>NW_027271249.1:600000-1195000 GCF_040938485.1 Diadema antillarum | reverse complement strand
ACAAACTTTGCATATATTTCAGACGCACACACGCGCACAGAATCAATCATATACGCACAAAGACATCTTGAAATGTGGATATTAAACAATTTCAACGATTCAAGTTTTAAAAGACAAAGCATTCAGTGTCATACAAAATAATAATATGATTTGTTGGGGGGAGGGGTTATATCTCATTGAGGATTTTAAATCTTCCGTGTACCTAAAAGCAGGGAAAGAGTCCCTTCTTCAGCATTATGCATATAACGCATTTTAGATTTAGAGTATCTAGATCAGAGAAAATAAAGTAAAATGGTACATATCAACATTATTCCAGAGATTATCATGTCTTTTGTTAAAGGGAATAAGATACCATAAAGTAGACATTAAGGCCTTGTTTAGCTATATTGGTTTTCTTGTTTAGGGTATCAAAATCACCAATAGTACTCTAAAATCCTTCTTTGTATGACAACGAATTTACCCAAAAAATAGTGTTGCATGAGAATTATGACTGTACATGCCTCAATGAATCCTCCTCCTCCATGTTCGTTGGTAAATGCAGGCTGTGTGAAATTATGCAGGAAAGTTCTTATCACAAAATGAATGACTAACTCTTAATGGCCAAAAATCCAACATTTTTAAAAATTGGGAAAAAATCTCTTTGGAAGTCTGAACACGTATAGATTTTGTATATTCGGACAGACCATGTCATGCTGACATACAATGTGCCGAATAAGACCAAAATAGTCTACGTATTATACCAAGTTGGTGTGTTTATACACATACATTTTACCCCATATGCACGTTTTCAGACTACATTTGGATCATGAAGATCATTTAGGAACAAGAAAAAAATGTTCTCATGTCAAAGCTGTTACGGTGACAAAAACATAAACGTAAAAGTGAAAAATCTATATGATTTCAATAGTTTTATCAATCACAAATCTCCAAATTAATTTGAAGGAAACTTTCTTTTTTGTAAATTAATCTTGAAAACAACCCTGTGGGAAAAAAAAATCTGAAATTTGTAACAGAATACAGCAAATACATTTTCTTTCCAACATGGAGACTTCTTCCTAAAAATGCATGATAAATACCGAGTTTAAAGGGTAAATTCAGTAGTGGAAAAATGGAGCTATTGACTCACAATTGAATTACGTTAAAAAACACTATACTATCAGCATCGATGCTTTAAATTCCGCTTTGATTGCCTTCAACGTTTATTGATTTAAATTGAGAAACCGTATAGAGGTATCAACAACGTAGAACTATGAATTTTATACGACGGCGTTAGATTTGGAAAATAATGTTTGCAGTTATATCATAAATGTAACATCCTTTCAAAGGATGTTAAACATGTAAGTATCGTGTCTCGGTTATGTAAGAAACTACAGGGAAGCACAGCTGTATTGACAGCGGCAGGATATTTTTTTTTTGGAAAATGAGGTATATTAATCGATATTAAAAATGCATTTTGTTTTCATCCATTTTCTACTGTCTATAGCTAATCCACCTAAATATGGCTGTGAAAGCATAGCAAAATTGCATTTTATTCAAAAGAAGTTACAAATTAATCAATGACAATTTCACAGTTGTTTCACTAGTGATCTCACTCTGCAAGAATTACTAACAGATAAGGCACACGTCCAAACATCCAGCTATCCGTACATTTTTTTTTAGCAATATGAACGTTTTCAGATCACACATAATTGCATCGGGAAAGAAATCATAAATTTAGAGACAATACACTTATTACAATAAGCCATTTCGATGAAAAAAAAAACACACACATAAGAAATGAAGATTTATATTTTGAATATATTTCATCAGTTATTTAACTACTGATTAATTTTGAGGAAGCTTTCCTTTTGAAGCGAAATGTCAGCATGAATAAAATGCTAACCCACTAATAAAACTTTAAGGTGCTGGGACAGACCATGAATGTTGATTAATTTTCTTATAGGTCATAATGTACAATGCTAAAATAATCCTAAAACCAGTGATTGTGGTATTTTCCTGATAAGTACAACAAAAATAAAAAACTGGCGAAAAATGTCATTATCAGTAGAATTAGCATGAAAATAGTGCTAACCCCAACAGTAAAAAAATTAACAAAAAATACTCATTAAGTGCGTAGAATTTCATCAATGTTTATCTCATCTCCATTTTCATAACTGGCAGAAGAGTACAATTTATGTTATGAATCAGAATCACTCATTTTTGTAGATGAAAAAGTTTCCTCACTGTTCAGATTTAGATATTTTTATGACACCCTTCTGTCTGCTACCATGGAGGTCGCCATCTTGAAAAGTGTGGCTTAGCATTATATTCCTGCCTATAAGATGTGATTAATTTTCGGGGCAAAAAGATGCCTGCATTAAAAACCCATTTATTGCTTAAATTTCAAGATGACATTTTTAGGGATTATAGAGCAGTGTAACGAGGTTTTCAACATTCATGGATGTTGGCGTACCTTTCACGCATCATTCACCTGCACACACACACCGGCAGTCGTTGAAAATCAAAGTCCCATTTCACACAAGTCGTATGTGAACCTTGGTGTCCGCTGGACTTTTATTCAGCCGAAAAATGATGTGTACAGTTGGAGTGAAATGATTCTTCACTCAATGAGCTACTTGAAGATGTCGAGTTGTAACTAACTATTTTGGGGTCTTGCACCCTGGTTTTGTTCAGGCTCTCAAGCTTCATGCATATGATTATTTTACTGAGTCCGCCCCTCTTGGAAACCAAATTAAGATGTAACATTAAATATGGCACATAGATGTCCCTCCCCTTGCCGACACAATTAACCAATCATATAGATGACCATTGGTCATCTGATGAATAATTATGAAGTGGACACTCCACAAGGCACTGTCAGCAAAATAAGGACTAGTGTCAGCACAATAAAGACTAGTGTCAGCACAATAAAGACTAGTGTCAGCACCTATGGACTAATGTCAGCACATTACCCCCTTGTCAACTTAAAGCTAGTACTCATGGGGCAGATAAAACTGTCACTCCTCATCTTGTTTTGACCAGTGTCAGACTTCCACCAGTTATACCTTTTCTTTACAACTGGTATTCCCTTGTCTCGATTCCAGGTGCCTACAGCTGACCATTAAAACAAGTGTGATCCCTCTCATCGAATTCAGGATACCTTATGTAACGTACAAAGAAGGGTCATATCAGCACTTTGAGACACTTTCTTATTATGTACATTGTCTACCAGGAACAATTTGTTATTATATACATTGTCTCCCAAAATGAAGCTTCTCAGCAATTTCAGCATTTCTCATTTTCGAGAAAGACACTCATCAGCAGTTTGGCTTCTCTTCTACTTTGGATGGTCTGCCTGGGCCGATCTACAGCTCTATGTCCAAGCACAATAATGTGCAATGAATATGTTATTAGTCATATTCATTATAGACCCTATATTCCTTTAATATGCTTCGTCACAGACATCCCCCTACCCAAGACAATGAAAAGGGGATGGAATGCTGTTGAAAGTTTTCACTTCATTAAGACCCTTTTCATATTCCAATTACAATAGCTGGATGGATACCTGAGAGTCACTGTTCTGTATGAAATGAAACAATCATCATTAAATCATAAATCAAGAAATCACATAAACATTATTACTCATGCATTTGTACATAACACCAGAAGCATAATCGATCATATTTCTTTAGTCAGTGCATATTTAGTCACATTTAATGACGACACACCTCCAGTTTTCAAAGTGTCCATGCTAGATAATTATGCATGTGTGTTCGGGTTCATCGCTGATTGTTCGAATCTCTTGACTTCTAGTTACTCAGTCTCTTGATGCACGGTTTCCTTTGGATAGCAATGTTCAACATGTCACGTCTAGGGTACAATTGTGAGCTCTCTTTCACTATTGGCAAGGCAGAGTTGACACACATAATTATTTCATTCAAAAGGTAAGTATTGCATGCTTACCGGGCCTAGTCCGGCTTTATAACATGTATAATATTTCCCGTGATTGGTTGCTTTAGGAGTTGAAATTAGCCAGTTACACGGATACCTAACTTGGCCTTTATTTCTTTTTAACTAACATACAATTAGCATATAGACATACTTACAGTTATATCTTAACTGGACATATGACTTACAAGTACTTCCTCATCCATCTTAGTCATATCATGCCATCTCAGATATATTACATTCTAGACAAACCGTCTGCATTCCCATTTTTGCTACCGCTCCTGTGCTCAAGTTTCATTGAGTGTGTCTGTAGTGCCAGACTCCATCTCATCAGTCTTGGGTTTTGATTTTTCATCGTGTGGAGCCATTTCAAAGGATTGTGGTCGGTCTGTACGAGGAACTGTCGTCCAAACAAGTATGGCTGGAATTTTTGGATGCTCCACACGATTGCCATACACTCTTTCTCGATAGTGGCATACTTTTGCTCTCTTGGCAGTAACTTTCTGCTAATGTATGCCACTGGGTGATCATCACCTTCATCATCCCTTTGACTCAAAACTGCCCCAATTCCTCTTTCTGAGGCATCTACCTGTACAATGAATTCTTTGGAGAAGTCAGGGTTTTTGAGCACAGGTGAGCAAGCAAGGGACTTCTTCAGGGACTCAAATGCCTGGCCACATTCGTTGTTCCACCTAACTAGTCTCGGTTCACTTTTACGAGTGAGGTCCGAGAGTGGGGCTGCCACTTTGCTATAGTTTGGAATGAACTTCCTGTAATAGCCTGTTAGGCCCAAGAAGGCTCGGACATCCGTCTTTGTTGCAGGCTGCGGATAATTCATTACTGCCTCCACTTTAGCTGGTTCGGGTTTCACACAACCCCCTCCCAAAACAAACCCCAGATAGAGTACCTCCCTCCTGGCGACTTTACACTTACTGGGTTTTGCTGTTAGGCCTGCTGCTCTCAACCTTTCTAGCACTTCCCGGACATGGACCAGATGCTGCTCCCAAGATTCACTGTAGATGATAATGTCATCTATGTACGCAGTCGCGAACTTGCTTAATCCACGCAGCACCTGATCTACAAGCCGCTGAAAGGTGGCTGGCGCGCCCTGCATCCCAAAAGGCATCACATTGAATTGAAAGAGGCCAAAGGGTGTAATAAAGGCTGACTTTCTCTTTGCATCGTCGGTTAGGGGAACTTGCCAGTACCCTTTTGTCAGGTCGATCGTGGTCATAAATTGGGCCTTTCCTAGCTCATCTATGATGGCTTCTATATTGGGCATTGGGTATGCGTCAAATTCAGTCACTTGGTTAAGTTTGCGATAATCGACGCAAAGTCGAAGGGTGTCATCTTTCTTTCTAACAATCACAAGGGGGCTAGCATATGGGGAATCAGAAGGGGAGATGATTCCCGCATCCAACATCTCATCTAGTTCTTTCTTTACTGTATCTTTTAACGCATGAGGGAGTCGGTACGCCCTTTGTCTGATTGGGCGGTCATTTGTAGTGATTAAGTCATGTCTCACTACATCCGTCCGTCCGGGTTTGTCACTAAGGATGTCGCTATACTCCCCCACTATGTCAGTCACTTGTTTCGTCTGTGCATCTGAGAGGTAGTCTGGTATCTTGATCTCAGATGGTGACGCTTCACAGGTCATTGACTCGATGTCCTCATCTAATTCCTCAAACTCTGCACTTTCAACATCTATGTAAAATGTGCTCTCCCGCTCTCGCCACTCACGTAGCATGTTTGTATGAAACACGCGGTGTTTCTTTCTTTTGTCCCCCATCTCAATCACATAGTTAACGTCACTCAGCTTTTGTACCACTGGATAGGGGCCCTGCCATTTAGCCATTAGCTTATTAGTGCTGCATGGGAGTAGCACCAGCACTTTTTGGCCTACATTCAGGTCTTTTGCTCTGGCTTTCCTATCATACCACACTTGTTGTTTCTTCTGGGCCATGGCTAGGTTTGTCTGGGCTGCTTTCGTGATTGCGGCCAGATTTTCTCTGCTCCATAGCACATACGTCACTATGCTCTCTTGTGAGGGAATTTCACCTGTCCAGGTCTCCCGAATGATATCTAGGGGTCCCCTTACTCTGTGCCCATACAAAAGTTCAAATGGGGAGAATCCTGTTGATTCTTGGGGAACCTCCCGGTATGCAAACAACACATAGGGGATGAGTTCATCCCAGGTCACATCCCCTTCTGTAGTGTACGGTTTCAGCATCCCCTTCAAAGTCCCATTAAATCTCTCTACCAGTCCGTTGGCTTGGGGGTGATAAGGGCTGGTCCTTAGCTGCTTGATACCCAGACTACTACACAGCTGTTTCATTAGGAGGGACATAAAGTTTGACCCCTGATCTGTCAAGAGCTCGTCTGGAATCCCTACTCGGCTGAAGATCTTTATCAGTTCGTCTGCCACCTTTTCAGCCTCTACTGAGGGGAGGGGTACTGCCTCGGGATAACGTGTTGCGTAATCACAGAGGACAAGGATGTATTTATTGCCCTTTTTGCTTCTTGGCAAGGGGCCCACAATATCCATAGCAACCTTTCTGAATGGCCTGCCGATCACTGGGACTGATACTAGTTTTGCCTTCCCTCCCCGGTACTGACTTGCACACTTTTGGCATGGACCACATGTTTTGCAAAATTCTGCTACATCCCGGAATATCCCTGGCCAGTAGAAATTTTGCATCAGCCTCTGTTGTGTTTTACCAACACCCAAATGACCTGCCGTCAGCTTGTCATGTGCAATATGTAGAAGCTTTCCTCTGTACTGCTTAGGGACTACTATTTGTCTGTATCCCTCCCCTTGGGCTTGATTTGCACCAGACCATTTACGCATGAGCACCCCCTTGTCCACATAAAAGTAGCACTTCGTGTTTCCATCCTCCTCCTCTACTTTCTCCCAAATTGACTTTAGGCCTATGTCCTCTTGCTGGGCCTGAATTAATTCTGTTACCCCTATGTCTAATTGGCTGTGCCCTCTACTTCTCGAGTCTATGGGTTCTTTCTTCCCCCTCTGTTCTCCTGCTTTGTGGCTACTTTCTTCCCCCTCGTGAGATTCCCCATCCATGCGAGCTTTGTCAGCATCAACTACTTCATCATTTCCCTCATTCATGCTGAACAAGTCTCTCACACGAACTTGGGAGTTCTCCCTCTCTGTTCTCTCGTTTTCTCCCCTTTCTTTCTCCACGCGAGCCTGGCTCCGTGTCACTACCAAGCCCTCTTCCTTTCCATTCACTACGGGCATTTTCAACTCAGGGTCCTCTTCATTGACAAGTTCATTGCCCAGTATCATGTCTACTTCAATATCATCGACCACTCCCACACGGATCCACTTCTGAATACCATAGGCATCACTCCTCAGATGTACTCTGGCCACTGGTAGCTCTTTCTTAATGAATAGACCCCTAACATGGATTGTCTCTCCTGGGATAATGAGGTCAGGGTCTACTACGTCTACTCTAGCAAGGGAATGGGTGCAGCCTGAATCACGCAATAGGCTCACCTTTCTTCCTCCTAGCATAGCCTGGCTAGTGTATGCCTCTAAGAATTTGTGGGGTCTAGATCTACAGAAGTATGCAGGGTCTTGTTTTGCATCCCTTTCCTCCTTTGGGGTAGATTTTTGAGCGTTCTGACAGTTAACTGCTATGTGCCCTAGCTTGCCACACTTATAGCACTGTATCTTCCCCCGACCGCCTTTCTGTTCTTGGTTGTGTACCGGTTTCTGGGGTATGTTTTCCCCTTTCCCGCTCCCAAAACTGGGCTTTCCTCCAGATTTAGGGAATGATCTGAGGTCCTGTCTGCCTCCTGTGTATCCCTGGGGCTTTCCCATTCCTTTTCTACTCTGCACATATTGGTCTGCGAGCCTCGCCATGGCCTGAAGTGTTGGCGGCTCATGATCCCGGAGCCATACTCTTAAGTCATAGGGGACTTGCTTCAACATTTGCTCCATAAGGATTTGCTCCTTCAATTTGTCAACATCTGTGTCTGCTCCCGCCCCCTCTAGCCAACGCCCTAACAGGTCGGAGAGCTTCACAGAGAATTCTGTGTACGTCTCTTCTTTGTCGACTCGCAGCTCTCTAAACTTGACCCGGTAAGCATCTGGGGTCAGGTCATATCTACGCAGTATGGCTGCTTTCACCGCGTCGTAGTCCCTACTACTCTCTAATGACAGTCTGGCATATGCCTCTCTAGCCTTTCCTGACAACAGTGGGGCCAGTTGTAGTGCCCATACATCCCTAGGCCAGTTATTCAAATGGGCCATTTTTTCAAAAGTACGCAGGAATACATCTACATCCTCCCCTTCTTTGTAAAAGGGAAGTTGCCGCCTAATACCTCCCTCCACTACGCTTGCATTTCCAGGTGCTGCGCCAGGCATGTTTTCACGCTTTTCTTTTTCTAGCTCTGCTAGCCGCACTTGCATTCTCAACTTTTCTAATTCAAAGCGCATGCGCGTTTCTTCTAGAGACTCTTTGCGTGCAGCAGCATTTTGGGCCTCATCCCCATCTGTGCTAACAACAGTCGCCCCTGGCTGAGATGAAACTTGCCCTTTATTTGCCTCTTCTATGCTCTGAACCAACTGGTTCCTATTCAGTCCTTCATGTGGCAGCCCCAACTCTTCACACTTTTGCCTCAACTCTTGCATTCTTAACTGACTTAAGTTGCTTTCCCCCTCCATGCTTAATACAGTCTTAACAACAACCTGTCACAACACTTAGGATATAACAGTGATTATTTGTAGTACTGTTTACCCCCTCTGCCTTGCCGTGAAATTGACCAAGAGAAGCTCACTTACCCCCTACGATAAGACTTTTGCTCTCCCTGTCAATCGTCCCTGGCGATGTGTTGTGGTCACCCTGCTCAGCTGTCTGCTGCTCCGTGTAGTCTCGTCCCTCCTGGGTCCCAGACTCCGTCCTGACGGCACCGTCCACGTCCTCGTCTCAGCCCGTCCCTGGACCGGCGTCTGTCTGCAACCTGGTCAGCCCAATGTCGGAAGCGTTGAAGACATCACAACTGCGTTGCAGACGACTGACTTCATGCAGCTCAGCTTAGCTTTTCAAATTGTTCTCTCAATGTTGGGACTCGCCAAACTTCTGAGTCTCAAGAAACTGTTCTATAAGTAACAGCAACATCACAACCAGCATGGTTGCTACTCGGCTACTCAGGTGATATTTCTGGATCACACAGAAATAGTCACAACTGATGGTTGCTTGCTTGCAATTTCATGGGAGTTCATCCCACCGCTGCCACCAAGTGTAACGAGGTTTTCAACATTCATGGATGTTGGCGTACCTTTCACGCATCATTCACCTGCACACACACACCGGCAGTCGTTGAAAATCAAAGTCCCATTTCACACAAGTCGTATGTGAACCTTGGTGTCCGCTGGACTTTTATTCAGCCGAAAAATGATGTGTACAGTTGGAGTGAAATGATTCTTCACTCAATGAGCTACTTGAAGATGTCGAGTTGTAACTAACTATTTTGGGGTCTTGCACCCTGGTTTTGTTCAGGCTCTCAAGCTTCATGCATATGATTATTTTACTGAGTCCGCCCCTCTTGGAAACCAAATTAAGATGTAACATTAAATATGGCACATAGATGTCCCTCCCCTTGCCGACACAATTAACCAATCATATAGATGACCATTGGTCATCTGATGAATAATTATGAAGTGGACACTCCACAAGGCACTGTCAGCAAAATAAGGACTAGTGTCAGCACAATAAAGACTAGTGTCAGCACAATAAAGACTAGTGTCAGCACCTATGGACTAATGTCAGCACATTACCCCCTTGTCAACTTAAAGCTAGTACTCATGGGGCAGATAAAACTGTCACTCCTCATCTTGTTTTGACCAGTGTCAGACTTCCACCAGTTATACCTTTTCTTTACAACTGGTATTCCCTTGTCTCGATTCCAGGTGCCTACAGCTGACCATTAAAACAAGTGTGATCCCTCTCATCGAATTCAGGATACCTTATGTAACGTACAAAGAAGGGTCATATCAGCACTTTGAGACACTTTCTTATTATGTACATTGTCTACCAGGAACAATTTGTTATTATATACATTGTCTCCCAAAATGAAGCTTCTCAGCAATTTCAGCATTTCTCATTTTCGAGAAAGACACTCATCAGCAGTTTGGCTTCTCTTCTACTTTGGATGGTCTGCCTGGGCCGATCTACAGCTCTATGTCCAAGCACAATAATGTGCAATGAATATGTTATTAGTCATATTCATTATAGACCCTATATTCCTTTAATATGCTTCGTCACAAGCAGTGATTCAGGATGGTGTAAATGCATGTAACTCATTTTTCATCAAAGTGTGGGTTAACACTATAATGCACCGACCCCTTCATATATATATATATATATATATATATATATATATATCAGTAGATCTGGTTCGACACATTAATCATAATTATTTTTTCTTTTTTTTTTAGTTGTAGGGATGTGACCTGTAGCTTCTCATAGAAAAAAAAAAACAGATTTCAAAAGACCTACGTTACTCGATCACTATTGAGTATCAGAAGCGGAAACGTGATAGCATTTTTGTCATGCAAATTATGGGAAACATGCAAGGCTGTCCTAGACAGAGTCAGTCCCTTGGGATATGGGGGTCATTGGCAATGCTACGACAATCCTTCGCATCAGTCACAAGCTTTATAGCCACCAAAACGTTAGCCTAGCTGTCGACATCAATACGATTCTTCATTTCCATCAGGGAGTCGCTGTTATATCTCACCTCCCTGCATGGTTTATTCGACAAAGGCTCAAGTTAATGTTAACTCTCCTTAGTTCAACACTCGAATACATAGCTTGTCCCCATTGCTTTAGGCATTCGAAAACACTCGAGAGGGAATCATCAAATACGACAGTGAGGAGTACACATAAAGACGCGCAGACATAATATACCTTGCGGCTCACAATAAACTTGCATGTTTTCCTAGGCACCGCCAACTTCGCCCATGGAAATAGATAAGTCGTAAATGTGGTCACGTATTACAAGGGTTGTGTGCCTGGCATGCACCATAAAAGGCACTTTCAGATGCATTAGCGACGACTGTGTTTGCGTATGCATCAACGACTTGCAATAATACATGACAAAACGAGTAATAACGGAATACCGCCGCAAGCCGCAACTATGGTACGACCGTATGGCAAGCCATATTACTTTTTAAAAAGATTTTCTGATATCACGAATTCCCTTTCGTGATATCAAAAATTCGAATTTCTGATATCACAAATTCAATTTTTGATATCACAAATACCCATTGGTTTATCACGTAAAACCAATTTTTGATATCACGAAATCGAATTAGTGATATCACAAATTAAATTCGTGATATCACGAATTCAATTCGAGATATCACGAATTCACATTCTTGATATCAAGAAATACATTTTGTGATATCACTAATTCCAATTTGTGATATCATTAATTTACATGGAAGTTCAGCACATATCATTCGCAAAGAAATCATTTGATTTCGAGCATTAGTTTTGCGCTGAAATTCAACCGTAAATTCTAGCGTTAGTTGAGGGCAGAAATACACAGGGAACTCGAGCTTTAGTTCAGTGCAGAAAACCAACGGGAATTTGAGCGTTAGTTGAGCGCAGAAATACACAGGGAATTCGAGCATTAGTTTTGCGCTGAAATTCAACTGTGAATTCGAGCGTTAATTGAGCGCAGAAATACACAGGGAATTCGAGCATTAGTTTTGCGCTGAAATTCAGCTGTGAATTCGAGCGTTAGTTGAGCGCAGAAATACACAGGGAATTTGAGCATTAGTTTTGCGCTGAAATTCAACTGTGAATTCGAGCGTTAGTTGAGCGCAGAAATACAAAGTGAATTCGAGCATTAGTTTTGCGCTGAAATTCAACTGTGAATTCGAGCGTTAGTTGAGCGCAGAAATACACAGGGAATTCGAGCATTAGTTTTGCGCTGAAATTCAACTGTGAATTCGAGCGTTAGTTGAGCGCAGAAATACACAGGGAATTTGAGCATTAGTTTTGCGTTGAAATTCAACTGAATTCGAGCGTTATGAGTTGAGCGCAGAAATACACAGGGAATTCGAGCATTAGTTTTGCGCTGAAATTCAACTGTGAATTCGAGCGTTAGTTGAGCGCAGAAATACACTGTGAATTCGAGCAACAGTTTAGCGCAGATATTCCTGTGGAATTTCAGGTGTTATCTTTACATAGTATATAACGATAGTTACAAAAAGCCTAAATGAAGAGTTTTGGCAACTCGTCTTCATTTAAAGTGATTAGGAATTGGTTTTAAAATAATCGATAAAAATAAATCGTTTAGCAACATAGCATTAGCATCTAAAATGCCATTATTGATATGTTGTCAATTACTTCAAAGTCACAAGGATTATATTCTTATTTTTTTCCATTTCTCGCCACTGATTTGGCAGAGACTGGTTGACTTACAACTTTTGTTTCCGTTTCTCTTTACTCTGTCACGTGAAAGATACTCTTTCCCGACCTCCCCCTGTTACTCCTCCGAGTTAATAAGAGAAATTTCTCATTGCGCAGATTAACAAAATTGAAGTCCTTCGTACCACTGCTTTTTTCTTACTACAAATTCTAACTGTTTGTTTGCCATGCATATACTGCTGCATAAACTCCTCATAAGATCTGGATAGGCCCTATCTTCACTCTTCTTGCTCTGGTCTGAAGACTTTTGGGCTTGTGCATTCCAGTTTTGTTCTCCCCGGTTTTGGTTCTTGAATAAACTTTCCTATAATAAATTACACTTTAAATTATTCTACAAAATCATGAACATATTGGGGCAGGCAAACTGTACACCTTACACTATTGGTCTTAATGGATACACCCCTTTGTTCTGGAGGACTGATTTTGAGGAGTGAGAAAATGTCTTTAGGAGAAACACGTTGCTTTATGTGACCACCAGCCGACAACAGTGGTGGACATTTGGCAAGTTTACGACTCCCTCTCGCACCCTGCATGACTCACAGTCTCTCTATCTTATTCTCCGCTGCTGACATACACAGACCAGAGGGGTGATTGCCCTTGGTCGGTCCTCCGCAATACAAAAACATGGTATGCTTTTATAACACACATACACATACAACCACACATAATTATCATCGATTTGGTGGAAGAGTCTTACTGTAAAGGGGATTACCACATGAAAAATGAATCATAATTAACAATAATGTAGTAATAGATGACAGTTTGAGGACGAAACGATGAATTAAATGTAGGCCCTAAGTGTACAAAGTATCATTGAATTCATGATAACATGTTGCAAAACAATTGATTTGTATCAATAATTCATCGAATATACCTTGATGATCATTTAGGGAATGATGGATGTGTAAATCTCTCATATATAGTTATTTGTATGTTGAACATTGTTCTAAAAAAAGTTAGTAGTAGTATACATTCCATCTGAATATCAGCTCAAAAGTCGTGTTCCAATTCCCTGTGTATTTCTGCGCCAAAAAAAAAAGACCGCTCGAATTCACAGTTGAATTCCAGCATAAAACTAACACTCGAATTCCCTTTGTATTTCTGTGCTAAACTAATGCTCAAATTCACAGCGATTTTCTGCACTGAACTGACGCTCGAACTCCCTGTGTATTTCAGCGCTCAACTAACGCTCGAATTCACAGTTGAATTTCAGCGCAAAACTAACGCTCGAATTCACTTTGTATTTCTGCGCTAAACTAACGCTCGAATTCACAGCGATTTTCTGCACTAAACTAACGCTCGAAATCTCTGTGTATTTCTGCGCTCAACTAACGCTCGAATTCACAGTTGAATTTCAGCGCAAAACTAACGCTCGAATTCGCTTTGTATTTCTGCGCTCGACTAACGCTCGAATTCACAGGGATTTACTGCACTGAACTAACGCTCGAAATCCTTGTGTATTTCTGCGCTCAACTAACGCTCGAATTCACAGTTGAATTTCAGCGCAAAACTAACGCTCGAATTCACTTTGTATTTCTGCGCTCAACTAACGCTCGAATTCACAGGGATTTACTGCACTGAACT
Source organism: Diadema antillarum (assembly GCF_040938485.1). Classification (NCBI taxonomy): domain Eukaryota; kingdom Metazoa; phylum Echinodermata; class Echinoidea; order Diadematoida; family Diadematidae; genus Diadema; species Diadema antillarum. The sequence goes on along the minus strand of NW_027271249.1, from coordinate 1,181,027 downwards.
AACGATCGAATTCGCTGTGTATTTCTGCGCTCAACTAACGCTCGAATTCACAGTTGAATTTCAGCGCAAAACTAACGCTCGAATTCACTTTGTATTTCTGCGCTCAACTAACGCTCGAATTCACAGGGATTTACTGCACTGAACTAACGCTCGAATTCCCCGTGTATTTCTTCGCTCAACTAACGCTCGAATTCACAGTTGAATTTCAGCGCAAAACTAACGCTCAAATTCCCTGTGAATTACTGATATCACAAATTCGATTTTGTGATATCAATAATTCAATTCGTGATATCACAAAGTAGAATTTGTGATATCAGAAATTCGCATTTGTGATATCACAAATAAGAATTCTTGATATCACAAATTAAAATTAGTGATATCACAAATTTATTTCGTGATATCACAAATTCGAATTTGTGATATCAAAAAATCATTTTGTGATATCACGAATTACCATTGGTTTTTCACGTGAAACCTATTTTTGATATCAAGAATTCGAATTTCTGATATCACAAATTCATTTAGTGATATCTCAAATTGAATTTTAGATATCACAAATTCGAATTTCTGATATCACAAATTGAATTTGTGATATCAAGAATGGATTTTGTGATATCACAAATTCGATTTCTTGATATCACAAATTAAGTTCATGTGCCACACTTACGGGAATTTGTGATATCACAAATTCAATTCTTGATATCACAAATTGAATTCTTGATATAAAAAATTTGATTTTTTGATATCACAAAATGGAATTTGTGATATCAGAAATTAACTTTAAATGTAAAAAAGGCTTGCCATACGACCGCCTTTTGGCGCTCATAGTCATAGGATATAATACAGTGTATTGTTATCTCTTACATCAGCCATGTACCTGTGTACTACAGTATTACAGTTGTGCTGCAGTATTGTCCTGGGTACCGTAATTGCTGTCTGTATATAGCACGGTTAAGGGTATAATAGGCCTGTAGAGTTCGGTGTTTTGACACCCCGAGTGTACGAGTGTCATTTCGTGGTGGCGTATGGAAAATTATCAGGAGCAAACGAAGGTCCAGTTCTTGAAATGATGACATACCTTTTTTTTTCGTCGATTACTCGGGTTTTTTGATGAGTTTCGGTAGCAGCCGACTGAGCAAGCCCTTCCGCATAGATGGGTCCAGAGAGCACAGTATACGTAGTACCGTACGTTAAATTTGCGCGCGCGTGTGTGCGTGTGTGTGTGTGTGTGTGTGTGTGTGTGTGTGTGTGTGTGACGATTGCGGTTATAAATACACATTCGCAGGCCGCCAAAAACGTGACCCGTTCACACTGTGCACACTCTTGAAAAAGAAAAAGAAAAAAGCAAACCCAAAACAACAGCAGCACACAGTCAAGGGCGATATGGATTGATAATATATTTACTGCACCCTGAATCATAACATAAACCGTGATTCAGCATTTTTGCTCGAAGCGGGATCGGCATGTCAGGTGTGGTTATTTAATATGTATGCGCTCCGTAGCATCAGTATCAGATTTAACTTTTTGCGAGATAATGAGAAAACAATTATGAAAAATATAAGACCATACAATTCTAAGAGGGAATTCAAAGTTTATTTGATGAGTATCGCTGTGGGAATTTCCCAGGTATCCAAAAACCCTCTTTGTTTTGGATAACTTGGCCGTATGCTCTTTTATTTTCATTAGAGGTTTCTCATTATCTCACAAATATTTGGAAACCTAAAGCCCCATCTTAACTAAAACAATACCATCTCTTTAATACATGCACATCGTCAGACCAAGGGCAGAGCAACTTTCGTGTATCGAAGAGAAATTACAATGCGCTGGACGACGAAATAAGAATCATCGCAGTCATGATCAGTATTACATGTATTTTTATCACAAACCCGGTATACATTTCATCAGTGGGAACTTATTTTTAACACCTGTGTAAAAGTAAGTTGTTAGATGGATTTGATGGGGGGGGGGGGGGGGGGGGGGGGGGACAAACATACAGTGTTCTCAGTATATGCGAAGTATCTCTACGGTTACAAATCACACAGTAATGATTGACATAATGCCGGTAAAATGCAGCTCATATGTAGTAAAAGACTGAAATGAGGCAGAAATTGGTTAGAAACAAACACTATATAACTGTACAAAATAATGTATAATGAATTTCGACACACTTAAGCACATCACTTTAACCAGATCTGTGCTACTATATTTTATACTATACTATTCTATTCTATGTTCACACCATACGTATTACTGATGCCATTCAAATAATTAACAGTAAAGTTAACCAAAATATTACACATGGCATATATATATATATTATATATATATATATATATATATATATATATATATATATATATATGTATATTATGATTAGGGAGACTGAGAAATTCCCTTCGATATTTATGATATGAGAATACTATGAACAAAGAGACAGGGCCGCAGCGAAATCAACAGATGTACCGACCGGCAAAAACTTCTTGTTTGTAGTACAGTAAATCGCACCTGTGCTAGGACCTATACAATGTTTTTGTACACAGTACCTGTCAACAACAGGTCGCAATCCTATTCACATTTAGTGGTCAGGAGTCCCACAGTAAGCATTGATTCCTATGCTAGAACAAACAAAACTTATCCCCCCCCCCAAAAAAAAAAAAACCACAACAACAACAACAACAAAACAACAACAAAACAAAACAAAACAAATAATCACTCCTTAAAATTGTGGTGAAACATACAAAAGAAAAAAAACACAGCAGTCAGCAAGGATAACATTTCAGGCTTCAATCAAGTACATAAACAAAGAAAGTAACTTTGGAATGCTAAATGCAGTTAAATTACGTATAGAGTTAGGAGAAACTAACAAAATATAGTTTTCAGACTTAGATCGAAAGCTGTTATAGTTGCAGGCTGCTCGCCAAGAATGCGACCTCTGCTTCGACATCGCCTTATTAGACGATCTCGAGAAGACGAAGTGCGTTGGTGATCGACAGCCCCAGCAAACCAAGGAGACCGATGTATCCGTAGACTCCCCTCAGTCGTTTCGCTGGCTCTGCAAACGCATGGAATAGATAAAACGGAAAATGACCGCTATAAATACATGGTAAATGAAGAATTAAACTTCCTTATGTAGGCCCCATATATGCTCAATCATACAAAGAAGTTACTCCCAAATGGAGAATATAGAGAGTCATGCGGTTTCAACATTCATTTAAAACCTGCCCCCCCCCCCCAAAAAAAAAAAAACAAACAAACAAACAGACAAACAAAACAAAACAAAACAAAACAAAACAAACCAAAACGGTGATGTATTTTAAGCATGACTGGGTAAGTTGATAAGGTGCATGGGATTTCATAAATCAGACTTTAAGTTCTGACCTTATACACACAAAGAATAATACACATATCTATATCCATAGTGCCCTTGGTATCATTTTTCTTTGACCCTTCGATTTGTGCAAGGTCGACCTATATTCGAGGGTTTTTTTACATGATACTGGCACATTTTTCCTGCAGCATAGCTTTATTGCCTGGAATGGAGTGTAAACACCGTCTCTCCATTTATACGGTCATGCTAAACAACTATAAATAATCCGGCAAATCGTAAACCTTACCTCCAGTGTAGTAGCCATGAGCGTAGCTGAATCGGCTCACGATCCAAACCAAACCACACACAGAGGCTGCTCTCTAAAGGACCAAATGAATGTGAAAAACAAGGAAATACATTACTGTAATTATGTATAGGAAGAACGAATGAACGGAAGAAATAAAGAAAGAAGACGAAAAAGTCTATCAACAGTTGAGTTTGCCATAAGATGTAAAATGTACATGTTTGACTTGCTGATCTTATTTTGTTATTAAAGATGTGTTAATATTAAACTTTCTGTTGTTGTTTTTTTAAACAAAGAGGATTTCATGCTCATTGTGCTAAGAAAGAATTTCTTTAATGGGGTTAGTCTAATATGAGAAGATTTCATAGGGCTTACAGCATACAGCAAAACTTTCAAACGAGTAAAACTGATACCGAGTTAGATTAGATATCAGGTAGAAATAGGATTTGTATAAACGTCAATATTGCCGATCACAATTATCTCCGGGATTTGAAGTAAACACAACAACAACAACAACAACAACAACAACAACAACAACAAATCAACAACAACAACAACTGTGGGATTAAAGCTTACAAAAGTGTGAACAAATGGCGGGAGAGGGTATACATTTACACATGAGGACTGTCATCAAACGATTGTCAATTTCACATGAGGTAAAGCGGCTACATCAAACAATAGAAATATGGTAGTAATTGAACAACAACAAAAAAACCAACAACGTTAAAAGTTGATTTTAATGCACCTGTTATTATTATTATTATTATCATTATTATTATTATTATTATTATTATTATTATTATTATTATTATTATTATTATTATTATTATTTCGTTTTATTCATACAGGGTGGCCCCGTCAGTAATCAAGTACTGTTTTCCAGGGGGCCCTGTAAACACATACAAGTGTCATGCAAGGTAACAATCACAACAAATAACATTAACATAACACAATAGGTCGTACATCATACAGAGCAGAACTGTTCCTGAAAATGAGAAAATAAGAAATGAGACTAAATAATATCAGTTTGCAACTAGGATAAACAAAAAAAAAATCCAACTTGCTTACTGAGTTTATAAAGGAAAATTGACCTTATATAATAAATATGAATATATCATGTATCAAAATATACGTGCCTAAAAAAAACAAAACAAAACAAAACAAAAAACTGTGAACTACACTGTATACACTAATGTATTTCACCGGCCGCTCGTGTTTCTATATTTTTTTTTTGGACAACATCTGTGAAGGTATTTTGTTTACACTCTAAAAAAATCGAGTGAAAATATTCACTCTTAAAGGAGTGAATACTGAGTGAATTTAGAGTGAAATTGGAGTATCTTGTCAACTGATATTGCTCAAGTTTTTTGCCTTATAATCATTCATGTCATGATGAGGTCCAGATAATTCACATCGTACCGTCACTGGCACTACAGAGTGTCTTTTAACTACGGATTTTATCCACATCATTGTCACCGGCAGTGATAGAAGACGATAACATAACATAAAAAGCCCGATAATAATGTACATCAGATAAAGGTACATCGACGAAGATAAAAAGTTTCCTCTTACCGGGAACCCGATACCAGCCAGAAAGAGTAGCATCAGAAACTGGGGATAGTTTTCCAACCTGCGACACGAAACGAATATTTGCGTCAATATAGAATTTGACAGAGCCGCAATGGGGCTCTGCAGTTTGATATGAAACAACGTCCTCTGCGACGAAATAGAGTACATTATGTTTCACAGTGATTACTAGTCGTACCGAGTCATTGGGAATTAAAGAGGAAATCGACCCCAAAAGTATACTTTACAAGAAAGAATATTCCCTACAGAATGATACAAGAATGAAAATAAAAATTGGATAAGAAAAAAGGAAGATATTTTGAAATTACACATTTTTAAAAAAACATTACTTTTCTTGACCATTCCTTATGAATATTCAAATGAGCGAGTTCATGATGTCATACACTCACAATTTTTCATGTATGTTTTATATATATATATATATATATATATATATATATAAATATATACATATATATATATATATATATGTATATATATATATATATAACTATATATATATATATATATATATATATATATATATATATATGAAATTCAGAAAAAGTGGGTTTTTTTCTTGTTTTAACCAATACAAGTAACAGCCAGCATGTTTCCAAACCAGATACATCAGAGTTAGCATTTCGTTCTTTTATATTGGGTTGGTGGTTTTAAGACAAAGACAAGTTTTACCAGTATCATACAGCTAAAGTATGAGATTTTTGTCATTTACGTAAATGAAATGAGGAAGAAATTGTGAGAACGTGACAACGTCAATTTGCTGCTTTTGAATATTCACAAGGACTGGTCAGGAAATATTTTCTGAAAAAACCCTGAAATTTCAAAATGTCACATCTTCTTTATTTCTTACCCGATTTTTTTAATCATTTTTCTATCGTTCTGTTGTGTAGGGAGTTTTCTCCTCTTTCTAGCGAGATTTATTTACTGTATATGCGTGGATTTCCTCTTTAAACGATACTGCACATGAATGTGCACCCAACTTTGTGACTCGCAGGCTTGCCAAAAGTTTGTTCCACTTGGTGATCACGCAAATTTATCGTCAGCCTACTTCAAATCGAAGTAAATCTTTCACGCTTTGTGTAAACTAGACTTTGGAGCTAGTGACAATAAACCGTTTAGCACAGAACAGCAGCTGCAAGACACGTGTCAGACGTGACCTGCGCCATTTAGAATCAGTTTAGTATGCAACGACGCTGTTTCTTCAAACACATTCGGTCGAATAACGAAGCTCTGGAAGTTAATTTGTCAAACAGAAAGTAAGCTCTTAAATGCGCATCAGAATCAGGTGATGATAGTCAAAATCATCTCTGCGTTCTTAACATTGAATGTAATAAGTTGAAAGTAAGAACCATGACGTAATAGGAGCATACTATTGTTCCTTTTAATAACAGTGAGGAGGGGAAAATCCAAGTCACTCAATGATTAAGAATAAAGAATCATGACGTCATGACGAACTGATTAATTGATATTCATGACGTTGTCAATATTGAGATCGAAGTCCTCGTTTACGTTGCAATCGATGCGATGCTTTAACAACTAATTCCGTAGGATATTTACTGTACCCCACCAGTTGGAAAATGATACAAATTGAAAAAAAAAACCGAAACCAAAACATCCCAACCAAATTAAATTTTACATTGAATCGAGAAGCCTTTATGTAGTCACGTAGACAGACAACATCATTGACAAATTAAACACTCCGAAGGTTCTAATCTACGAACGTGGGCGTGGAGCGATCACGGAACTTAATATCAAAAGGGTATGAGATTATTATGATCGTTTAGATGTAGCGAGAGGGGGCGTTGAAGAATAATGATAAACTTATTGCAATTACGTGTTCTGGTGGGCCCTCTGGAAGCAATTGAAGAGCATATTATCCGGGCTGTACATCGTGGGATACTGTAAGAGAGATGAGAAAAGAGGTCAGAATCAAAAGAAGGTCAGATGTACTCGAATATTGAACCGTCATTTCCTCACCTGAGGGAGGGAGAGAGAGAGAGAGAGAGAGAGAGAGAGAGAGAGAGAGAGAGAGGGAGAGAGAAATAGAGAGAAAAAAAACAACAACAAAACAACAGAGTGTGAAAAGTTGGTCTATGGACCTTTGCGTATACAGACCTGCCTTTGAAGTGTGCCAGTAATTCAAAACTGTCGCAGTGGCGGAAATGGGTCAGGGGTCGAGGAACATCATATTTTAGTTTGTTTGTTTGTTTGTTTGTGTGTGTGTGTGTGTGTGGGGGGGGGGGGGTGTTAAGGACTGAAGGAGGTCAAGGGTCATACCCCCACACTCCGACAAAAAGAATCTCCGGGCAGCACCCGAGGAGAGTAAATGATTTTGTTATCATTTTGTATTTTTCATATTTTGTTGTTGTTGTTGTTGCAAGTTTTAAAAGAGGCTAAAGAGCCGCTCCCCCCTCGGGACCAGTTCGGCGGCCCCTGTTTTCGTTATGACCAACGTCCAACAAGCATAATTAAATATTTTTCCCCATTATACTGCCACAATCTTTATTCCTTTGATTAGGAAACACTTCATACATGTATATAAATTCTGCTTGACCAGATAACATGGAAAATGCGTCAAATTGACAACACGTTTATTATATGGGGTTTTTTCCCGCATACATGCCTGTCTTTTGTTTAGCTTGCAAATCCTCAAGTGATGTTCACAAACATAATGGTTTCGTACATTGCTTTTTTTTCTACTTGCAACTGGATAAGAGCAATCATATATGATCGAATACATTTTACAATGTACCTCAACTTTGTGAGTCTTGCGAGCCATCGCCACTCGCTCCGCCAAATAGCCGAGCATAAAGACGCTGGCGACTCCGGTTAGCATCACGTACGCGAAATCGGCTGAAAGAGTTACTGTTGCCATGGTTGCAAAGACTGAGCAGTATCACAGGATGTAGGAAATCTCTGTAAACTGTCTGGAACAAAGAAAAAAAAGAATGAGTGAAAAAAGTCGTATCAACATGACATAAAGAAACAATTTAACACATCTAATCAAAGTTAGGTTCCATTCTGATCGTATTTAACCTGTTCTCAGTAAACTGAAAATGAAAAGAATATTGAGAATAGTTCGTATAAGAGTTCATTACTGAAAAGACAAGTTGCTTTTAGGTAACTTTGAAGAACAGCAGGAATGAATGGTGAGTTGGCGCTCACGCTATAGACCAACAGTACGGTTTGGTACTTTTTTTATATAATGATAATTTGTAAGGGGGAGGGGACTTCAACTGTGCCTAACAAAAGATAATCTTATGCACTGTCATAGCGACGCAACTGACTCATTACGTAACCCATCGAGAGTGTTTCGGATCTTTTTGGACCCCCCCCCCCCCCTTGTTATGGCTGCCATAAGTTACAATGCTCTGAAGTCGGATTCATCAATCCCATAAGGATGAATACGTAGGGAATAATGTACTAGAGCGTCCACAATAAATCTTCAATTGCACATTTTCAAAATGATTAGTTAGGACACAGCAATGAACAAAACCAATTTGAGTGCGCCTGTTTTGGTCTCATTTTTCGACGACTAGTAAACATTGGGAAGGTGGAAACTTATTTTGGTGAAAACATAGTACTAGTATATTCACAGGAATAGACTGGAGGCTATTTTATATGATTTACACACACTAGGACTATAAATTATGATCAAGGAAGTGCTATGGTAGTATGTCGTAGCACGAGTCGTCATTAAAATGAAACCAAGCTAGGCGTTTAGATTACAATGAGGTTCCCAGGGTTGACCATTGAAAATATGCTATTGAAAATGAACTTCGAAACACTGAAAAATCAATCAAAATTCAGAGCCTGCCCTATAACAAGTACCAAGCAAAAGGTTTTCAAGCCCACACACGGAAACAAATAAATAAATAAATATAATATTATATATATATATATAGAGAGAGAGAGAAAGAGAGAGAGAGAGGGGGAGAGAGAGAGAGAGAGAGAGAGAGAGAGAGAGAGGCCGATCGGAATGCAATATGGAAAATGAATGGTAATTCATCAATTTTACAGCAGTTTTCCAATCCTCGTAGCTCATATACTCATACACATGTAAGAATGCATGGTGTAGTTGTTCTTAGCTGTGCTTGAGCATTGTTATTTTCCGTTTCGGTCGAATACCGCTGTCATCTAGATGATAAATGCTGCAATTCCGGATCCTGACAAGTTTAATGTCATTGTTCGTCTGCTTTGTTTTGTTTGTGTTGTCTCTTTTGTTTTGTTTTGCAAATATTGTTGATTTCTTGTAGTTTGTTGAAATTGATGAAGCGCTTTGAGTCTGTACAGAAAATACGCTATATAAATACTGGTTATAATTAATTACTATTATCTCAGAAAAATCCTCTCATAGTGATAAATTAGCACAGAGGCCTATACAACTTAGTTGTATTCGTGTACAGAGTCGAGATGGTGATTTAGGGCACTGAGGGTCAACAATCACATCGTAAGCATCGTAACAATATTATTAGAATAACCAAATTAACGTAACAATGTCAAACAAATACAACATCACAAATGTAGGTAAAATGTTATAGATATATAATAGGATATAGTGTAACTACATTTATGTCATTTGATCTAGTTTGACACATTAATTGTATTTTTTATTTTTTAGTTGTAGGGATGTGATCTGTAGCTTCTCATGGAAAAAAAAACCAGATTTCAAAAGACCTACGTTACTCGATCACTACTGAATATCAGAAGCGGAAACGTGATAGCATTTTTGTCATGCAAATTATGGGAAGCATGTAAGGCTGTCCTAGACAGAGTCAGTCCCTTGGGATATGGGGGTCATTGGCAATGCTACGACAATCCCTCGCATCAATCACAAGCTTTCAAATTACATGTATATAGCCACCAAAACGTTAGCCCGTCGACATCAGTACGATTCTTCGTTTACATCAGGGAGTCGCTGTTATATCTCACCCGAGTCCCTGGTTTTATTCCTTAGTGCATTATACTCGAATTATACATAGCTTGTCCCCATTGCTTTAGACATATGAAAGCACTCGTCTATAGGGGGAATCATCAAATACGACAGCTGATGAGGATTACACAAGAGCCGTGCGGACATTATGTACCTTGCGGTTCACAATAAAACCTGCATGCCTTCCCTAGGCACCAAATAACTTCGCCCATGGAAATAGATACAGTGTATTCTAAGGTCGTAAATGTATGTATTACAAGGGTTGTGTGCCTAGCATGCACCATAAAAGGCAGTTTCAGATGCATTAGCGGCGACTGTGTCTGCGTATGCATCGACGACTTGCAATAATACATGACACAGCTTGAAGGAACGAGTAATGAAAGAATACCGCCCCAAGCCGCACCTATGGTACGACCGGCTTTGGCGCTCATAGAATATAAATTGTTATCTCTTACACCAGCCATGTAGCTGTGTAGTATAGTACAAACGTGTATTATGGTTGTGCTGCAGTATTGTCCTGTACCGTCATTGCTGTCTGTTAGCTGTATAGCAAGGAAAAGGGTAATAGGCCTGTAGAGTTCAGTGTTTTGACACCCCGAGTGTACGAATGTCATTTCGTGGTGGCGTATGGAAAACTATCAGGACCAAACGAAGCTCCAGTTCTTGAAATGATGACATACCTTTTTTTCGTCGATTACTCGGGGTTTTTGATGAGTTTCGGTAGCAGCCGACTGAGCAAGCCCTTCCGCATACTAAGTAGATTGGTCCAGAGCACCGCATACGTAGTACATGTACTAGTACGTTAAATTGGCGCGCGTACATCAAACAGTTAAGACTGCATTGTGTGTGCGTGTGTGTGTGTTGGTGTGTATGACGATTGCGGTTATAATACAGTACACATTCGCAGGCCGCCGAAAACGTGACCCGTTCACACTGTGCACACTCAGGAATAAGAAAAAGAAAAAAGCAAACCCAAAACAGCAGCACACAGTCAAGGGCGATATGGATTTACAATATCTTTACTGCACCCTGAATCATAACATAAACCGTGATTCAGCATTTTGCTCGAAGTGGGATCGGCAGGTGTAGTTACTATGTAGGCTTATATTATTTGAGCTGCGCTCCGTGGCATCATAAACCAAGCGCTGAATAGCGAAGAGTGGCTATAAATGAGTCATCATAAGTGCTATTTCACAATATTTTCATTATCATCTCTTATCTTTAGCCATATACACAACATAAAAATGAAATATTTACCTTCTTAAAACAGTGTTGTGTGTAAGTGGCGTTTTGGAGGAGAGGTGTAGCTGAACAATGAAAAAAAGTCCAATATTAAGTTACTTTTTTTCATTTTAAAGAGTTCCCCATTAGATGTGACAAGGTGTTTTGAGGTCATAAATCTCCTTTGCAAACGTTACACAAATGTGTATGGTTGATATCATGTAAGAAATCTTATGTAGGCCTAAATACACCAATAGGAGCAGGGTTAAAAAAAAATGAAAAACTGTTGTTGTTGTTGTTGATGATTTTTGGCGTACGATTCGTGTGCCGAATATTGACGCCACCTACGTGCTGGTTTCTATAACTTTTTGGCTTATTGTCATTTTAATAGTTTTGACGGGCATGACGGCGGTCCCAGGTCCGGCGTCAGTGAAACGTTTCGCCCACTTGATTTGTTATTCGTGAAAAACTAACTCCATGTCACTTGAAAATACGATCCCATTTCGTAAGAGGATATCAGTGGGAATTTCTTCGGGGTTCGAATAAATTCACCGGAAATATGATATTTCTTTTTTTTTAATTCCCTCTCTATTTTGAAGAAGGAATCTAATATTCAGGGTTGGAAAAGGGACACACGAACTTTGAAGAGATGGTAACTTTTGGTTGAGACGGGGATTCAGATTTCAACTTTCTGCGAGGTAAGTAGAAACCCCTTATAAAATATCAGAGAGCTTACAATTATACGAGGTCAACTTGATGAAAAATCGGTTTTGAAATGGCTGAGATATCCATAACAAAGTAAAAAATGGTCCTTATAGAAGGCGGATCTCGCCTCGTTTTATTAGGACCTCTTTGTTTGCTTGTTTTGCATATCTCAGCCATTTCAAAACCAATTTTCATCAAAAAAACTTAAATCACTCTTACACTTGTATGCACTTTCATACTTCAGTAGAGGCTTCTCATCATCTCACAAAAAAAGTTAGAAACCTGAAGAACCATCTCAACATAGCATATTATATATATACCATCCCTTTAAAGGGGCATAATTTGCCATTTGCAGATGAAACAAAAACCCAGCATTAGTGCTTCAAAATAGTTTTAAAATGTGAGTTGGGGATAGAAATCACGTAAAAATTTCAACCAGTATATCCGATGTTAAGTATTGTTAAGTATACAAAATGTGAACAATTTAGTTGTATCAAAAATATTTCCAGACTATAAACCGTTCACAGTTATATGATTCAATGAGAAAAAACAGTGATATTCCCTTATATTTTAGGCTTTAATGCACAAATTTTATAGGGCAGGATGTTTTGTGATACAACTGACCTATACTCATATGCATCAAAAGTGATATCTTAATTTTTTTTTTTGAATCACTTCTTCCAAAGGTTAACAGTAACTTTAAGGGTTGACTTGGGCCTGCACATAAGATCATTGAAGTTTCTCTCCATCACCACTGCTCTTTTGTGCATTTACTCACGAAATGCGTGCAAACAGTAAAGACTACAATGCTTCGGAAAATGTTCCCATTCAACTACAACTGGATATAAAAGGTAGGCCGATGAAAAGTCGCAGGGATGAAAGGGGATGACTGCAGTTTTGGGTAACGGTTAAGATGTAGAAATTTCCAAGAAATTTATAGGCGTACCGACAAACACTGCACCAGTGGTCATGGTAGTGATGTGAATGAAGCAAAGTTGATACTGAGCTTTATAATGATTTCGATTCGTAGGACACATTCACAGCTGTGATAAACTATCAAACAAGAGATCATTTACGAGGTCACAATTTGAAATTGCTTTATTTCTTGTAAGATCAAGAGACTTATTAATGCGGGAGGGAAAAAAAAGGTATAGCATAGTTACAGGTGTTTGACGTTATCAACCCCTAGTCAGAGCAGGCTTCGACAACAGACGGATAAAACATGACGTTAATGGACAATAATTAGAACTGTGGTACGGAGAGAAATGATTCCCCGTAATTCTAAATACATAAAATTATGACCTTTTTTTATAAGTTTCCTTTTTTAAAATTACGTGATGTTTTTAGACGTGGGATGGATGATGCAAAAAAAGAGTCATCTATACATAACAGACGAACTCCATTTTGATCCACCAGGATACTGACTGTATCAGTGAAGAGAGAAGAACGTTCTTGCACTTTCGTTTCTGTTCTTGGCAACTTATAAACATCGTCAGTAAATTGAAAGAAAAACAACATTTTCGATTTCATTGCATTTCTTCGAAATCCGACAACACATGCACTTAGAAAAAAAAAAGATTGCGCCTATTATTTGTGTTTCTTTTACTTTCGAAATAGTCTTCAGGTCTTGGTCACATTGAAACATTATTGACAGGCAAAGTAAACATGTGTAATGGCGTTTTCACCTCACAACTCTTCCGTATAGGATCGTGGTGTATATACAGTCACTGTACCACAACAGTTATGCTTGACCTGTTTGTAATCAAAATTGTATAGTCTTGACTCTAATTGGCCAAAATGATATAACTGTGACACAATATCGATGTTATTATTATTATTATTATTTGATTTGGCTTTCAATCACAAATACATTTTTCGAAATCAGAAAATTGTACATTGGAGTGGTAAGGGGGCACCAGGTTGGGTAGCCCGGGTCTGGAAAGAGCCAACTAAATGACTTAGGCCCTCAGGCCATCCTCCCCAACCCACCTGGTGCACTCAAAACAGTCAGTTTACAATATAAAAAATACAAATTTCATTAACAGGCATACATAAAAAACAAAAACAAAACAACTGTTTCTTTGTAAGTGTCAATTTGAGATATGTGAACCTACCAATCTTTCTTATTCCATTCAGATATCAGAGGTCATTTTCTAAATAAAATACTACTAAGAAAAAAAAATTATACATTGCATATATGTATGTCAGCTCTTAAATGACTACCGACATCAAAACCTATACTGCGTGTGATCATAATCATAGTAATCATAGTATAACAACCAACAACTGCGAAATATGATACTTTTTTTTTCTTATTGAAATGTCCATAATTCTGTTTGTTTAAGTTTGCCTCCTTCATTTTAACGTGGGAGAGATGTCAATTGTATAAGGAAAATAAAAGTTTATTATGTTTCGTTTCTGGTTGGTCGTACAGTCTTCTTCAAAATAATATTAATATAATATATGGTATATATGCATTACATATTATAATGACAACATTCTTTTTCTCCTTGGCACGACACTTTCAGATTCTGTTGAATTATTATGGACTTTATGGAGCAATATGACAATGAATGGGGTTATAAATAATTCAAAATAAAGAAGATTGAACATAATAACTAAATCCACAAAAAATGGTTCAGTTCCATTCTTCGTATCATTAATCGGGCTGCAACGTTACGAGCTCGACACCCAGGAGTCTTATAGCTCACAAGCTCGACACTGAAAAAAGTCCATGAGTTACAATTAAGGCCCATGAGTCATACAGCCCACGAGCTCCTCAGTTTTAGGCATAACAGGTCCACTATAGATCTATACACTAAGCAAATATGGCCCACGAGCTCGACGCTAGGCAAATAAGGCCTAGAAACTCGGCACTATTCGAAAAAAAAAAATCCCCCGAGACCAATGTTTGTTTGTTTGTCTGTTTGTTTGTTGCCTATTTAATACAGTGTCGAGGTCATGGTTTACGGGCCTTGTTTTCCTATAGGTAGAGCTCGTGGACCGTAGAGCTCGTGGGCCTATTTATACCAAAAAGGTTTTATACAACCTCCTTGTTTATACTCGATGGTGAGCTCATGGACCTTGTTCATTTAGTGTGTAGCTCGTGGTAGTAATGACTTATGAAGGTCGAACTCGTGACGTGCACGAGTAATTATACAAAGTATGGAATTGATTCATTTTGTGGACTTACTAGTAATATGTTATCTTCTTTATTTTGCATTCAGAGTTACTTCCGTATACCTCGAATAGTGTATTTTTGATATTCCCGCCAAGAGAAAAAAAAAGAATCAGTAATTCGTTACAAAATCACCCACACTGTTATTCTTATATCGAAATAAAAGTAACAAAATGAACAGTATAACAGAAGATTAATTTTGTAACAAAATTATTAGCGGGGATGTGATATTTTAACAAGAACGAGACACGGTTCCTTTTGGCGCACCATCATAGCCATAACCGGGCCCGTATCGTATACTCGGTGTAAACGGGCCTTAACCCTATATAAAGCCCAAGGGGGGGGGGGGGGCACATTGTGCCCCCTACCAGATTTTCATTTGCCACTCCTTCGCCCTTAATCCGATTTCAACCAAATTTGTTGACTTTTCCTAAAATCTTATTGCAAACATTTTGATATATAATTTAGCTATATTTGATATTGCTGGTTGCCATGGCAACCATAAACTGACAAACATGTCAGTCAGATTTTGCATCTTTTTTCTGTTCTCATTTCATTTAACAGCATATACAGTGTATGAAATAGTTGTTTCTTGGCTGAAATTTTTTGAAGGAGCAAAATTTGAAGTGATTATGGTTCTGGAAAGTTTTTCTTATTATTTCCTTTGTTTTTATGTGACAAAGGCACAAAACAATAGATATAATAGAGATAGTTGAAAACAATAATATTTTCTAAAGATTGCCCTTCTATTTTGTGTTATTTTGATTCCTTCACCCAAGTTATGCCTCTAATGTCAATAGCTTATCATATATCAATTTGCAATCTCAAAATTCCACTATTATTCATATATGAAATGTCATAACTATACATGTAGCCATCCCAAACATTTCATCTCGGGTCTCATAATGTATTTCTTTATATTAATATGAATAACGCCCCCATGTGGTGACCTTGAGAAATTTCAACCACAACAAATAATAATATTCCACTTGCTTATTATTTTGTGGCAAATGTGAAAATGATTGGTCTATAATAAGACATATATAATAGGAATGAAGAAATTATACAGAAAAATCATGTTTTAGCATAATTATTTCCTATGTATTTCTCTATATTTTGGTAAATAGCGCCCTCCATGGGTGACCTTGAGAAAATTCAAATGTACGGTCATGTAGAGTATGAGTTACTCTATCCATATGCCAAATATGACGATGATACATGAAATAATAAAAAAAGTGATATAGGGGGAATAATGTGCCCCCCCCCCCCCCTTGGGCTTGCGAGGGGTCAAAATAGCTTGGGCTTAATAGGGTTAAAGGGGATGGCTAGTAACTGATCAGTGGGAATCAGTGGGAATGCTGGGGGATGATTGTTCCAATCCTTGTTGGATTCATTTACGAGTACATTATATATCTATTGTTGTGTGAAAATTATTTGCTTCAGAACGGTCGCATATTGAAGTAATGTGCAGTTTAATGCCCCGTCACTGTACAGGCATGCTAACCTGGACACATTAAACTACACATTACTTGAATATGAGACCATTCTGAAGCAAATAATTTTCACAGAACAATAGATATGTAATGTAATCTTAAATGAATCCAACAAAGATTGGAGCAATCATCCCTCAGCATTCCCACTGATTCCCACTGATCAGTTACTAGCCTCCCCTTTAAGTGTACGTGTCTTACACACCGTAGTGGTGGTGGTGGTGGTTTGTGTGTGTGAAGTTCGTTTCTTTCGCTAGTCTGAATCTTTGAATTCTTTTTGCTTCTAATGTAATGTTGCCATTCATGTGTATACTTATGCACGAATATGAGATTGCAAACCCATTTTTAGCTCTACTGCCGCCAATAGACAACTTCATTAATAAGTCGTTCTAATGATGACCTTCGCAATCATGTTCCATTGTGTATACAACAAGTTATCGCTTTTGTGTGCCACACTCCGACATATTTAAATTTAGCTATATGATACCCATCGTGCAATGAGCAAGGAGGAAGAATTTCACTAATGGTTCCACAGTCACAATTCTCATGAACAATAGCATGAGGACAAACAGGCAGGCAAACAAAGAACACTAGACAGATGTAAACACACACCCACACACACGCACATACATGAACAGAGGAATTGCCAGTGTTTTTTTTTAATGTGTGTGTGTGTGTGTGTGTGTGTGTGTGTGTGTTTTGCATATTGTTTATCCAGTACTCTGTCGATATGCAGGTGGCTACTTAATTCTGCAATACGGTTGTTATTCATTGCACTTCAATGTCCCCGTTATGTCTCAACTTCCATCGCTGTTGCTGATGTTTGAGAGGTAGTGCCTCTACTGCCCTCAACGTCTGAGGGAATGATCAAGAAAGTAAGTATGAGTATTGATGCCTATAAAAACTTAAGACTGTAAGGGAGGCTATTTTTCTCCTGATAATAATACAACAGAGCACGGGTGTTGAATATCAAAATCCCGCAACATATTGCAGAACAACAACATAAATACGATGAAAAACGAACACATAAGGTTTATTAGTCAGCGATGACACTGCTTTTAATGACACATTCACGATGACAATAATGCTAAAGAGCAAATAAATTACAATCAAAGCGATGTGGAAATAAATACTTTTCATATGATACACATTTACAGTGGCAAATCTTATCTTACATAAGATATATCTCTCTCAAGATATGACAACTGTCTTTCCCGTAGTATATCCGAAGTTAAAGTTGGCGTGTGATACATGGTGTCTGAAGCCGTTGTCTTGGGGGAACTCTACGGGCAAGATGGACGATCTGGGGGATATCAGACCTATAATACTAAGAACGGGTTAAGTTACAAGAGGTTATGACAACGGGTGTAACGCTAGCCCTCCAATGTTTTCAACTAATATCAATAGTAAAAGGTGTGTACCCCATTTGGGGTAACACAGTCATATTGGGGGTAAACCATTCAGTCCCCCGTGTTTCATTTTTGATATGCGAGAATGAAACACTTTTTTCACAAGAAACGTAGTTTAAACAGAAATATTGTTCTGCGTGAAATAAAAAGATACTATATGCGGCTCTTATTAACATGACTGATGTAGGCAATGACTAACCCGTGGCTTATTTTTGAGGTTATCAAGCCTCTAAAACAGGTCCGTGCATGAAGGAAAGAAATTATACAAAATGGACGTTACAATTTGTCACGTGTTGCACTTGCTCAACGACCTTGTATATTCATGGGTGGAAAATAGAAATAACAATCGCAATTTTCAACATAGCATGAAGAAACGAAGCATATTAGTGTAAGTGCTTAGACATGCAAGTCCCGAATATGAAGCAAAGTGCAGGGCAATGGTGGCTTCTGCTTGGTTTGATTCTTTAAAGGATCTGCGCTTCTCATTTCTATCTTGATTCAAAAGAAAATTGTGTAAACAGAACGCTGGTCCAAGAAGAGTAAAAGAAATAATATACGAAAAGTAGTATATAATCCCCACAAAATTTTACTGCAAAAACAGTATCTTTGTAGATGCAATTAAGGTAATATACCCTTTCAGTAGGCGTCTTTCGAAGCATTCGAAGACACTTTACACTTTACTTTCGAAGACACTTTACACGCATATACACTGTATATGTCATTCAAATTGAGTAATTAGCCATGTCGCACCTGTTGAATAGGCTCCTGGTAGGCCTACATAATTATTCTAACAGTGAATCGACATACAGTAAATTACTCAACCTTTTCTTAAGTGTGAAGAACCTTTTCTGGATACGATAGGCCCTAAACGAGATGAAGGCAAGTTGTGTACTAGTCACTTTGTACTATTTGATGCCATGAAGAGAGTCACGGCATTACTGTTCTGAGAGAAAAAAAATACCAGTGCAATAAACATAACTCATTGTTTAAGTCGAAGCCACACATTTTTTCTCATAATTATGCAGTCCTTGAAAGACTAATTAACGCCATTTACATTTCGGAACAAATAGACAACTGCGATAAAATCATGTCCTATGAACCGCAGCGTTCACTGCTCGTAAATTACTCTGCATCCGCGAAATTGTTTCTTAAAATTTCCGTTGTAAGAAGCCACGATACAATATTGATATTCATTGTAACGTCAGTCGGGTACATTTTCATCAATATTCTCTACAGACACTACAGATGAATTTGAGAGCACATTCGATTCACGGAATTTACATATGAACAGCAGATAAACATTATATTTCTTGTTCTTTTAGGATAGGTATTCAAGGAGCAGTTTACATTTTTCGTTGATGGTGTAACATGAGGAGCCAAGCTCACTAGAGTCAATTTGCCGCTCTAAAATCTCGCTTTCTCATTTACAATAGTACGAGAGTCTGTGTGTCTTTAAATGAGTCGATCGCTGGATTCAGGTGTGGAGAATTTCTCCAGGAAGGGAAGAATGCGGGGGTACACGTCCTTGTATGCATTTTGCCCCATGACGCAGTCAAGATGCCCGTATTCCGGCACCTCGAACCACTCGTAGTGCTGATGCGGGTTGGCCTCACGACATCGGTTGTAGCTCTGCCGCGTGGCGTCGATGTCCCAGCCCTGGTTCAAGGATCCCACGTAGTAGAGAATAGGAAGGTCAAGGTTCGTCATGGCTTTGCGATACTTGGCCGACTCCAGTCTGTTCTTGCTGTTGAAGTCTGGGATGTAAATGTCTCGGCCTTTGATGTCCGTCAGGCGACCTTTGCGGAAGGTGACTGAGAGATGGCGGTAGTACTCTGCATGGCCGAAACCAAACCATTCCGTCAGGGTATCGTGAGTGAGCTGGTTCAGATTTCGATGCTCCCACATGAGGCCAAACATGGACGTGATGCGGTTGCACACCACGTTGTTGCACTGGTTGCTCTTGTTCAGCGTGGAGCGGACTAGGAGCTGCGAAATGGCAGACATGAGCTTCTCCCGCGGATGGTCGTTGTCGTCCGTATACGCGTTCAGACCAGCGAAACCGAAAGCGGTGGCAACTTTCTCAAGCCGGACGTTGGCCTTGGCGTGATTCATCGACGTCGAAATCATGCAGAATCCAGATTGGGATGCGACGAGGCTTCGGATTTTGTGCCTCTGAATGTGTCCGCCGAATAGTGCCGTGTGTATGGTCAAGGATCCAATACAATGCGCATATACCTGAAGATCCTGGCACCCCGTCG
This sequence comes from Diadema antillarum, assembly GCF_040938485.1. Lineage (NCBI taxonomy): Eukaryota > Metazoa > Echinodermata > Echinoidea > Diadematoida > Diadematidae > Diadema > Diadema antillarum. The sequence continues at coordinate 1,160,635 of NW_027271249.1, read as the reverse complement.
TCTTGAGAATAAAGTCGACGATGGGTGGGAGATCGTGCTCTGCCGAATCATTGATATGAGTTGGCTTCCGATGAGACGGGAGGGACACCGAGAACCTCAGCTCCACCACCCACATGTCATAGCCGTGCTCGGCGAAATATTCGACGACGCTCATGTCGATCGTGTCCAGAGAGAATATGCGGCTGGTCACACAGAGTCCGTGAAGGAAGAGGATTGGACCTTTGGTGCCACACTTATAGCGCGTCATGACTAATGGCACACCGTCCTTCGCAGTGAGATTGTAGATCTCAGGTTTGACCCCCTTTAGGTTTAGAGGGCGCCTCTCGCGAGCCACAGCTTTTGGGCAAAACTGGGTCGGGGAGAAAAGGTTTGACACATCGAGGAGCACGCCCCCTATGAAATATCCAAACTTGGCCTTCCACTCCGCTTCCTTCAATTCGTCGTCCTCACAGCCAGATATCTTGATGGCTGCGATCTCCTTGGCCAAGTCTACCAGTTTCGTCTCCACCTGTCCAGCGGCCCACGTCGTTTTTCCGAAATTCGGTCCGTCCTTGATGACGATGCCCAGTGACGTCGCATCGGTGGCGTTAACCTCGACGAACGTGTCCTGGTGACAAACTTTGACGCCCTTGAAGAAGTAGTCGTGATCGTCCCAATTCATCGACGCCTCGTACACCATACTCTTGAATTCAAGAGTCTTGTTGGTTGAAGCCTGCACGTAGCATTTGCCATTGGTGAAAGACACCGGCTCCTTGAGCAGACTCTTACAAGTCAGCTTGCCGCTAAGGTGGGCCTTGTGGTGAGCGTCCTTATCAAGCATCAGTGCGACGTCCACCGATTCCATTGTGACGTTGAGCTCGCAGGGGTGGTCGGCGCCGTTCTTATGTAGGTGACCTGTCATGTGACCAGTATAGCTGACCCCTATGGTCCGGCCTCCTTTCCCGTGGCCTGCAGCAGCAAATGGGAGATAGAAAGTGGTAAATAGTTATCAAATCGTCATTCAACGCACTCTGTATACAATGAGAAGGGCCAGTCAAAGAAGACTCCTATAATACATTGTCATGTGAACTGTAAATGCTTCGTCCTTCAATTAACAATAACGTTCCTTACATGAATTAACAACCGTAACTAAAAAAAGAAAAAGAATACTATTGCAATTCTCAAGCCGTCACACAACACAGCAGATAAGGAGTATCAAGAACAAGCAAAGAGCAAGAACCGAAATGAAGCAATAAGAATAACAAGGGTTCATGGGACATGTGAAAGGGAAAGAGGAAATAGACACGGCGGAAAGGGAAAAGTTAAAGGTATAATCGAAGCAAAGGAAGGCAACGTCTCGAAAATTATCTCCCGAACATTAAAAGCTGGCTACCAAAAAAACTCTCTCAACAATAGAGATTTCTTCAAAGCGCAGAAACTCGGCAATTAAGATAAAAGGGTCATCAATGCCGCCGATATCTGTAGCCGTCTTGGTACTCGAAACTCGCCAAGCAACATTGACAAATGTGGATCGGTTCGTTGCTGTGCCTATCTATTGTAAGTTTTAATACCTTCCTTGTTAGTTTTTTTCTTAAAGGGAGAATAACGAAAAATCATCTCATTTGTTGCTCATAGATAATTCTTTTTTCGGTAGCAGTAATTTTAAGATTCTCTTAATCACTAAATTTGGAACGGACTCTAAAATTGGCAAGACATTCTGGAAGACTGACATTTTCTGTCTGTCTCTCTCTCTCTCTCTCTCTCTCTCAAAGTGGCAACATTTCGACATTAATTTCTTTTTTATTTTTGTAGAGATACTGTGTAACGGAAGAAAGTTCCACTTAACCTCTCTTTCATATAAGGCACGCAGTGAGATTTAGAGGTAGCAGTGAGAGGGAGGAAACAGCCTTAGTTTTTTTTTCTTTACTTTAAAACAAAGAAAAATGGAAAAGAAGGTCGATAACTTATCAGAAAAAGAGAAACAACAACAGCAAGAACAAGAAACCAGTATTTGCCCAAAGTGTACCTTGATCGGTGTGCAAACTACGTGAGAGAGAAATAGAAGCATGACCTCGTATACCGTGTATATGGTGTGACTCTACATTATACGTCTCACGATTGTGAATACACTATAGTCATCATGCGCTGTCAAATTTTACCATAAACGGTAATCAAAGTGATATCGTTTGTGTCACGGCATTTAATGGTGTCATCGTGACGTCAATACCGGAAATAACTACATTGCTCAGTTGAGCATAGCTGCCCTCTGAATAGTTACCCCTTCCACAATCATGAAAACATTTGTGCCAGATAGCATCTGGTCCTAGTGAAAGATTAAACAGCTGATCCTTTTATCACAGCATTATATCTGCAAGATTTGTTTTTTCTTGTTTTCCAGTTTTGTTCGGCAACAATATTTTGAGGGCAGAAATAAAAGTCGTGAACACTTGAGCGATGAAGTGTAACTTCACGTCATGATTTAATCTATTGTATTGTATATAAACAGAGAATACCAAGCAAGACAGAATACAGAGGCTTCATCGAATTGTGATAAAATTTGAAATAGTAATGGATTTACTAAGTCCGTGTTTGACATGTTGTCATGCATGGACTAGTTTAACCCCTTCAGTGCCAGTGAGTCGACTGTGTACAAATTTCGCACACAAACCTATGGAGAGGTAATCGATGTGGCACTCAGAGGGTTCCACCCCATGTGCACATTATCTGATGAGACGATGATTTCACGACTGTCACTTAAATTTCGTATGTCAGAAATGACAAAGAAATTCTACACAAATGAAAGAGATATAAACAAATATATATATATATATATATATATATATATATATATATATATATGATGTTATCGGACAACGATGAGATAAGTTTAGTAGCTCTATTTTGATAGATATCATCATGGATAGATTAGGTTATTGGACAATGATGAAATAAGTTTGATATAGCTTTATTTCAATTAATATCATCATGGATAGATTATTAGAATACGATACACTTTTGATTCCCGAGGATACGCGTCAGTCTCTTTCATGATTTCATAATCAACTCGAAATTCAGTTAAATTTGTGTGTATCGCTTGCTATGAGATCAGCGAAGATGTTGCATCATGACTGTATCAAACTCGCATTTAAAGTTGCCACTTTTTCCTGAAAACATGTAAAAAAAAAGTTTTGAACAAATATACTGTACAACCAAACTTTCTTTGTATAAACCCGGTTTTGATGAAATCTCGGTCATTGCATTTATGTAAATTAAAGTTACTTATATCATCATTTAAGTCAACGTCGACATGATGCGGAATCTCCCTTTAAGCTTAGTTGTTGTTGTTGTTTGGTATTTTCAATGACTGGGTATGATACATGATAACCAAAACTGGTGTCCGATCATATATGCCGAGCAGCAATAATACTTCTTGAAAAATTGCATTGCTGTTCAGGATATCGCTTTTCGAAACGAAATCGGATGCATACTTGACCGGATGACACCGCAGGGATTGTGGTTAAAGAAAAAAAAAGAGAGAGAGAGAAAAAAAAAAACCCTGAGCGGCATCATATATAGTGGGAAAAATCTTGCCGGAAACGTATCATGTCAAGCTACCTCGCGTGTGAACAGTATGGAGGAAAATATGATAAACAGCTAGCTCTCTCAAGCAACACATTATGAATCTGACATCAAGCACGCGATATACCCATGATAATTTATCTGATGAATATTAAAGGTGCCGAATAGTGAATGTCAGTCAGCATACACGCCCAGTGACAGTTCTTGAAAGACAGCATTGTTAAATCGGAAATAAACACCGTGATTTCTTGTTATTAATTATCTTTAATCACTGTAATTAGCAGTAGTGTTATATTGTCGTTATTCACATTACTTTTGCTTTTGCCCAGACAGCACCATTATACGGCCATTTCGCCACTAATGAACATTATGCTATCGACGTTTTTTCTTTCCTTACTCCGCAAAGGGGCTAGACTATGCATTAATTACCCACATCTTTAACATCGCCAATCACAAGCAATCCATGTTATTGACAAGAGTTACGAGGTGTAGCTTCACAACGTTTTTCCTTTCGTCGACGCTTTTATGGGGAAGAATTATGCCACCAAGTTTACGGGAGCACGGGGACGAGAGCAAACAATAGGTTTTCTCCTTTGGCTTTACCGGTGGTTTTAAGTTTTAAGTTTATTTCGTCTGACAACAAACAGTATATAGGGCAAGAGGAAAAGAAAAACAGTACGAACGAGAGAAAGACATAGGGAGAGAGAGAGAGAGAGAGAGAGAGAGAGAGAGAGAGAGAGAGAGGGGTGGGGGGGGATAAAGAGACAAATATTTGCTTGACCGACATTGAAGATATTGACTACAGATTATAACTGATGTAGGAAAACACACTGTTGAGCTGGTTGTTAGTCAGGACTGTGCAGAGGGTATATCCGGTCACCCTTTTCCCCTCTGTTTTATGTAATTCAAACACGAGTCTCTCGACCTTTGCCGTACTTCTGACATAGAATTTTTTTATCTTTAATTTTTAAGAAAGTCAAAAATCCGAGGTGAATAGTGAGTCCTTGATCTTCCTGGAAGGGTAGGTGACGTTTATCGAGATCATAATTGTGCTAATCTCTTTGGTGTCGACATCCATTATACTACTCTCGCATATAGGCAGACCATGTAGCTATGGGGAAAGCTATATGCACATGGACAGGCCTTGACTTTGCAATTCCGCAGCCCGAGTGACCCTGTACTTTTACATCCGGAGGGAGTCCTTCATCCGTACCGCCAGCGTGGAGCGTGGAAAAAACAAACATAACCTTTAAAAAAAATCGTGGACAAAAAAGAACTAGGTCTGCAGGGCTTTTAGAGATGTCCTCTTACAGTGTGATTAAATCTGGGACATAGTGTTAGTAATTGTTCTCCTTCTCGTGTGGTACCACGTGCCTGGGTGGGTATCGTGAACTATTGGCTACATTATGTAGCACTGAAGAGTATAGACAGCAGGAGGTACCAATGTTATGCTAAAAAGTACGATAACCAGCTTCATTTCTCTCTATAGAATTATGAAAAACACTTTGTGAAAGTTTGTTGGTTTAAGCTTTTTTTGAGGGCGTATAGCGATGCCATGATGGTGAGAATCTTTTGCCTGTATGATCTCCACAGTTTCGAAACTACTATGTTTCTATTGCTGGTGTGATTGTTTCTAGATATGATATTATCCCTACATCGTCGTCTTCTCTCTTTTTTTCCTCAAACAGTTCTTTGATATTTCCGCTGAGACATAATAATTCTAAAAGCTGTCTCTGAGGACACGGAAAAGCAGAAATAACCATATTATCTGTAGTCTTGCATGAAAGGAAAAGAAATAACCATTGTCATTGTCTATACACTGTACTCTCAACGATGCAACATCAGCGTGTATACAAACTATATTCAGAGAAATATTCACAATGACCTCGGTGCAACATAACTGGCACTTCCTATTCTAAACGAGAGGATGCGCAGCCGAATACTCAGCCTCTCCGTTTCTCCTTTCAAATCGAAAGCTTGGAAAAGAAAGGAACTTTAATTGAAGAGTTTGTTCGCAAAAACCGATAAGTCCATTTTTGAAGATTTTGAAGTACGGTCTCTGTCATAAAGTACAAAATAATACCTTTTAAATGATAGATTGGTCACTACATATGAAGGTACATTTTTGAAGTTATGGTCGAAAGAAGCACAAATTTTCTTATTATTCTCTTTATTTTTCTTGACCTTTAATCGCAAATATCTCCATTTGGCAAATATGGACTTATCGGTTTTTTGCAAACAAACTCTTCAATTGTAGTTCTCTCAGTTCTTTTCCTTCCATTAGTTCCAAATGCAAACTTGTGCATTGTGTTGAGAAACTTGATCGTGTTCGTTAAACTCCACTGGCAGCACAATGATAATGAAGGATGTTATATTAGGCCACTCTGGGCACTGTTGAATGTTCTCCCTTAAAAACACCCCTCGGGGAACTTCGAGAGTCTGTTGTTCTCATATTTCTATGCCTCGCATTCTCAGAATAACAAACGCGCCATCGTCAAACCTTGAATACATTGTACTCATTTACCAGAATTCTTTCGATGTTTGCCTTTCCAAAGGCAAACTCATTGAATGTCATGCATGGAGGAAGAAAATGTGATCGGTTAACAGTGAACGTGAACGGTAGCGCAAACTCCAGAGAATAAGCATGAGCAGCCTGGATTATGTTGTTGAATGTCGTCTGCAAGCTAGCTCTGCAAGCCATAAAGCAGTTCATTTTCCAAAAGTGTTGTACCTTTTTTTCCCCCTACAAATTACTCAATTAGTGTAGAAAACTTCATTATAGCAAGGCTGTTTTCCTAAGAGAATATCCACAGCATCAAGAGCAAATCCACTATACAGCTTGATAAGTGCTAGTGATGCAACCACGGAGAAGATACAGCTCTGACATTTGTCTGAATACTTGCTGGAGACACATACATGTACAGTTACTTCCTGAAATGGAAAATGTGCCTACATTTTCTTCTTCTTCTTCTTCTTTCAATAAAGTACAGGCCACCTGTGGTGTATCAGCGTACATGCTAGAGTATATTTTATCTTAGCTATTCTTTATCTATCTATATATATATATATATATATATATATATATATATATATTATATATATATATATATATATTTATTTATTTATTTATTCATTCATTTATTTATTCATTCATTTATTCATTCATTTATTCATTTATTTTCTTCTTCTTTTTTTTTTTGGGGGGGGGAGGGGTTTCCTCATACTAGAACTCACCCTATCGTCTTCTCCTCTCCGGCGTTTAGCTTTTCCTCGGGTTAAATAAACGCAAAGCGTGCGTATAAAGCAGACAAAGATTCTTGAAGACTGAAATTAAGTCAAAAAAGACGCACCTACCCGTTGCCACATGACGTGGAATAAAGAGTATGTGAAGGTTCGTCGGGCTTGAGAAATGCTTACCTTTTCAACAGCTGGGTGCGACGAAAAGAGACAAAGATTAAGAAAAACACACCTTGACAGTCGATAATGTGATTTCATGGTAGAAAATAATATCGTTTCATTTAGTTTCCTATCTTTTTATGCTCTGCCCGTTGGCGGTATATGATTGTCTACTTTGTAATTTCGGGTAATAGCACAATAGTATCTTTTCGGCATCACGTCGCGTCTTCTGAAGGCGCATTAGGTAAAGAAAAGGCAACAGGCAGTTTGCATTTGGGCGATATAGAAAGTCCTGAGAAACCGTGGGTAAAATGGAATCCTAGCTATTTCTTCTCACCATGGGGCTAAAATCCATCAATGCTTGAACGAAAGAAACCTAGAAGATCAGAAAAACAGCAACAAAGAGACCTCAATGAATAAGATCAATAGGAAGGTCTAAAAGCGGAGAAACTTTCAGAAGAACAAAGAGGAGAAGGAGGAGGAGGAGGAGGAGAAAAAGAAGACGAAGGCGAAGAGAAGGCAGAGGAGGAAGAAGATGATGAAAATAATGATTGCAAAGAAGGAAAAAAAGCACACCAAGCTTTCAAGGGAGTGGGAAAATGAAAGAAGAGCCAGAGTGCAATATCACTGAAAAATGTATGACGAGGAAGAAGCAACCGATTTTAATTAATTATAATTATTTCTTCGGTAAGCAGAAACTTCGCGCGTCCAGGATGCCAGACCTTGCAGTGTTTGTGTTGATATGATTAACTGTAATACTTGATCAGGACGTCTAGGACACGCGTAAGCTGAGGGAAAATATACTAGTGCTCACTATTATACTTCGATGTGACTCGATCCATCTAATTCCAGAAGATAATTGTCCGGGACAAAGCATCCCTTTTATGTTCTGTTGACCTCTGGTCCAGATTTGAGGACAGCTTCTGTAAAGTACAGAGTCTTTGCCATTCAAGTAGTTAACGTCCTGCCAGATTCTCGCTAATGCGTCAAATCAGATTTACATAGTGATGAATAGAAACGCAGTTGCCCAGCACTCCAACAACAGGCCTAAAAAGGGATGGCATCTGCCATATAATGTCGCTTGTAGTTACTTCCTGGTAGGATGAGTAAAGTTAAGCAACAGAGCTCCCTATTGCATTAACGACCTCGCTTGATTGTGAATATAATAGCCACTCTCATCAGCTTTCAACATTTTTATTTGTTATCATGGTATCAGAACTTTGACTCAGCATTTTGTCTGGATTATGATTGTTGTATCAATGACACTGGTCTCTCCTCTGACGGCTGTCTATCTTGATTCAAACTGCAATACTTTAAGATGAAATGACAATTTGTGAAAGTCGGACCTCTAGCCCTAAACTCCAACTCAAACCCTATACACTAGATAACCCAAACCCAGGATCAAAAAACAAATCATATGCCATAAGGACTAGCCAATCCTTTCAGTATCACAAACACTGACAAACTATAACTTGATTGCATAGCGCTACAACAGCAAAAAGTGGTCCTTATATGTTTTATAACCAGGAGGACGTATATGTGCGTTTCACATGTGAAAGCATTGTTGTTTAACCCCTCCGTCACAGCATGCAATAATCTAGCTCAGCGATCCAGTGGCTAAAAGAACAGCTTTTCTTATCATTTAGGTGCACACGTGTTATTACACACCTCTAAGGATACGATGTAGAGGCAAGCAGTAGGATTAGCCCTCGTGGTATATAATTATGCAGAAATATGATATTGTATGATATGAATATGATTATATTCATACATTCATGTAAGCTCAGTATAAAGAGCAGGCAAGATTTTGCTCACTTTTTATCGAACTGCTTGGAAAAGAAAACAGATTTTAATCAGCCAAAGACAATGATTAACAGTGGGTGTGTGTTCCTACGAAGACAACATGGCTACATATACGATTACTGCCCAGTTACCTAACCCCATCCTCCTCCCCACTCTCCTTCCTCAAAGAGGGTACTCGGGTCTACAGTAATCAATGGGGTTGCTTTGTTAGTCAAATTCGTTTTACAGTGATAAGCGGAGCATATCAGCATGCAGAGGCCGATCTCTAATGGTGTTTTGTAATAGTTGAATAGTTTATTTCCTCTTGTTGAATCAGCATTCTTTTTTTTTTCTTTTTTTTTTTTTTTTTTTTTTGCTGCTGCTGCTGTTCTGTGCAGCCGTCACAATTTCACACACCGTGGGCACATTAATGTGTGTATTTACTGTAGCCGTACACAACACACTGTTTATGGTTGCGAGTGGTTGGTATTTACATACCCAAAATAGAATAGGTTTCCCCCGTATACAATACTGGTGCACGATCACTTTGAACGGAATATACGTGTTACTTGTTGGAAGAATAATTGTTTGGTGGCTACATTAACACAGTAGGTCCATATAACAACGACAAAACAGGAGAATGCTTATAATCGTGCACACTATATTCTACTCATTATTCTTACCATCAGTCTCGTCTTTGCTGCCCTGCTGTCCCATTGTGGTTCCTTTTTTTTTCAGTCCTCACTATCGACAACTTTAGGCGAACCTGGTCCTGGCTGCTGTATTACCAGCAAGAACTTACAAGCGTGAAGTCCAAGTGCAAACAAGTAAGTCACCACTACAATGTGCTCTCAGAGCTATGTTCCTCCTGGTGTACCCACCGCACTGCGAAATATCTAGGAGGAGAACGAATTGGGGTTTGCAAATTCTGAAGAACCAGAAGATCTGGGAGGGTACCTTATACCAACAGCCTTATGCTATACTTCAGTTGTTGCCTGGTTGTGCACGAAAGAGGTTTTAATGGCCAAAGTATGTAACTCCCGGTATTTATTGAACGGCGTCGCAATCGGCTGACTAAACTTTCCGACAGCGCATGAACAAAAAAAGTAGAGAGCCATGAAAGAAAAGAGCTGTGCACGGTTGGCATTTGTCGTGACGTCAGACACTAAGTCACGCCCCCATCGCCATGCACACAAAAGCAAGCTGGGAAGTAATGTAACAAAATCTCTCCCTCTCTCTCTCTCTCTCCCTCTCTCTCTCTCTCCTCGTCTTCCTCCCCTTTTCCTCTGTCTGTTTCCCCTCGCCATACCCTCTTCGGTATATCTTGATTTCTAATTCCTGACTATCATTTTCTTCGAGGTTCTTTTGTCCATATCGAAAGAACGTGAAAACAAACATAATTTTCCCAACGCATTTTCTTTCGTGAATCTGATGGCATGGAAGATCTGTCCCCCTTATTACGAACCATCGTTCGGGGGATCACCGACTACTGTGCATCCGCCCCACGTCATCGTGTTCAACAATAACATACCCGACCGGCTAACTCATCGGTCACTTTTGTCCAATCAAGACCGCTTGTGACGTGGGAAAGAAACCTTCTAGGGACAGATATGCATGTAGATGACGGTAGAGTCACAAACCAAAGATTGTCCTTGTATAGAAAGTCTTTTATAGAGAAATTTACAGTTTACTTCAACTCAAGTTAACGGCATTGTCGTTCACATGGAGATAAGCTAGTTGATCGTGGAATAAAGTCCATTGACGTAATAATCGATCTTTGGAAAGCGGGAGTGGCGTCTCCCTCGTAGAAACAGATCCGTATCGATCAGCATTGAACCAACAATAAAGGAGAAAACGTTCCTTGATAAAGTTTACTTCCCTGATCACTACAGAGCCTACATTTCTTTTCTTTTCTTTTGAGGGAATATCAAATTTACCATCTTATCTTCCGTATCTTTATTAAACTGATCACGTTTAGACTTGTATTTGTACACGCTAAATTTGACTCCTTCTTGTTAGGCATATATCCTGCTGAGGCTCATAACCTGCGAAGTTCTAAAGACACACTTCTTTCACAAGTCGCAACATGTTAAGCAATAAAGAGCACTAAGGAGACCGGGCATTTGCCTCCCTAGGCATGAAACTTTGGAATAACTTAATATGAGAAATCACAAAATCCACAACTGGAGGGTCCTTCAAATTAAGACTTTAAACATAGCTCTTCATTGAACTGTTAATCATTGTTTAAGGATCGAGGATCAGGATCGAGCTCTTGCAGATTAGAATAATAATCATACTATATACATATTATGATAGGTCTGCAATTAAAAGGGGGAAATCCAGTCCAAATATAAGTTATTCTGATAAGAAAGAGTAAAATATTACGAGTTCAACGGTAAAATTTTGACCGAAATCGGGTGAAAAAAGGAAGTTATGACAGAAGTTTCAGTAATTTTTCAGCAAACAATTCTTGAACAGTCAATATGAATCTGCAAATGGCAAAGTTAGCATGTCATTTCCTCACAACTTGCCATTAGTTTCTACATAAAATAGTGAAATTTCCAGTTTTCCATTCAAACGCAACTATGCTCAAATTAGGCTCAATTCCTGGTATATCTAACTGATCACTATTCTGAAGTTATTCAACCAGGAATAACATCATGTTTCAGGTAGCAATGACAAAAGCATTTAATTTTCGGGTTTTTTTTTTGTTGTTGTAAGGGTCAACGGAAAATTGTAAGGTTATCGACATGGTTAGCTCTCTCATATTTTGATTATTCATATCCACTCTACAAGAACTGTTTTGCAGAAATTAGCAAAACTTCAAAATGTCATAACTTTCTTATTTTTCCTCCGATTTCAATCAAACTTTTACCATTGAACTCGTAAGATTTTACTCTTTTTTTATCTGACTAACTTATACTTGGCCTGGACTTCCCCTTTAACAAATTCATATTTATCAATATTTTAGCATTCGCAACGATTATAGTATTTGGGTTTGGGTTTGTGTTGCTATTTTGATAGTATTGTCAATTTTGTGAAGGATATACACTCATAGTTTACACAAAATTATAATAATCATGAGAATGTATGAAACAAAAGTCTTTATTAAGACTAGACTGTCTTTCGTCTTTCACTTTGAACATTCATAAGACTTCATTATCTCATTCTGCTGGAGATGGACGTCATTTCGAAGAAGAATTGCAAAATGGAAAAGTGAAGTAACATTTTTAGAAAGTCACAAGCACATGACACAGCGTGATGCTTGATTCTTTTTATATCTATCTTCCTGCCACTCCTATATACTAGTTGTTCAAATGAAACTCGTCGATAAATTTTGATTGCCATGTTTCTCTGCGTGCTACAATTAGCTGGGTAATGTGAAATGAAAATGTTCTTGAAGAGATGATGAAATACATGCACGAACGGCTTCAATAAAGTGTTAGATAGTGTTCTATTAGTAATCCTAATTGCAAACAAAGGATTTTAACTCGAAGTCTAAATAACATGTGGAAGCTTTTCTATTTCTAATAATTTGATTGTAAATGATATCAAAGCTGCACAGAGCAGCCCTTAGCAATGCTTACAAAACTCAAATGTTCCTATTTATTTTCCCACCCTGATCTTCATCGGTTGCTCAGTATGGAATTTCAAAGATCAATGTGAAAAAAAAAAAAAACACACAACATTTTCAATGTTTCATTTCATATATTAATTCTAATTGCATTGTGTGTATTTCTTTCCTCTCGGCCTTCATTATACTTTCAATCTGTCCAACTCCAAGCATGGATTTAACATTATTTTGTAGGGAATGGCCATATCTCAGAATCTGTTCTATGTCCACATTTATGTTTAAATTTTGGATTCCACATTTGCCTTGCCCGTGTCCATATATCATAAGTTACCACATCGGCTCAGCTGCGTAGACCTGTTTCACCCAAGGGTATCTTCAGTGATATTGTCTTGCTAGTTGTCAAATGCTTCACTCACTAATTTTGTCCATATTCGGGATATTCATGTATAATATAGTTCTCTAATCTAGCAGCCGCTTAAGCCGTGTATGAAAAATGTACATGTATATGTTTAAAAGCGGAGTTATTCTTGCTATTAGCTTTTATCAGGCAAAAAGTCCTATTTTAAGGTACATCGAGTTTGCATATCCAAACATGAGTAACTAAAAAAAAATGTATAAGCAGTGACGAAAAACACTGCCCAAATGTTATAAAAGTTTGCCCTATCGTGAATTTGAATTCCTTACTTTCTTCACGGCCGAGATGATGTGAGTTTGAATGCGTTGCACGCGTATTTTTAATTTGAACGCCCCCTTTTTTACATGTTTATTTGAGAAACTCATGAAATCGCATGCTGATGATATTAAATTGAATGAACTAGTTACCTTTTTGAATGCTTATCTCGGTGATCATTCAAATTCACTCGAACCCGAATGATCACATTCTTGTTAAGTCGAATGCAAATCTGATGAAATTGAGCTGGAATACTTATAGTACAGTGTATAACATAAGTGTCTTCTCGGAAGGATATCAGGAAGGAAACTTAAAATCAGCTAATAAACGACATCTACATTGAAAAATAAAACGGTGTAGACCCCGTATGCTTGGTTTAATTCTCTGGCTATAATATTCATTTACGAGGAAGCTGAGTGTTGATACTTTTTATACAGTAATTATTAGATTTTCGCATTCTTTCGGTTACAACACGTGATTCATACAGTAATAAAGTCTATGTAATGTTCATCATACTTAAAACATTTTGTGCACTTTCCTTTTATATTCCTGGTAATGATTTGCGTCTGGGTGTTTGCCATGTACTAGAAATTAATAGATTTTCATTCAAACAAAATTAAGATTATTTCCACGATCTCATTCATAGATACCCAACAATATAAGTGATTTGATTTGATTTTGAACAATATAAGTGGATTATTTATTTCAGTGCAGATTAAAAGACTTGAATGACAGAAGAATAGGACGTTTGTTATTAACCTTAAATCACAAACAAAAACATAGTAAGATATACCGCATACTTGTCAATATATTCAAGTCATACGATTTGAACGCTTTTATATAGCCGGTTAAACAAAAAGGTCAAGTTCACCTAACTATTGTGTGGATTAAATGAATGCAGCAACCACATACCATACATTAGTGAAGTTTGAGGAAATCAGTGCGCCATCGCTGGATGAGAAGACTACAACAGTATGTGACATTACTGCAGAACAACGATATAAAGGAAATATAACGACAATTCCAGAAAAACTTCATTACAAAAAATTATATTACCCTTATCTAACGTTAAGGGTAATATTGTTCCCCTGGCTTTCTGAAAGAGGTAACTTGTGAGATCTTTCATTTCTCTATATAAACATGAAAATATGTTGAGTTCTGTTTTTCTCTATAAATTCAAGTTACATATATGTATTGTTTATACTACTACTACTACTACTGCTAATAATAATAATTATAATGATGATGATGATAACAATGATGAAAATACTACTACTACTACTATAATAATGATAATAATGATAATGATAATTGTGATAATGAAAATGATAATAACAATAATAATACTATTAATCATATACATGTATAGGGCCTATATATATATATATATATATATATATATATATATATATATATATATTTGTCAACTGACGAGTCATGGAATAGAATGCAACATATTATGTAAAGATTTACATGACGGGAAATCAATGCACACTTTCAATAGAAACCGAGAATTGATAAAGAGTGGTCTATACTGAGAAGCGAAGCTTATAAAACGTAGATCACTCGAAAGAACAATATACCAATTATATAGGTCTATGTTTCCCAAAATTTTATCTAAATGACTATGCACCGTTCAAGCTTTTTTTTTTTAAATTGATATGTATATTATGTAAATTATTCAGTACATATCGTAAATAGTAACTGTTTAAAATGTTAAATATATAAACGTGGATTAACATAGCGATTGTATGCTACGGACAGTGTTCATTATTTATGCCTCTTGCTGACGAGATGATCCTGAGAGTATCAACATGTGCTTTAATACCTATCATGTGTGTCGCTAATTGTGAAGATCATTGCCGCTCTCCCTATTCTTCAAATGAGTTTGACAGAGTGATAACTACGCACATGGTTACCTTACCCCTTGGAAAGAACAATACACACACACAAAAAAACAATATAAAGGTCAAAACTTCACATCAAAGTTCTCCTTTTCCATGAAAGAGGTCACAACTGCATGATCATCCTGGTTCTTCAAAGAAACTTTTTTGTTCGTTCTCTCCCTCTCCCTCTCTTTCTATCGCGATCTCTCTCATTTGTTATTTTTTTTTTTGTCGCTTCGGCTTTTCATTGCATTGTGTATTCAATCGCTAAAAGTAGACTGCTTTATTGTTGGGTCTGTTCTGTATACCCCAACTCGAAATATCTTTCTTTATAAGTGGTGAGTAATGCCAGCCCAATCACTGTGGAATTTGGATTCAATAGGCAGACAAAAAAAAAGTCTATTCTTGTCACGTCGTTCCGTGTTTGCATTTTGATTTTGCGGTGATTGCGGTGCTGAAGCGTGACCGTCAATAGGTTGTAAAAAAAAAAAAAAAAAAAAAAAAAATCTCACCCTCTCTTCGATTTATCATTCGTCGAACTTGCCCTACAATATTCATTCTGCTCTCAGGTGAATCAGCGCTAACTTATAATAACATGGCAGATCACTTTTCATTCACACACAGCATGCACATACAGTACGAGCATATTAGCGTAAGCAGGAATTTAAACCACTGTCTTTACACGTAAACTTCCTGCGGTGCTTTCACATGGCGAGTCATCATGATATACTCATTTTTATTATTATTTTTTGTCGCTCAGAAGTGGCACAAGGGAAGACGAGTGGAAACAAGAAGAAAAAGAAGGAGGAGGAAGAGGAGGAGGAGGAGGAGAAAACAAAGAATTAAGAAAATAGTAATAACAAAATAGTAATAAGTGCTTAAAAATGGAAAAATAAGCAGAACAAGAGGAAGACAAAGAGAAGAAGAGAAAACAGAAAGAGCAAAGAAAGACTGGAAAAAAAAGGAGAAGCAAGAGTCCCTTATTAATATAATATCTTGCAAATTAGCACCTTGCACCACGTCGCTTTCGTACTTACAAGCGCGTGGAGTGTGACTGCCATGTGCTATACGTAACTAAATTCATATTCAATCATTCCACATTCACATTTCGAAGCCAGGCTGACCCCCCCCCCCCCAAAAAAAAAAAAAAAAAAAAAAAAAAAGCTAAACCCCCAAAACAAAACAAAAACAAGAACACGCACAAGAACAAGAACAACAACGACGACACCGACAACAATACCAGCAACAGTAGCAACAGCAATAGCAACAATAACGACAACAGCATGCAGCAGCAGCAGCAGCAACAACAACAATAACAACAACAACTGCACTGCATATCCGGCAACAGGCATGACAGGAACACTTAAATACAGGACACAACGTTAGAACTATTTTCAGCTAAAGCGAGGTGAATTATTATCTGAGAGCTTACACTTTTATCGCTTGTTCGAAGCACAACATTTAGGAGAGGATATCCTACGCGATTTTTCCACAAATAAATTAGTACACGGCTATAAGAGGGGAAAATCCCCATACAGTAATCAGTCAGCTGTACTTTTTCTCTCTCCACTCTGTTTACAATGTACTAGAATGAACATACGTTTTATGAATGGAATAATGATGGATAAATTTAATCATTGTGTAGAATAATAATTCGACTTTGAGGTTGCTATTTCTTATCACAGGGATTATCAGAATAATTTTGGAATGAAGATGGCCTATATAATCGTCAGAGGTAGCCTCCACTTCGGCAGCGATTGCCCCGACTAAAGCATCGATGCTTCAGCAGCCGCATTGGGCACGTTCCCATTGTGCGTACCGGGACGTAGTTGGTGAAACACCAAATATGGTCACAATTCAAAGACGCCCTTTCCACAGCTGCTATGTCACGATTGTACCAATGAAAACCGCCATGGTATAGTAACAATGATACCATTACTTCATACTGCTATTATTACTACTATACTGCTACTTCTACTACTACTACTACTACTACTACAACTACAACAACTACTACTACTATTACTACTACTACAACTACAACAACTACTACTACTATTACTACTACTACTACTACTACTATTATTACTACTACTACTACTACTACTACTATTAATACTACTACTACTATGTTTAATACTACTACTACTACTACTACTACTACTACTATACTATTACTATATACGACTTTTACTACTACTACTACTACTACTACAACTACTTCTTCTTCTACTTCTACTACCACTACTATTACTAGAGATTATGAGGGTGATAATAAGGATGATATTTGTAATAATAACGGTTATAAGTGCTTACTGTTGCTTCAGTGTGGTTTCTATGAGGTTATACAGTAACATAATTTTTTTTCAATTATTTTTCTTCTGCTGATATTATTCAGAGAAGACATCCGTGCTTCATATTCTTCATACCTGATTCTATTCTGGGACCTACGACTGAAGAGGTTTAATTGCTTTTATGTAAGCCCCATTATAGATATCTCCTACATAAGATTAAAGTCCAATACTATTGTAAACAAAACATTACGTTTATTTTCAAATCGAGATAGTTGTATCTTCAGGTGAAGGTTTCGCCTAATTCGTACTTTGTAATTTTTATATTGTTTATTTTGTGAATCCAGTCACGTGACATTCCGAAGGAACGCACAGACAAGCCACGCACAGACACGTCAAGTAAACACACTGATTATCTTTTGATAACAGTGTGTTATTAGACCTATTTACGATTATTTTATGAGAATTTCCGCAATCAAATGTAACTTTTATCATTCCGTATATATCCAGATATATTCATATACATACGCTTGTGTAATATTTACACTATTTATGACGTAATTTGTTATAAATCTTACTTATTATAATAATTATCATGTTTGTTCTAATATTACATTCACATCAGCCGTGATCAAGACCTAAGGCCGAAAGCTCGGAAATAAAGCGCAGTTCGCAAAGCTACGTCACTAGATGATCTCTCATTTATTCGTCCATTTATGTTTACTGTATACATAAATAAACAAAAAAATAAATGACCAAATATATATATATATATATATATATATATATATATATATATGTATAAATATTCATGAGGTCAGACAGCCACAAGACAACCCAAGAAACACACACACGTCTGCTTAGCAGACAATAAAGCTGAAGAAGACCGAAGGTCGAAAGCTTCCACCAGCCGGCATCCTGCAACATCTTCTGTTATCCATTGTCTCGATCGTAATTCTTCCTTGTATATATATATTATATATGTATATATATATATGTAATATATGTATATATATATATATAATGTATATATATATATATATATATATATATATACATATATATATATATAATGTATATAAATATATATACATATGTATATATAATATATATATAATATACATGAATATATAATATATATATATACTCAGCAAAAAAAGAAACTAAACACTTTTTCGAGGTCATATTTTTCATAGAAGGTTTTGATGAAAATCAATTTATTATATACTATATTCAAGGTAATTCAATTGGCTATTATGCTAATAGGGTAATTAAAAAGAAAACGTCATGGGTGAGCACATTAAAAATTGCAAAAATTGGCATGTTCTCTTTCATTTGCAAATGCCCTTCACGATAACATTGACAACAAAAGACCAGTTTAACACAATGAGAGACATGAAATAGCAAAAATAGGTTTTAATTCTCTTTATCACTTTAAAACCTTTAAGAAAAGCAAAGTGGGAAACTAAAGGGGTAATAAGAATTTTCTGTCAAGTCTAACTTCAAGCATAAAGATGATTAAGTGAGCAGAATTTCTTTATTCGTTTTTTTTAATCTAGTGATTTAAGAATTTATGAGACAAATTCAAGAACCAAACATTATGTACAATTTCCCAATTTGAAAAAAAGCTCAAATTCAAACTACCATTTTTGTCAATTATTACTTCTTCTCTTATTTCATTTTAATCTAAATTTGACATAAGATTCTTTATCTTGCTCCATTATTTTTAGCCTTCATTGATCATTTGGGCTTTAAAGATATCATAGAGATCAAATGTTTATTTTTGTGACTTTTTCATGTTTCGTTTTGTGTGAAATTTGTTGTTTGTTCTTATTGTTCTATGGGAGAGCACGTACGCATGAATGACAACTTGTTCATCAGTTTTGCAATTTTTACTTTTGTGCACTGGAAGAGAAAAACGAAAGTGTTCACTCATGCGTAAAGTTTCCCTTTTTGGTGACCTAACAGGTTGATGGCCAATTTTGAATTACCTTTAATATAGTATATAATAGGTTAGCTTTCAGCCAAATATTCTATGAGAAATATAAACTTGAAAAAAGCGTTTACTTTTTTTTTTGCTGAGTGTATAAATATCTATTCATTTATTTATTCTATTATATACATACATTTGAATACATATACCCAACCCCCCAGCGTGTAATGGACATTTTGTATTTGGCAATGAGCGGTTCGACATGGGAAGTGATGTGTGAACTGAGATTGTTGACTCTACGGCATGCCTGTGCAATTCAAGGAAATCTTTACACAGTGCGAAACCACCACGTTCAGGGCTACAAAGAGGGCTGCTACCGTGACACACGGATCCGGACATCCCCCCGGAAGATGTCTAGGGGTGATAACAATTACCACCAGATATCATAGCTTCCAAAGAACGAGCTCATTGGAGCTTGATAGACATAATGTGCTATTAATATCCCATGAACACAAAACCGGGATGCTGTCAGACATCCTATTCATATTCTTTTCTTCCTCTTTTTTGTTGTCTTCTTTGTAAGTTGTGGTTCACTGTCTGTCTAAAAAGCCTTTGATGTCACCCCGCCATTTTGATTAACAGACGCAGAGATAGGCCTATAGGCAAGTACTGACAAACTAAAACAACAACAACAACAACAACAAAAACAACAACAACAACAACAACAACAACAACAACAACAACAACAGCAAACAGACGAAAATCGGTTTAGGCAACAACTGTTACCACTGTAGAGAAGCCGTCGAGTGCTGTCTGATGTTTCACCATAGACTGACAGGAGATTACCTCCCCAAGAACAGGATGCGCTATGCCGGTGTAACCAAGGAGCTACTAGTATGTACCTCCTTGTATTACAGATACAGTGTGCAATATTGCTACCGACGGTCATAGTGACGTCATAATCGTTGATTATTATACAAATAGTGAATGGTCACCAGTGCAATTTCGCCTCGTTGAATAGAGCGCCTCTATCTTTCACCTCGTGCGAAATCTCGTTCCATTGCACGAGTAAAGACCATACACTATTTGATTTATACAACGTCCAAGTAGATCTTTTTGGTCTAAGTAGGCCTAGAAGTCTATATATGTATGAAAAAGTTAGCCATACTTACATGTGGATCCACTGCGATTCTCTTTCTGGCTTGTGCAATCAGTGTAGATACAGGTCACAGCTATACTAGCGCTCATACACGTACACTAGCACTACGTAGGCCTACGTACGCGCATGCATGTACCGCACACTGCGCTAGCTGCATGCGATCCTCAATATGCAACACACAGTACACGCAGTACCGTACAATTTCTCGAACCGTGGAATAGAACGAAAAAATCGAACCAAGTTGCACGCAAAAATGGAACCAAAATTGCACGGCGCGTTGAATGGAGTACTTATTGAATATCACGTCACCAACAATCCTCCAATCAAATTACAAGGATCTACTTGGACGTTGTATAAAAGTACTGTGAAAATACGAGTTTTAATCGCAGTGATGTTAAGTCTTTTTTTTTTCATCTAACCAATATAGAGTTATTTCGTATGTTTTCCTGTTGATTAACAAGATGTGTGTGTGCGTGTGTGTGTGTGTGTGTGTGTGTGTGTGTGTGTGTGTGAATGACTATGGCATCGAGCTTGTTACGTCAGAAAAGTAAATGAGTTAAACAGCAGGACAGTGTGGCTCAGATCTATTTGGATTGAGAGCGGAAAAAGGTCAGCGTTGAGAGATTCAAACCCAAAATGTCGATAATAGCAGTCAAAAGAAACAACTATCAAACAGCCAAAAATTCATCAAACGTTACCATGTGTTCAACCAAAGGCAAACTGGGTTTTACACTTGTGTATCAAAGTGAATTGCTCTTGCTATAGCCCCTTCCCCGGTAACAGCGAAGTGATAAGACAAATGTATATGTGTAATGTGTATTTGTCACAACCCTTACGGCTACATGGTGGGTCCTGTCAAAATTTTTTTAGATTTAATGATATCGTGGGTAAATGGTTCAACACTATAATCAAATCATATAAGATTGAAAAAAGTGAGAGATATGATTTTATCCTCCTTGTATGGTTAATTTTTTTTTCTGTAAGAAAAATATTAATGGTTGAAATAGTAGATATTGCCAAAAAATGTTCATTTCAACCAATGCTGACGAAAATTGGTATTAATTATCTGTATAATTACATTGATGGTGAAGGATCGAGATCAAATAACTAAATACAAAATCGTGTCATATACACTTAAATCACTAACCAGTGCTTACTGTAACAGTACGTATTTTAACCAGGCGGTGCTGGAGTCGCACGAGCATACGTGTCACGCGTTCCCGAAAAAGCAAAATGATTTGGAGGATGTACATATGCGTTGTTCTTAGAACCTTTTTGATAATGGGTGACACCAGAAAGAAGGATTATAACCACAGGACCCAAGATGCGATGGGCGCTAAGCTATCCGTAAATCCTTTTTTTGCGCTGTTCTCAATGTCCCAACATATTCAAAACCTCATGGTGCCACGGGTGGTGTCAGCAGTAGGGAACCTATACCCATATTCACCCCCGATATCGTAGGGTATGCCCACCCCACCGGGGGGCAAACTTGGGAGTGCTACTTCGACGCCATCGGGGAGCTGATCACTTTCGTGGAAGAAACGACGGGTAAGTTCAGAGAAAGATCCTGCCAAATTAGTAACAAACTTGACATGGTATATCATGGTGTCGAACTCACTATGATAACTTGAGATATGGAGGAAATAATACAGTATATTTATTTGCTCTAGGCCCATTTGCAGTTGCATATTTGTTGGAAATGAAAGAACATAATGAAGACCAGCCTAGATATAAAATCTGACCGAGTCCAGGCTGTGGAAAATGAAAGTCCGTCCGGTCCCCGCTTCCGGCCTTCATACATTTACCAAAATCCACAGGAACTATATTCGTTTATGGATCATCCCGTCAATCTCGTAAAACAACAACAAAAAAAAAAAAACACATATATTAACGAAAGTGTTCATCTGGGTATCTTGTCACAGTACGTTTTTAAAGGAAAAGCCAACGCTGATTCCGTTCGTCAATGCTCACCCTCACGATCGTGGAAACACGAGCTCGGATTCTCAGATCGCCCCTCTCCTTTTTGATTTGCCCGAATGATGGACCGTGAACGACTGCTGCATTCCCACGACCGTCGAACTTGCCTCCAGCACTCGTCCAGCCTGCACTGGTACTAGAGTCCAGCTTCAAACCCCCAAATTTGCGAGGGATGGAGCCATGGAGGCATGGTTAAATTAGACAGAGTAATACTCAGAGAAAAGTATCCTTCATCTTTATACTTCAAGTTTCGTATCCCAGTTTATAACAGTGATCTTTGTTTTGCTTTACACCAAAATCATATGATGTCGATGCCCATGATGACGATGCCCATGATGTTGGCATCAAAATCTTATGAAGGCAATATCCAGCCTGCAATATCCATTGGTTTCCTGAAAGATTTGCAAACCTATTCTACTTTTCGCGAGAGATGAACTGTGACCCCCACCCCCCCAAAAAAAAATAATAAAATGATTGAAAGCTATATCGATTTTTCAGTTCTTTGTTCATGTTTGACATCTACTTACTTCAATTCAAATTTTGGCTTTGATAGTAGACATACCGGAGCACATTGTTCATCGAAAATTCAAATGCTTACCTTATCATTGAGCTAAAGGCCATCTGAATAGCCTACGCACTCTGCTTGAAGAAAGCAACCAAATTTATTTGCATCTCCATGTTTGGGAACAAACCTCTGTTCTGAGCAAATTCCTGTAATTCATCATTTTATAAATTACTCCTACTGAAGGCATGCTAGGCGTGACATTACCAGCTCAGTCCTTCTTGCTGTTATTCATTGCACACCGCAGCAGACTGAAACATAGATATACTGTCCAAATAAATACAGATATTCACCTCCTGTGCAATTCCACACGTATTTCTATCTCTCTCCCTCACTTGAACATTTGAACAGCCATAATGTTAAGTAGGTAAAAGGTTGAATTTCAAAATGTTTAATTCTTTTCTTAATTCGTGTTTGTTTTTCTCTTTGTCAATCTACGTCTCATTTACTGTTTCACAGCCAGTACTGTCTATCTCATGAGCATGTAGAACCAGAAGGGTGGTAGAAGAACATGTGCCTGATCCAGGTCAAGCCTAGAGTTGTTGAATCCCGTCATTATTCCGAATAGTTGATATGCTCGCCTAAAAGATATTCCGGATCAGCAATAGACATACTGTAGTAATTTGGTTCGTAATCGACCGCGCATAGTAACTGAGCGTAGGCATTTTTTCCTTCAGTTAGTTTGCCAGTTTGTAGCAGATGATGATGATGCGGTCGGTGCCTTCGTGTTTGTTTTGTCCGGGTATTTTATTTTTTTGGTTTCGTTTTCACATCATCACTATCTCTCCTTTTTCTCATTCTCTCTCTTCCCTTTTCCATTTGTTTTCCAACCAAGGACTTACCCTATAATGCGAGCTTCACACTCGTATATGTTATTGTCGTAAATATACAAAAGCTCCTATCGTAAAAATGAAAAAGACAAACTCTTGCTTCTTGCCGGTCCAAAGGCAAAATGGGTTCGATTCCTTTGAACTGCAAAGACACAAATAATGACCATACATCAACACACAATTGTCATAGTCTTGATTCATTTTTTTTTTCATTATTATTTGCATTTGTGGATGTCTCATCTGATATAGGGCCATGTTTGTATACGCCTTCAGCTTCGGGATATTCAGAAATGTAATCATTATTTTCCTTTCTTGATTTTTTTTTAACTTTTAAGATTTCGATACATATCAAATTTGTCACAGCAATCCAGCTGTCTGTCACGGTGTAAACGATCTCTTAAGCACGGCGTTTAAAACCGTCATTTATAGTGTTGGGTTATCGTATTTAGTAAAAGGAGTTTGTAATTTCAGATACTCAATCCGTTGCACACACGCACTAATTATTTACAGTCCGGGTGTGAGTACTGGTTTCGGTTTATACAATCACTGTACCCTCTTATGAAATTACGGAAAATTGAGCAGGAGATGAATAGGAAGAAAAATACACAAAATATGATATCAGTATGAAATATTACTGAGAACTGTGATCATATTGGCAATGATGCACTTTTGTTTGTTTATATAAAACAAGCCCGTATATATATATGTATATATATATATATATATATATATATATATATATATGTAGAATATTTTAAACCCGTTAAACAAAGCTCAAGTTACTATACCGAAATTTGATTGAAAAAATCATTGATTAGTATAGTCACTGATTTGGATCATGAAGAACAGATGAAAATGTGAAACTAAAATAATGTAGACATTATATAAAAAACTCACCAGTCATACATATTTTGACAAATATATTATCTTTTTAAAACTTACCCCCTCTCCCGGCTGTGAATTGCTAACAGAGTATTGTATAATCATTCTTCTCATCAACCCGTGTATAGATCACTGTGTATTTAAAGCAAGAAATGTGAAGTAATAGAGAACATTCAGAAGACCTATGGACATAATTATCAATTCAAATGTCCTTGCTTTTGCAGACAAACGATCAGTCGATAAGTTAACAAATTTTGATCCAAACTTTGAAATTCAACTGATTATGCAATTGCATACGTGTGTGACGGAATGATCGACACTTTTGTTGAAAGGGAACGAAGTGTACCTATTGATCATGTAGTATTATACCATGTACACTTCATTCAAGTATCGGAAGAGATAAAGCTTTGAGCTTTTTTTGTCTATACGGTTCACAATGCATTATTTGAAAAATGGCTATAGTCAACGGGATTTTGGATGTCACGAGTCTCAACGACTCGTCATTTAACCCTCTGTGTTCCACGTTTGTTTCCTGTGTTTGTGTTTGTGTTTGCGTTTGTGTTTGTGTTTGAAATTTGTGCACATTTGACTCATTGGCATAGAAAAGGTTAATGTGATGAACCTCAATGTTCTATAACTAGCGGGTGCTTTATTTAAGTAAGTTAACATCATAACTTCTTCTCAATTTCATAACATTAAAGGAATGCACCTCCACATGAATTGAAGAATTATGCTTTTGAACATCTAAAATTGGTCATGATGGGTACAGAGTTTCAGAAAATGTATACGTGAATATATAGGAGGAGGCATAAGGATATTTTCAAAATTTATGAAAAACAACAGTGAATGAGGATGATGACATATAGCAACTTCATTTATTAGAATTATGCTCGATTTGGCGTTCGGGGAAGCAGAACAAAAGAAGACAGCATGCATGAATTTTACACAGGTGAACTTGTTAAACAAGTGATATTGTCATGGAATTAACTTGCTACATTACTTGAATATAATATGAGCCCCTTATGTAAACATCCCTATTCACGCACAATGTATTATGTTCAGGGTTTTTTCAGAGTATTGGTCTACCTGCTCATGGAACAAAATAATTCTACAACTCTATGCATTTAACTTGTGCCAGTATCATTTCTTTCTGTTAAAAATGCGATATGGGTATCCTTACGAATTGTCTGAGTTCCGAATTCCATCGCAATGGTCCAAATGGAATAGCAAGTTATATTTTAATACAAAGACAAATTTGTTTATGTTAGCTCTCAAAAGAATTACAAGTTATGTATTCAATATAATATGGATGATTTTTTTTTCTATCTCTCTATGATCTAGATAATTTTCAGATAATACAGTCGATTATCATGCAGCTAACATGGAATGAACATATACGGTGTGGTGATAATTATGGAATCGGAAATCTACTATGAATTACCCCATCTAAGTATACCGCCCCCCCCCCCCAAAAAAAAAAAAATGAATAAATAGATTTTAAAAATCCGTGTACGGCTGGAACAAATTCACAGTTAGAGAAAATTGCTGTTTGTGGATTCAGTAGAGGAGAAAATTAATTTTGTAAAAAAAAAAATGCCATCTTTGAAAGACACAATTGCATAAAGAGTAAATTTACTTAACCCTTGATGGGTTACATTTGCGTGTTGATAAAACTCAAATATCCGGTGTGCTTTTATGCTCTGGACTGAGCGGATATCCGCCTACGTCTGGTTTACTGTAGCATCGCGCTGTACAGTAGCAGTGAACCAAGAAAAGCAGGCCATTTTTGGGAGGGTCGTCAAGCGAGACATCACCGCCATTCAGGGAGGGGCAAGCCGCAGCGAGAGGTGTCTGACGGCTAGGCTTCGGTTCTCTTTGAAAAAGGACTGTTCTGACTATTCTTAGATACGTACGGTATGTCCGTCTGGGTTGGAAATGTACTTCCTTTTGAAATTAATAATGATAACAACAACAACAGCAACAGCAGCAACAACACCGATAATAATAATGATGATAATAATGATAATAATGAGGATGATAATGATAATAATAACAATAATGATAATAATGAGGATGTTGATAACAAGAATAAGAAGAACAAGAAGAAGTAGAAAAAACATCACAATCATAGTAACATCATCACCACAACAACAACTGGGTAAACGCACCTATCCACGTTGGCAATTATGGTTGTGATTGTGCCAGTGAAGGGGGGGGGGGGGAATAGTATCCAAATAAAGTAATCATTGTAGTCATTCTCATTATTGATCCCTATTGAGGTTGTATACACTGATGTTCATGAATACATGAATGTCTTTAGTGACCTAATAAGGCGATAAGCCTTTCCTAATCTGCCCTCGTGGAGGGAGTAGTAATTACTTACGTACTACGAGTAATCCCTTTATCACTTTCGACAATCATAACTATGACACATGTAACCTAAACCGACGTTTCGTCCAGAACAAAGTAAATCACTCATACATACCGGTAGTCATATTAATTAATGAGCCTTTGAATGGGCTTTCAAAAGAGAAAGTGCATCTGCGGTTCTATAATGTGCGGTTACACAGAAGTCGGAAGGAAGGATGGGGGGGGGGGGTTGAGTCGGAAGGAAGTGAGAGAACATACAAACAAAAACAACAAACAAGGACGGACGGGATAGAAAAAAAAGAGAGAAGAAAGGAGGGAGGGAGGTATACCGATTAACACAAAGGAGAGGGGGGAGATGGGGAGAGAGGTAGACAGATACATGCCCATATCAATGGATAGATTGTTAGAAAGAAGAACAGAAAGGCGAATATGAGAGGGACTGATATGTATACATGGGCAAGGGAGAAAGGGAGGGGCGGGGGCAATTATGATTATAAAAACAGCTTGATTTCACTGCTTTGTACAAATAATAATATAAAGATATGAGATAAAAAACAAACAAACATGTGACAGTGGTCACATGACGCAAATCACAACAAATGCTCGACGACAACACCCTGCCATCCCTGCGGACACATCGTTGGAGCCACAAAGAAGGAGATACTGAAGTGTATACACTGCAAAAAGATCGGTGTTAGACTTAACAACGCGGATGTTAAATCACAAACACAAACCAGTGTCAATAGAGGACCACACCGACAGGTCATGCAGGTGTAGAAAGTATGTTGTGATGATGTTGAATAGTATTAACCTGGCACTCCATGGTGTTAATGTGACACTGTACCTGGTGATATTTTGGCACTTCGTTGGTGTCGATCCAACAATGACACCACATTGCATGGTGCTGATTTGACACTTCAGGTATTAATTTCAATTGTTTAACACCCGCTCAGTGTGAATAGGAGACCACATCAACAGGTGTTAGTGGCATAAATGTGTTGATTTTTCCCCTTAGAAATTAAGTATTTCATCGGGAAGTTCTTGTTCGTCTTTTTGAAGTTCTAAATCAACAAGAAGAACATGAACGAAATTATCTATAAAAAAGGAGTGGTATATTTTGAGGTTTAACACCGCAAATGAACACCGGAAATTTAACACTTTCTTAGTGTTTCGTATTTAGCACCCGAATCTTGCTGTGTATCATTAACACTCTGAGCCACTTCCCATTTCGTCACATCCCCCCTTCCTCCTCCTCCTCCTCCAACGTCTTACCCTCTTCCGTGTTCTCATCAAGACAGGAGGTACATGTTTTGAATTGAATTATTGCAACTACACTGGTCTTACACCTCGGTGATTCATATTAATTACACCTGATTTTCCGCAGTGTATCATTAACACTCTGAGCCACTTCCCATTTCGTCACATCCCCCCCCCCTCCTCCTCCAGCGTCTTACCCTCTTCCGTCTTCTCATCAAGACATGAGGCTTATCTTTTGAATTGAATTATTGAAACTACACTGGTCTTACACTTGAGACAAAGTTAACAGTTCCAGCACGTTCATTTTAATATTTCACTTGATATTAAAACATATGTTTTTATCATATATATATATATATATATATATATATAAATGAATAACAGTAATACGTTTCTGCTCGGAGTCCAAGAAAGTATAGATTCACAACAGTATTTCAATATAAGAACTACGTGAGAGACGTAGTTTTCATATTGAACTACTGTTATGAATATATGCCTATATATCATATGTATATATCTATATATATATATATATATATATATGATACATATATATATATATATATATATATATGATACATATATATATATATATATATATATATATATACTAAGCAAAGAAACAAAACAAAAATAAACAAACAAACAAACAAACAAGATACAAAACATTATGAAGCGGGTCATGACATGAAAGTGTGTCAGCATACATAATTATGTGCATAGCAGACAATTCTCTATAACATGTGAAATATGAAGGGACCGCAAAAGCAAATCTTGTAACCGCGGGTTCCAGGAAAAAAAGAATATCAATAAAGAATTTGTTTTGCAATGGAGATATAGGACACAGTGTACTTATGACGAAACTACATAAAATCTAATAGCAAGATACAAAAGGCACAAAAAGTAACAGAAAAAAGAAAGAAAGATGGGAAAAAGAAGAAGAATAAGAACTGAGTGAAAAAATAACATAGAATTATGAATACACAAGTATATATTATCTAGGATCAAATTCAGAAAGAGTTCATACTATGTTTCACTCCGGCAGGAATATAATCAGCTTTTCCCCCTCAATGGTTAGACTATACTTTCCGGTTGACAGGTCTCCGAGGAACAGCAGCAGCCTCCTCTCAAACCACACTTCCTTAAAATAGATATTGGATATGATTGGAATTGAATTATTGCAACTACACTGGTCTTACACCTCGGTGATTCATGTTTACACCCGACTTTTCGCAGTGTATAATTAACACTCTGAGCCACTTCCCATTTCGTCACATCCCTCCTCCTCCTCCTCAAGCGTCTTACCCTCTTCCGTCTTCTCATCAAGCAGGAGGTATTTATGTTTTGAATTGAATTACTGAAACTGCACTGGTCTTAGACTCGAAACACAGTGAACAGTTCCAGCACGTTTAATCCCACATTTCACTTGACATCTTTACATAAACTAAGCAAAACAAATAAAAACAAAAACAAGCAAGATACAAAACATGATGTAGAGATGGTCATGACTTGAAAGTGTGCCAGCAAACATTATATATGTATACATAACAGACAATTCTGTGTAACAAGTGAAATATGAAGAAACCGCGAAAGCAAAACTTCAGGTTCCAGGGGAAAAAGATACCAATGAAAATATGCTTTGCAATGGAGATATAGGACACAGTGTACGTACGACGAAACTACATTGTATTATGAAAGCTAATAGCAAGGCAAAAAGGGCAGAAGAAGTAAAAGAAAACAGAAACACGGAGGGAGAAAAGAAGAAGAATAAGAACTGAGTGAAAAAAATAGCATATAAATACACAAGTATGTAAACACCAAAAGAGTTTGTTCGCAAAAACCGATAAGTCCATTTTTGAAGATTTTGTAGTACGGTCTCAGTCATAAAGTACAAAATAATACCTTTTAAAGGATATATTGGTCACTACATGATATAAAGGTACATATTTGAAGTTATGGTCAAAAGAAGCAAAACATGTTATTCTCTTTATTTTTCTTGACCTTTAATCGCAAATATCTCCATTTGGCAAATATGGACTTATCAGTTTTTGCGAACAAACTCTTCGGACTGTCTAGAATCAAGTTCATAGATAACAAGTTCATAGCATGTTTAATTCCTGCAGGAATATATCAGCTTTTTTCCCCCCTCAATGGTGAAACTACACTTTCCGGTTGACAGGTCTCCGAGAAACAGCGACAACATCCTTTCAAACCACACCTCCTTAAAATAGATATCGGATATGATCTACTCAAGTATCATGACCGTGATTAATGTGAAATGGTCTATACAGAATACTGGACTATGTATGCATAACTGTATACGTATTTATATTTATGTTTATACTGTATTGCTTGTACTTTTCATAGTAACTGTTAATAATTGTGATGTTTTTGTTACTTGCTGTACATTTAACAGCTACATTTTAGCTGTACGCAAATATATTTTACCTGATATTTAGTCATTTATTATTCACTCAGCAAAAAAAAAAAAAGAAAGAAAGTAAACACTTTTTTTAGTTCTTATTTTTCATAGACGATTTTGATAAAAATCAATGTATCATATGCCATATCAAAGGTAATTTAATTGGCTATCAACCCAGTGGGTCAAAACAAACGGAAATTTTACGCATGAGTGAACAAATTCGTTTTGTCACCCAAGGCACAAAAGCAAAAATTGCAAAAATTGACATGTTGTCTTTCAATTAAAAATGCCCTTTAAGATAACAATGATAAGAAAAGACCAGTTTAACACAATGAGAGACATTAATGAAGTAGAAAAAAAAGTTTTCGTTCTCTTTATCTCTTTATAATCTCAAACAAAATCAAAATGGGAAACTAGAGGGGGAAAATAAGAATTTCTGTCAACTCAAAATTCAAATGACATAGGGAGTAAGTGCATAAAGATGACTAAATGAACAGAATATCTGTATTTCATTCTTTTAATTCAGTAGTGTAAGAATTCATGACTTAGATTTACGACCCAAATATCATTAATAATTTTCCTAATTTGAGAAATTAATTGAATTTCCTACCATTTTTGTTTATATTGCTTCTTCTCTCATTTCATTTGAATGTTGATTCAACAGAAGATTTTTCATTTCCTCAATTATTTTAGCCTTTATTGATCTTTTGGGCTTCAAAGATATTATAGAGATCATAAATCTATTGCTGCAACATAAGTCATGATTTTAATTGTGTCAAATTTGTGTATTGTTACATGGAAAAGCACTTACATATGAATGACATCTTGTTCATTTTTGCAATTTTTAATTTTGTGCCTTTGAAGAGAAAAACAAAGTTGTTCACTCATGCGTAAATTTTTCCTTTTTATTGACCTGCCAGGTTCATAGCCGATTAAATTACCTTTCATATGGTATATGATACATTACTTTTAGCCAAATATTCTATGAGAAATATTAACTTGAAAAAGTGTTTACTTTCTTTTTTTTTGCTGAGTGTATATTACATTCTGAGTGATCCAAGTTTTACAACCCAAGCTTTTCAGTGGACAACTCTTTCCATACTTACTTTTGTGTCAACCTTGCATGGTATGCATTGCAGCTGTTCTCTATAGTTATTGTACTTAATTGTTCATGTATTTTGTAATTTACTTTATGTGACCCTGCATTACAAAACCAACAAAAAGTCGCCAGACATGGATTTTTATTCAAGGGTAGATTCTGAAGGAGCAGACTCTATTTAAGCTTTAAAATGATGTATAACTCATTACAAATGGACTCTTCTAACCTATCTAAATATTGCAAAGAAAGCACACACTCTAGAAAGTGTGTCTATTCAAGCACTTAATCTGTGCCAAACTGCGCTAGCTGTGCGATGAATGGGACAAAAAACAGGATGTAAACCACTGGAGCAACAACAATGAAAGGATTATCAGATTAAGCTGAAATTAAGCATGCTCTAATAACACATTCTGCCCATGATTAATGACAACTTTCAAAATAGTTGCATTATTCTTCCAAAAGTTATCATTAGAGTTGAAAGTGAAGAGTGTGCAAAGGATTTTCAAAAACTGAAAAGGGACCTCCAGGACATACCTGATCACACTACTCTCCAAAATTAAGGGTCGTAGAAAAACTGCGGAAAACACGCTTTCCCATTCATTTTATGATCCCAAACTTAGGAATAATGTAGAAGAAGGATAGTTCTTTCAGAGAATATGAAAAAAAAATCAAAATTGAATGATTGACCCATTTCACCTCTTTTGTGTCCTCACGCAATATCAAGGAGTGCGACTTTTTGTTGGTTTTGTGATGCACGGTCACTTATGATCTGCACAACATTATGTATTTCTTATAAGCTGATAAAACAATCTTTGTGTGATGCTGTAGCATTGCATTTTGTTTCATTGTTTTATTGGGTGGAAAATAATGATTATATTGAATTAAGAAAAAAACTGAACAGAATATTGAATTTTATATATTTTGTATACATTAACATGTTTCTTATTTTTACTGCCATTATTTTGAAGTATGTTGATATTTCATTTCATTACTAAGAACTATTGACCCCGCCGTACTGCGGGCACGTACATACACACATGTAAACATACACACTCACAGTCATAACCCATTTAGTGTACATAATTACTAAAAAATACACACACATACAAACAAACACATGCACACATGCGCACACACATAGCCATCTTACACTTGCACAAATTGATTTTTTTACCGTCACACAATGCAGTGTTACATGTTAAAGGGACTGTACAGTACTGGTTGAGGTAGGGATTCATGCTTTGAACATTCCTAAGTGAGATAATGAAAAGCCTCTTATGAAATATGAAAGAGCATGTAATTTTAAGAAGGATTCAACGTTTATTTGATGAAAATTGATTTTCAAATGGTTGAGATATCCAAAAAAGTGCTAATAATAAAAGGCGACATGCCCCAACTTTATTATTATCTCTTTGTTTCACCTTGTTTTTGGATATCTGAGCCATTTCAAAACCGATTTTCATCGAATAAACTTTTGATACCCCTTAGAACTGCATGCTATTTGACATCTCATAGAGTGGTTTCTGAATATCTCACAAAATGTTAAAAGCTAAATCTTCACCTCGACCAGAACTGTACACACCCTTTAAGATAGAAATACATAGCACACAAGCGCAACTCGAAACAACTATGCATTATTCATTTTGCATTTCTCAGAATTACACACTATGCTGAAACTCAGACGTACCATCACAAAATAGTTGTAAACCAGCAGTTTTACATTTCTAAACACAAAAGAGGTAACCTCTAGTCTCCGTATTAAAGATACAGTTTACCTTTGGGAGCAGTGATTTAAAAATATTCAAGTTGTCACATTGATGCATATGTGTATGTCAGTTGTATCACACAATATCCTATCATGCAAAAAAACTTGCAATGAAACCTAAAATGTAGGGAGACACCACTTTTTTCTTATTAAACCATAACTGCAGACGGTTTAGTCTAGAAACAATTTTTATCATAACTATTGTTCACATTTTGTATTATTAACAATATTAAACATTGATTATCCTGGTTAGAATTTTTACAATGGTTGTTTCTATACCTAACTCACATTTTAGAATTATTTTGAAGCATTAAAGATGGGTTTTTGTTTCATCTGCAAATAGTAAATAATGCCCTTAAGGTATTTAGCTTCTATAATTGTATCATTCTTATCCTGTGTATACAGTAAATTGTGACTTCGTGATTGCATAATTTTGAACTTGTATGAACAGGCTTCTTTGGTATATTCATTATGTATGCATGTTTAAAAATACACCTTTAGAATTGTAAGCAACTCAGCAGCTACTGCCAGTCATAAACATCAACAATTATAATAATAATCATAATAATAATTATAATGATAATACTAATAATGATGATAATAACAATATCAATGATAGTTATGATAATGATAGCAATATTGATAATAATATTAAATGAATCAAATAAGCTACATGTATGTTTGCATAATTATATTCTTATTATCTATTCATGTAATGGTAAAGCCGTAAATCATAAGATTAAATTT
The DNA here is from genome assembly GCF_040938485.1 of Diadema antillarum. NCBI lineage: Eukaryota > Metazoa > Echinodermata > Echinoidea > Diadematoida > Diadematidae > Diadema > Diadema antillarum. The sequence goes on along the minus strand of NW_027271249.1, from coordinate 1,126,475 downwards.
GTCATTACATCTCTACTTTCATCAACTCTGTTGTTAACAAACAGTAACAGCGTGGATGATTAATATACCCAATTACATTAGCATTACTAATGATCTAATTTGATTATTTCCATTTGCGTAAGGTGTACGGTAATTAACCTTCAACTTTCTAATCTGATCTAAACTCGGCCCAAAGAATATTCACTCCTCGTATTAACGAATCGACAGAATACGATGTATTTGTCAAAAATTCATCACTTTACTTCGTCAGGCGGCACGAAATTAGAATGATTCACAGTGGAAAGTGTTCACTTTTGCTCAGATGGATATGTGATTATATTTTTTCTTCCAGCCAAGAAAATCAATATATTCATTACAGGCAAAACCCCCTTGAAGTTGTTGGTTTTGTTTTTCAAATTGTTCACAAAGGCACGTATCACCAGAACGATTGAGAGTAATATGCGTCTACACTTGCATTCATGAGACTGATATGTGTGTGTGTGTGTGTGTGTGTGTGTGTGTGTGTGTGTATGTGTGTGTTTGTCAACGCGAAACAAGAAGTGTAATATTCTGTTGGAAGCCACGAGTCATGGCGCTTCATATTACTTTCGATGGTTAGACGATGACGAAACAATTCCATTTGAATCACGAGCGATGTCACATGATCATCTGGAAAAATTGGAAAGATAATTTCCTGTTTAAAGGACAAGTCCACCTTCATATAAATTCGGATTGAATGAATGCAGCTATATCAAAAGAACACATCAGTGAAAGTTTGGGGAAAGTCGGACAGTACGTTCAAAAGTGATGAATTTTTATAGTATCTGCGCAGTCACTGCTGGATTGTAAGACTTCTGTGTATGTTGTCACACGTGTAGCACGATATAAGAAATATATAAAGAAAATGTCACAAAATACTTTTTTTTTTTTTTTTCCCTTCCACAGGGTGTTTTATTCATACACATATTCAGAAAGTCACATTTACAAATAATTTTTAAATACAAAACATCGACAAAGAGTGGCCTACTGCACTTGTACATATAACATATAACTTATATCATTTTTTTTATTTTATTGGCAGAAATAACCCTGAAAACACTATGAATATCATGCAATTTTAATATTCAAAAGCACTTAATAAATAAAGCCCATTTCTTCACAAAAGTTTTTTCTCTACTATTCATTTGACTTATACATTTTTCCATCTCAAAATAACATTTTATCTCAGATATTATATGTTCGAATGACGGAACGGTCTTTTTTAATTTCGCTGAAAAAATTTCTCTTCTTATAACAATCATCATACAGTTTAATGCACTGTTGTTGAGACCATATAATCCGAATAACTTGTGTTGGTTTGTAAATACAATTTGTTTATCTATCTTCAAAAGTAACCATCGCTCAAACTTATTCCATATATTATTTGAATAAGGACATGAACAGAATATATGCATTATGGTTTCCTCACTGTCATTACAAAACGTACACTTTTTATCTGTTACAAAACCAAATTTTAAAAGAGCATCTTTCATATATAATATTCTATTGAGAATCTTAAATTGAAACCACCTCATATTAATATCAATAGTTGATTCAAAAGGAATTAAACAGTATAAAGACCATGTTTCATCATCAAGATCCAACATGCTACTCCACTTAACAAAACTGTTACAATGTTTTGACGTGTGTCTTAACAACGTTTGATAAATATCAGAACAACCTTTCTTATGTTTCAGTATTACATTTAAACCATGAGGAATAAAAGGGTCTGCTATTTTCGACATGCGGTTTTTTGCAAATGATTGGATAGAATTACACAGTCCACCGTGCTGAAGAAAGTTAGTTTGTATATCAAACTTCCTCTGAAATTCAAAGTATGAAAGAAATTTTCCATCATTATCTAACAAGTCATTTATAAAACGTACACCTTTTTCACACCAAAACTTAAAATATACAGTGTTATTATTCATTTTAATCAAAGGATTATTCCAAAGAGGCTGGCTTGCCCAATTATCATTTGTATTGATTTGTAGAAATTCTGAAAAAGCCAGAAGTACCTCTTTCCAAAAATCATTAGACATTACATTGGCAAGTTTTTTGTAGTACAGTGACCCCATAAATAAATGAAACGATACTGGTTGGGGCAAGAAAGAACGGAACATGTGGAACGTATAATTTTCAGTCTGCGGATCACAAATAAACCTTCTGATCCAGGATATTTTAAGAGATTTAGCATGCATGAAAATATCAATCATTTTAGTACCACCATGACAATATAGCTGGCACATTTGATTTCTATTTATTTTATCAGGTTTATTTTCCCATATAAACGAATAAAAACAACGATTTATATCTGTCAATGTTTTAAAATTTGGTTCAGGAAGTGATAACAACAAATAATTTAATTTTGACATCAATAATGATTTAACTACAGTAATTCTTCCTAAAACAGTAAGTGATCGTTTAGACCAGGAGGTCATTGTGTTTGTAATATCTTTCATTTTTTCACAATAATTTTGTTCAACCATTTCATATAATTTAACTGAAAATTCTATTCCCAGGTACCTAAAGTACCTACCCTGAAAAATCCAGTCAAAATTACAATCTTCCAATAATTTAATTCTACAATTCCGATTCTTTCCTATCCATATTATTTTAGTCTTTCTGGGGTTAATTCTTAAATTCGATATGTTAGCAAAAGTATCAAAAATCTCAAGAGCATCTTTTAGATCTTGATCTGATCCGTTAAGTGTTAAAAGTGTATCATCTGCGTATTGTAATACTTTAAAATTTTTTTCATTAATTTGCAACCCAACCACAGAATTTGTGTGCCTAATCATAATTCCAAGAATTTCACTGACCAACAGAAAAAGGTAGGGTGACAAGGGATCTCCTTGTCGACAGCCCTGTTCTATTTTGAATCTATCTGTAAAATAACCGTTCACTAAAACACTGGAAGTAGCATTGTTGTAAAACAACTGAACCCATTTTTTCATAGATTGGCCAAAGTTAAAAAAATCTAAAACTTTAAAAAGAAACTTATGAGACACAGAATCAAAAGCCTTTTCGAAGTCAATTAAAAGTAACAAACCTGGTATATCATGTAACTCTGTATATAAAAGTATATCATACAGTAAACGAATATTTTCACCAATGTATCGACCTTCCAAAAATCCGGTTTGATTTCCATGTATCAAATATGATAAAAATGTCTTAAATCTGTTTGCTATACAACCAGATGCCAGTTTATATATTACATTCAATAAAGAAATTGGACGCCAATTCTTTAGAAACTGTCGGGGTTGATTTACTTTTGGAATTAATGTGATTACTCCCATTTTTTGTGCTCCCGACATTTGTCCTGAAAAATAAGCATAATTTAAGGAATTTAACAAAAAAGATTTTATTTCCTTCCAAAAAACACGATAAAACTCCACGGTAAAACCGTCTAATCCGGGAGATTTATTACATTTCATATTTTTTAACACAGAGTATACCTCTTCTTCATTTAAGGGACCTTCTAATGATAACGACATTTGTTGTGATAGTTTTGGTATGTCAGAAGATGACAATAATAAGTCTAAATCTACATCTGTGGTTTCTTTTTCTTCATACAAACTGGAATAAAACTTAAACACTTCTTTCTGTATATCGCACTGATTCATAATAATATCATTTTCACAAAAGAGCTGACGAATTTGTCTATTAACATTATTCTGTTTTTCCAAGGTTAAGAAATACTTTGAGGGCTTCTCTCCTAATTCCATCCACTTAATCCTGCTTCTCATTGCGATTCTTTCATTTTCTTTTGAGCGTAATATTTCAAATTCTTCTTTCTGTTTATTTATTTCATCTAATATTTCGCTTTTATCATTACACAGTAATAATTTTTCTTCTAAATTTTCTATATTTTTCTCCAATTCCTTTTCTCTATCAATATTTTGCTTTTTAATATAAGAAGCGTAAGAAATAGTTTCCCCACGTATTATCATCAGTAAAGTTTCAAAAAATAACTGATCATTAACAGTCAGCTGACATTCACCAATTACGTTGTCACTGTGATCAAACTGGACATTTCCCTTTGCATAAAATATAATTGTATCTTTTATAATTTGTTTAATTTTCTGAACATATATTTCATCTTTCAATAAAATATTATTAAATTTCCAAAACCCTGGTCCCCGTTTAAACTCATTAAGATTTAAACTAAGAGAAACTTTAGCATGGTCAGTACGGTAACCTGAAGAAATATCAGTGTTACAAACTAAAGAGAGCAATTCGGAGGATATCAAAAAGAAGTCTAATCTACTTTGTTTAAAGGGATTTTGTTGCCGCCACGTATAACATCTTTCATCCGGATTACATATTCTCCATGGATCACATAAACTTAAATCATTTTTCATTGTGTCTAATTGTTTTTTGGCCCTAGGGTTATTTACATGTACATAATTATATGTATCGAGGGTTGTATCCTGAACTAAGTTCCAATCACCACAAAGGATAGTATGTGGGTTTTCGAATTCTAATATAATCTTTTGAAGGTCAACAAAAAAATCAGGTTTATCAGTATTCGGACCATATAAAGATATAAATGTCAGATTATATTCATATAATTTCAAATCTAATATCACAAAGTTTCCTGTTTTATCTATCATAACTCTATTAACTTTTACTGGGATTGTGTCTTTAAATAATATGGCGACACCTCTTGAGTTTGAGGTATTACATGAAAGAAAACATTCACCTTTCCATTCCTTACGGATTTCTGCCTCAGTGCTCGGTATAAAATGAGTGTCTTGAATACAACAAACATCATACTTTTTTGACTTCAGATAAGACAAAACATCTTGCCTTTTTTGGTTATTCGCTAGGCCACGACAATTCATCGAAATAAATTTTACATTATCCTGCATTAGGTAAATATACCTTCAGAAAACGTGCAAAAGGACAACCTGTGGAAGTAGTTTTCAAATGAATTACACACAATAGACTACAAAAGACAAATAGCAAAACACACACGGGAGAGGGCGTGCTAACCAAAACTCGGTTGCTTACCCGAAGAGTCTCAAGCGACCCCTCAACAACAATTAAAGATAAAATAAACCCAAAACCCCAAAAGAAGCTCCATGGGAACACCTACCCCCAGAGTACTTAGAAAAAAATGTTTGCAAACCGAGATGCCACGAAATGGTGGCACCTCTGCGTCACAAAATACTTCCTTGACTTGTCACTGGCATATGTTAAAGATAATGATTATTATTCCCCCTACCTTCAGAAAGAGGCAAATCAAACAATCTTTTATTATGCGAGAAAAAGTGAAAATAATATGTTGAATTTTCTTTATATTTTCTTTATATCGTCCTCCACATGTGACATCAGAAGCTGTAGTAGTCTTTTCATCCAGCAGTGAGCGAGCAGAAACTTCAAAACAAACAAACAAACAAACAAACCGAACTTTTGAACAGATTGTCCGATTTTCTTGAACCTCTCACTGATGTGTTCTACTAATATTACTGCATTCACTCAATCCACATGTATAATATGAAGGTGGACTTTGTCCTTTAATGTTGTCTGTCATGTTTGTGCTGGCGTTGATTATCCTCTTTTGTAATTCTTTGATGATTAGAGTGATCATTGTCCCCCACAGAAAACACGTATTTTTATTCATTTACTTATTTATTCATTTATTTTTGAAAGTTGACACCTCCTCCACGTTGTCGGCACCGAAGAAATACAAACAGGTATAATCATGGTCACTGTGGCAATGATAACAAAGCAATGTGCAAACAATAAAGAGTAAAGGCAACATTGGTAACATACTTCACACCCACGCTGTCACTGACGAGGGAAAATACCTAAACTTGAATATGTCTCATCGCTGTTTTTTCCTCCTTTTTCATAGCATTCAGGACCACCGCTACACAGCGTGGCAAAATAGCATCAATTTCCCGTGATATGGTGACTTGACGTTAAATGATGTTCCAAACAGTCTGTTGCTACGGATTAACGAACTGTTTTACCAGTATGTGCTAGTACGTATATAGTACGTGTGTGCGCATGCGAGAGTGTGTATCTTACCCGCTCATGAGCTCATGTTCATGGAAACAGATAATATCAAACGACTATAGTAGGTCCTTCTGTTAAATTACAATTTGCATAAGATATTTACATATACATATATTACCAACACTGTGACCAAAGGATAATGATGTAATGGATACTATAATTAGCCCCTCAAATCATATATTGAATTGAAAACTCTGAACCACTTTTTTTTTTTTAAACACAAAAATTAAGCGTTATTCCGTATACCATACCGGCTTTTTCGAAACTACCACATTTCGCATGAGATATTTGCATATGTTTTACTAACGGTTAGTGCTGTCATGGACACTAACTGTAACTAAGAGCAGCGTGACTAGCTCCTCGTATCACACACTAGATTGAAGACTCTGCACTAGCTGTTCACACGAAGCGTTATTCCGTCTATTCCCCCTATCGGCTTTACCGAAAGCTGAGTCAGATTGAATGATACATACAATTGTATGATTCATTTATATGCGTAATTCCTGGTCGTTAATACACTAATTGTCGGTCAGTTGATCATATTTTGATGCAAACACATCTTTTCTTCTATATTCATTTAACTTTAATGCAAGTCACAATTTCTCTTGGTTCTGATATCAATATTAATAGTATCTTTAAAGGAGACCTCTGGATGATTTTCAGACTTTTGCATTTTAACAATTAATTAGTTATAGTGAGTACAGAGCTTCATAATTTATAGTGATCAGGATGAGGAATAAGAATGTTTTCAAAATGATATCAAATTGTAATGAACAAGCCTAGATGATGACATGGCAGCCTCACCATAAGAATGCATGAGTTGAGACTCAAGGAAGCAGAACAAAAGAAGAAGGCATGCATAGATTCTACACAGGTTAACTTGTTAAGCAAACAGTATTGTACTGGAATTACACTGGCTACATTTCTGAAATATGTGAGACTCCTATATGTCATCAACATTGTTCAAGATTTTTCAGAGTATTGGTTTCTCTGCTCAAGGACCACAATAAATTCCACAAATCTATACATGGAGATGTCGATTTATGTGCTACATGATGTGAAATTATGAAAAATCGTCTGGAATATTTGAACTTCTTTGCCAATGTGCGTTTTGCAGGATGTGTTGCTCGGTCCAAAGGAAGGCAAAAAGCGACAATCATTGTCACTACTCATGATAAGTAAGTTTCTTTTGTTTTGTTTTCCATGCAAGTCATCTTTTCTTACTTGTTTTTGACTCTGATGATGAAAAAGAACAAATTAAAACAACAACAAAATTGGTGTACTTGTTTTGTTTTCTTCTCTTAGAGTCAAAGCACTTCTAAATCATTTTAAATGAAATTCTCTACAACAAAAACATGTATGCAAACATTATTTAAAGGCATAATTGACCATTTGCAGATGAAACAAAAACCCAGCATTAGTGCTTTAAAATGATTCTAAAATGTGAGTTAGGGATTGAAACAACCACTGTGAAAATTTGAATCAGTAAAATCGATGTTAAGTATTGTTAAATACACAAAATGTGAACAATAGTTACAATAAAAATGTTTCCAGACTAAACCGTCTACAGTTACGGTTTATTGAGAAAAATACTGACATCTCCTTATACATGTATTTAGGCTTTATTGCAACAATTTTGTATGGGAGGGTGTTTTGTGGTACAACAGACCTACACATTATGCATGAAAGGCGACATCTTGAACATTTTTCAAATCACTGCTCCCAAAGGTAAACTGGACCTTTAAGGGGAAGCGATGTTTCAGAGATATCTCATCGCCCACGTGGTGTTTCCAAGATTCGAGAAGTTCATTATATGTAAGAAGAATTTGTGGTGTACCAGAAAATGAAATAAGTGGAAGGACGCATTTGACTTGTTCCCACATGCCACGCCCACCCCATTTTCACGAAATAAGACGAAAAAGATAAACAAACAAGGAGACGAATGGAAGGAAGGAAGGAAGGAGGAGGAGGAGAAAGAGGGAGGGAATGACAAAATAGAACAGAAATATCAATGCTTAGGATGAAGTTATCTTACTTGATATCTGTACACAGCTAAAGCAAGTTCTTATTGAGCGTTAGGATTCGCTGTGCACTGATTATTTTGGTTCAAATGATTAGAACATTGGATGTTCATGTCATCATCGCAAGCATGTAAAAAGATGAACAAGAACATTGAGCGTAAAAGAAATATGCTCTTCGCGAATTTAGGTGGGCAATTCAAATGTGAACGGTCAACAGTTACTGTAAATAATAAAGGTTACAAAAAATGTGCTGTGAAAAGCAATCAAGTTTGATCGACGAATAGAACGCTCGAGACACTCAAACCACGTAAATGTTTACTTCGGTTAAGACTTGTAAAGTGGAAAAGTCATATATGTATTTATGATTTTCTCCCAAAATTCGACATCATTTTACACGATTTTTACTCATCAATCTTTAAAATACCGGGCACCAATAAATTCTTACTTCTAAGCAATAATCATAATCTATACAAACGTGTAATCATTTCGCATAGTGATGATAATCTTATTCAACGTGCATTGTTCTATTTTCTACTCATTGATATCATGAAATCTTATAAAAAGATTATCCTCGCTTATAACAAAAACAGACATGTTTTATGAGTGCATTTATAGTTGAGGAAAATATAGAAATCATGTGCGCATTCAGAAGAGATAGATAGCGGGAATTCCCTAGCCCTCACAGTAAGACTGGGTACCGATGAATACGAATTCCTTTAGTGACAATAATTACAGCCATCAATATTTTCTCTAATCTCATCGAAAAGAAAATATATATTTACCTATATACACAAATCTACATAAGGACTACAACAAATTTTAAAAGATGCGAACATTTGAAAAGTTCCGTCAGAAATTGCACAATTTTCACATGTGACTTCGCTGCTTGGCGGATGTATAGGGTGCTGAAGATTCAAAGTTTTTCGAACATTCAGATGATACAAACTCAGATAAAGCTCCAGAATCTAGACAGTTCTTAGGATGATTAATTTCAAATGAATGTCATGATAAATAAATATAAATGAATACAAAATAGATTAAAGAATAAATGTTTATGACTACAGAGTTGCGACGAAACAGTAAAGAGGAGCCTCTGGACGCTTTAAAGTGTGTTTCCATGGTCTTTTGTCAAATTATTGTAATCACTGTGGTTGGGCATAACGCTCGAGGAATGGGAGGAATTTTGGGAAGACGTCCAAAGCGGCTCTCGATCCCATGATGCAGTCCAGATGCATGTAGCCCTCAACCACGAAGCGCTCGTAGTGCTGGTCCGAGTTCACTTCCTGGCATCGTTTGAGGCTGTCGGCCGTAGTCTCGGGCTCCCAACAGACATTCTTCGCCCCGCTGAAGTAGAGGATGGGGAGGTCCAGGCGTTTCATGGCGGCGCGGTAGCTGTCGGAGGACAGTCTGTGCCTGGAGGCGAAGTCCGGCACGTATGTGTCCCGCCCATTCCTGTCGACGATGCGGCCCTTGCGGGTGCAGAGGGCGAAACCCTGTAGGCGAGAGGCGTGCGCGAAGCCGTTCCACTCGTGCAGCGTGTCGTGGGTCAGCTCGTTGACGTTGCTGTGCGACCAGAGCAAGCTGTAAGTGAAGGTGACCCGGTGACATGCGTGACTGTCGCAGTGCTCTCGCACGCCCGTTGTCATGTTCGCCACGATTTTCGTGGAGCAATCTACGAAGCGCTCTCTCAACGCCGCAAGATTATCCGGATAGGCAGTAATACCCTTCACTCCAAGGCTGTGCAGAATTGTCGGAAGGTAGGCGCGAGACTTAAGGCTGTTCAGACGGCCCACGGTCAGGCTGAAACCCGCCTGTGACGATACGAAGCATCTGATTTTCTCCTTCTCCACGTGTCCGCCGAGGAGGGCGGCATGCATGGTCACGCCTCCTGCACAATGGGCGAGCACCTCCAAGTCTACGTGTCCTGTTCTTTCCAGAATGTAATCTATGGCTGGTGGGACATCCATCTCAGCAGCGTCTCCGAAAAAGCCTTTGCTTTTGTGTGAGGGTAGCATGACGGAGTACCGCATGTCCAAGACCCACACATCATAATCTCTCTCTACCAGAAACTCCACCATATTGGTCTCGACAGTGTCAAGAGTGAATATACGGCTTGACACACCCAGTCCGTGGAGAAGTAGGAGGGGTCCCTTGTGACCCCCACGATACCTCATCAAAAGGAGCTGCACCCCATCTGTTGCCACTATCCTGTGAATCTCTGGTTTTTCATCCTTGAGTTTGAGCTGTCGCTGTCTTCTCGGTCGAACTTTCTCCCTGTAGACAACACCCATTTCCGACGGGTTAAAGATACCATAAACATCAAGCAGAACTCCAGCAAAGAAATGGCCAAACTTTGCTTTCCATACTGTCTTGTCTGCAGCACTCTCAGTCGACGTAACCTCAAGCGTCGTGAGCTGCTTAAGAAAGTCAGTGAGAAAAATCTTCAGGACACCTGTGCCGACTACCTCACCGTCTGCACGAGCGTCTTTCTTGATCGTGACAGATAGGGTCGTTGTGTCGCTGACCCCTACCTCCAGGAACGAATCCTTGTTCACCACCTTGATGCCCCTGAAGTGGTACTCGTTCTCGTGGTCATGTAGGAACATGTCGTACACCATTTCCCGCGTGCCTGCGCTACGATCACTGGGTTTGAACAGATGAAACTTCCCTCCGGATGCGGTCAGCGGATACTCCGACAGCGCTGGGCACTTCACGGTGCCGTGCAGGCACGCTTCGTGGTTTTCGTCAACTTCGAGCATGTGCTGAACATCGTCCGTCAGAATCGTCAGAGTAAACTCGCAGGGGTGTTTAGCGCCATCTATGTCCAGATGTCCTGCCATGCGTTCGGTAAATCTCAGACCAGGTTTTCGCTTCTCCCTTGCCGATTCGTCTTTATAAAGATTAACGAGATGAGACGGGAGTTAAGAGAGGACAAGAACATGGGAAAGATGCATAATTTGTTACTGTTTAAACATAATCAGTGATGAATCTGACCTGCTAAGTCATATCATAAGGATGGAACACAATATTACCTTCCAGATTTTTATTTTTCAATTTATATCTATTTCTGTACTTTCTTTTTCAGGAATACACTATACAAACAACAATACAATAATAATAGACGCTTTGGTAGAATTTTTTACGAAACTGACAAACTAAATGAATCGTTTAGATTAAAAACAAATGCATTGCATTTTCTCATCCATAGCACGTTCCTGTATGCTACCTGCACATACATTAGAAAAGGGAGCATTTCCCAAACAAAATTGATTATACCAAAGCCATTATCTGATATAGACAAGAAATAAACTCGGAACATCTCATTGCATAACAGCCACCTTTCATTGCTATCAGTACAACCTTCTGACAAAATCTCGTTTTTGCAACAAGATATTCATAGCTCAATTATCCAATTGTGATGCAATCTGCTATTATGAACTTTTAAGATGAAGTGGCAGAAATGCAATTAATGATACATGTTAGTCTAACCTAGCTGCTTCGAGCTGTCGTAGTCTATGGACCAGCCATTTCTCTCTGCAAGCAGACGGACACATCTCTCGGCAACCATGCCGATGGTGAGTGAAGGATTGATACCAAGACTTCGTGGCATGACAGCGCCATCAACGACCAGTAAGTCCGAGTAAACCTTCTCGTCAGTCCCTGTGAACACTGCTCCCGAATGATCTACCGCTCCTAGAAATGATTTTGAGACAAGAGTTCATGAAAACGTATATTTCCTGTAAGTCAAAAAGAGAAACGCTTGATACACTAAAATTCATCTAGGTGTATAGAGGAGTAGCAGAACAAAGGGATAAACAATGATCCTATTAACACTCTTTGTGTGCCATGGTGGAAACCCCCTGTGTGCCACAATATTCTGACACATCAACGTAGTCATGCTTTGGGAAAACATTCTGTTTTTCAAATCTATGTCATTTTTATAGATTTCCGTTACCCTGAACACGTAGTGAGCAAAGTTGTCGAGAAAATGCCAAGCTCTGTTTGATGTAAATTGTATGACAAATCTATAATTGCGTTTCTTTCAACAGTTGACCAGTAGCAACATTATTGTAGATGCATGACTTTAGCACACAAACCAGTGAGAGACACTTAAAACAGAATTTACTCGAAAGTCCAGTAGGGAACATCGCTTGATAGTCAAGTACTCCATGAAATGCAAACTACGTGCAACAGGAACAGAATCGTGAGAAACGCCTTCATTGTGGTGTGACATTTGGCGATTTATCAATCGGTTTGTGCGAGTTTGTGCGTTTGAGCAGAATAATAATGTGAACTTGGCACGCTGTCGACCGAGTCGGGCGTGCGAACGTGGCACGTAAAGAGTCAAAGTAATTACACAGACAAAGGACTAGCTGTATAACATGGACTGGAAATGAAATTGCAGCAGTTGTCTGGTTTAAGAATAATCGTACCAGTTTTTCCAGACTGTCCCATTCCGCAGCCTCCGAGGGGATGCACAGCTATGATGGCGCTGTTCCCCGTTACTTGGGGTATAACGCCCTTCCAAATTGGACTTGCCACGAGTTCCCCCTTCAACGTAGTCGCAGCCTTCCTGGCAGCCTCGAAGATCGCTTTGAAGTTGTCCTCGTCCCCGACGCCGGGAAAGTCTGCCCACACCCGTTCGGAGTCGGGGTCGTGGACGATGCGACCGCTAGCGGAATCGTGACTCATGGAGAGGAAGGCGAGCGTGTTATCGAACGATTTCCCGGTTATAGATCGGATAAACTCGGCCAATTCGTTTTCGTTCGGTGTCGTGTCGATGCCCTGGGTCAGCTTCTTCAGCATGATTTTGTAAATAGTCTTCAACGCTGAGGGCGGTGTTCCATCCTCCAGGAGGTAGCCATCGTCGAGAGGCGCACCTGGCCTCCTCCGCACGTCCAGGATGCTGGTGATGCACGGTCCAGGACCCTGATCGGTTGACTTCAGGTCCTCGAGCTCGATGCCGATCGGGCGGATCGTCCGGTCGCAGTTGTAGGCGATCGTCAGGTGGTCGCCGTTGGTTGTGAATCCCTGCCCGAGCCGCGGGGAGACGGACAAACCGCGGCAGGCGGAGTTGAGGAGTATGCGGGTCGAACCGAGTGAGCCAGCACCAAGTATGACTGTGTGAGCTCTGACAACGCGTTCCTCCTGGGCAAAGTCTTCCTGATGAATGTCTTGATAGAAGACGACCCAGTAGCCACCTTCCTCGTGTCGCTGTATGGCATTGACTTGAACCTGTTGGAATGATTAGCATTATATTTTTATTTGTGACCCTGCACCACAAAACAAACAAAAAGTCGCCAGACACGAATTTTTAGTTAAGACCATATTCTGAAAGAGCAGACTTTAAGCTTTAAAATGATGTATAACTCAATTCAAATGGACTCTCCTAACCTATCTAAACATTGGAAAGAAAGCACAAACTCAGGAATAGTGGGAACTGAGAAAAGAGGCTCTGAAGTACAGTGTCTACTCAAGTGCTTAATCTTTACCAAACCGTGCTGACTGTGCGATGAATGGGACAAAAAAACAGGAAGTATAATACCAGAGTAATAACAATGAAGAGATTATTAGATGAAACTGAAATTAATCATGCCTCATTAACACATTCTGTCCATAATTAATGCCAACTTTCAAAGCAGTAGCACTATCCTTTCAAAAGTTATTAGAGTTGAAAGTGAAGAGTGTGTACAAGGTTTTTCAAAAATGAAAAAAGGACTCTAAAGACACACCTAATCACACTGTTCTATCAAAAATGTTCGAGATAAACTGCTAAAAAACACACTTTCCCGCCTGTTTTATGATACCAAATTTTAGCATACTGCAAAAGAAAACCTGCTTATTCAGAATATATGAAAAAGTCAAGATCGGCTAGGTTGACCCATTTCACTTATTTTCAGTCCTCACACAAAATCAGTGTGTGCGACTTTATGTTCGTGTTGTGGACAGGTGCACGGTCACATTTTATCATGACTTGTTTGTTAAATCATCTCATAATACCAATCGCTTTACAATAATATACGATATGATATAATGTATAATGTAATGTAAATCAATTTGAATTACTTTCATTTATTCTTTACACAGTAGCATACAGTAATATGATATGATAAAATATAATATGATATAACATAATGTAATTATTTCATCCTGATATAAGATATCATGATATGATGTAATACTATCTTTTATCTTATCAAATCACATTATTTATACATACATAACATCCACATATAGATACACTACATATTTTCGATATGTGTACACATAATATCTTCAAAGCACACATGGGATCATTTTGTGTCATATCTTATGTGAATCTGGAAGGGAATAAGTGCGAAATCCAGTTTAAATCTCTGAAATTCAAAATATCTTGTCATCAGTGTTAAATGAACGATTTTTGAAGATGAGTTGGGAGAGGTTTGGGGCAGTGGCGTATCTAGGGGAAACGGCGCCCGGGGCAAGCGCGAAAATTGCGCCCCTAATTTCTGAAAAAGTGTTCAACCCCAACCCCATCCCGGTAGGGATTTTAAACAAAGTCTACATGATATGCTTTTTTTCAAGCACTTAAAAGGGGTCTTTTGAGGGTGATTTAAATGCAGCGAATTTTGATAAATTTTGGCGAGCGAGCGCAGCGAGCGAGCCGAAAATTTTTGTATTTCAGCTTACAAAACGTGGAATTCTTGCCATTTTTTGCTTATCAAATCTTACAATTCTAATCAAGATATAGTGACGGCCTTATAGATAACAATTTATACCAACAAACTGAGGACTTAAAAGAATACTCTAAATTAGTGCGCGCGAGTGAGCCGAAATTTGTATATTTCTGCGTCATCGTCACGTTTTGTTCTTATCTCTCTTTTTTATATATATATATATATATAAATTTTGGAGAGCGAGCGCAGCGAGCGAGCCGAAAATTTTTGTATTTCAGCTTACAAAACATGGAATTCTTGTCATTTTTTGCTTATTAAATCTTACAATTCTAATCAAGATATAGTGACGGCCTTATAGATAACAATTTATACCAACAAACTGAGGACTTAAAAAAATACTCTAAATTAGTGCGCGCGAGTGAGCCGAAATTTGTATATTTCTGCGTCATCGTCACGTTTTGTTCTTATCTCTCTTTTTTATATATATATATAAATTTTGGCGAGCGAGCGCAGCGAGCGAGCCGAAAGTTTCTGTATTTCAGCTTACAAAACATGGAATTCTTGTCATTTTTTGCTTAATAAATCTTACAATTCTAATCAAGATATAGTGACGACCTTATAGATAACGATTTATACCAACAAACTGAAGCCGAAGTTTGTATATTTCCGCGTCATCATTACGTTTTGTTCTTATCTTTTTTGATTTGTTTTTTTTTGCGCCCCCCCCCCGTAGTGTTTGAAACCGTTAGCGTCCTCTTTTGATCCAATCGGCGATCGCCTTCAGAACGAAAGAAATTGCAGCCGCTGCTCAGTGAAACATTTTGCCTGCTAAATATTAAATGACATGTGTGAGCACAATAGACATTGTCATTTTGTCCGCGTCAGCGTCACGTTTTGTTATCTTCTTTTTCCTTTTTTTGATAAATTTTGGCGAGCGAGCGCAGCGAGCGAGCCGAAAATTTTTATATTTCAGCTTACTAAACATGGAACTCTTGTCATTTTTTGCTCATTAAATCTTACAATTCTAATCAAGATATAGTGACGGCCTTATAGATAACGATTTATACCACCAAACTGAGGACTTGAAAAAATACTCTAATAGTACGAGCGAGTGAGCCGAAATTTGTATATTTCCCCGTCATCATTGCGTTTTGTTCTTATTTTGTTTGATTTGGTTTTTTTTGGCGCCCCCCCCCCCCCGTATGTTCGAAACCGTTGGCGCCTTTTGATCCAATTGGCGATCGCTTCAGAAAGAAAGAAATTGCAGCCGCTGCTCAGTGAAACATTTTGCCTGCTAAATATTAAATGACATGTGTGAACACAATAGACATTGACATTTTGTCCGCGTCATCAAGTTTTGTTCATACCTTCTTTTTTATATATATTTGGCGAGCGAGCGCAGCGAGCGCGCCGAAAATTTTTGTATTTCAGCTTACGGAACATGGAATTCTTGTGTGAACACAATAAACATTGTCATTTTGTCCGCGTCATCATCATGTTTTGTTTTTATCTTGTTTGATTTGGTTTTCTGCCCCCCCCCCCCCCACCATTCTCCCTCCCCCCCCCCCCCCTTCCGGGCGAGTTTTTTTTTTTTTCTTTCTTTTCTTCTTCTTCTTCGTTTTTTTTTTTTTTTCTTCTTTTCTTCGCTTTTTTCCCCGTTTTTTGCGCCCCCAAGGAGTGGCGCCCGGGGCACGTGCCCCCCTTGCCCCCCCCTAGATACGCCACTGGTTTGGGGACAGTTCCAGACACACTTACCTCTGTGAATATCTTTGCCCCGTGTGCATGTGCGTCCGGGAGATAGTTCATGTTGAGCGTACTCTTGGCGCCGGTGTTGCATCCAGAAACACAGTTGCCACAATTATTGCACGCAGGTTGTGGTATTCCGACTTTGTTGGCGTTTGTTGTCTTGAAATTGACGTATAGAGGTGTTCTATGTAAACGGATTGAAACAAGACTTCAGATTTTGTACTTCTGGAACCATGTTTCTTCGCAGCATGCATGGCTGTTGTTGTTGTTTTTTTGCCAATTTGAAAATGCTTCGCCGTTCTCTGAGATTGGCATTTTACAGAAAGAGTTCAATGCTACAACACCCTAAACAAAAGACTCATCATACATGAGTGTTTGGACATCAGCTCATGGGTAAATTTTCATATAATACGTCCGTATCTATCTTACTATCATTCTAAACATTAAGGTATGTGGAACATTTAAGATATCTCGATATTCCGTCGATTGGATTTCATACCATAATATGCACAAACGATTTACATAATCATACATCTTAAAATGCAAACATGCATACACACATATAACATATACATGCTTATTTGTGCCCATATAAACCCATGAGTCTGTCATTGTGTATCATGTGGGAATCACCGAATATGTTTGTAGGATGGGTGCGTCCCTCTGAAAGACTGAAGTCAGAATTTCTGGGCGGGCTAGCAACTTCTCTAGAGGCAAATGACCTAGATGAAGTCAAACACTTAATTTTATAGGTCATAACCCCCTCCCTCCTTCCCGAAATGTGTGAGCTCACTTGTAGAAAACGTCATTGGGAACGAGATCCTCGATGTCCTTGACGAAGTCGTGGGCGATGTCCTTCATGGCGTTCATCTTCGGCAGCGATGGATTGCCGTCCGGGTATTCACTTGGGGACATCATCTCCATGAAGTGCTGACGGTCCACGTTGTTCGTGGCGGTAACAGCGTCTCGCAGCTCCTTGGGCCAAGCCTATTGTGTCAAAATGGGAGACTCAACATCATTTTGTGTCCGCGACGTTCATTGCACCGGCCTTACTTTCTCCATGAACTTAGGGTTAGGGTTTTAGTGTTATGTTTGCGGGTAGAATTTATGTTTGGCTTAGCATGCAAATATTTAATCGGAGCAATTGTCTGAGGAGGAAGTGTCATTTCATCATTATCATCATTATGAATATATGGTAAAGTTGTTTTCATGTGGATAAAGGTTGAACAATATTTTTAATATATGAAGAGGTTTTTCCCAATTCCACGAACGACTAATTAAGTCTCTGATGTCAGATATACAAATGCGATATAGGTTTTCAGATCTGCTCCCAAAGGTAAACAGGACCTTTAAATCAAACGTAAGGATCTTTATGAAACAGGCCAAAGTTTATGTAATATGTCATTGTTTATATCCATTACAGATTTATCAAAAACCGCTGAATCATTAAATTTAAAAATGATCCTTTACTTGACAAATTGGCAAAATATCTATGTTTCCCGTGTCCATAATATATGCTCTCTTACTTCATCCAGCCTTTGTCCCTCACAGGTTACTCTGTGAATATCAGAGTTGCCAATTTGATGAGGTTCTCATTTCTTGAGTAAAGTTTCCTCGGGACTTGATAGGGAAATGCACGACATAAAGTTTAGTCAAACACACACACCGTCACACACACAATCAAATGAACCATTACGCACATACACCACTACCTTCACACATTTTTTTTTTGTTTTTCAATGATATTTTATTGATTTCATTCAAATCAATCATAAATCAACCCATTCTGGGTGTAACATGAACATAAAAACGGTACAAATGCCATTCAAAAGACAAATCCATTACCAACTTATACTGCCAATCATCTCCCTTCAAACATAACAAACAAGTCGATTATAAATCAATCCTACTGACCATTTCTTCACGAGAAAGTATTGACATGTACAAAAAAAATCACACACACGCTCTCACACACACACACACACACACACACACACACACACACACACACACTCAGTTGTCACTCACACACCATCACATACCAAAACACACAACACACACACATGCACGTATTTTGGAGTCTTACCTCGTCTTCAAACACCCTCGGGTCAGCCTCGAGACATACATTGGCATTGATGAGGGAGGTCCCACCTAAACCCACTCCCTGAACCACGGCAACATCGGGACCGACGACGAAGTCGTATAGATTACTTGGTTTACCTACGGAAGGCATGATTATGAAAAGGGTCAGAAGAATGACCGTTGGGATGTTGTGACATTCAAATACTGACATTAAATAAAATATAATAATAAGAATAATATAAATATCTTTGCCAAGTACAAGTGGGAAGAAAAAAAAAACCGCGACAATGACAATGAAATATACTTTATATTCTTTGAGTTTTTTCAACAACAGGGGAGCATTTCTTCATGAAGCGTTTTGCCAGATATTTCGTCTGACAAACTATGATTTGCTTCATAAAATGCCCCCCCCCCCCATGGTCCCCTGTCTACAACACAGCTTCTCCAATTCCCACTTTTACCTTTGTTTTTGTTTTATTCGGGTTTTTCACCTGTCTCGATTGTGGATGTAATACTTTTATTTGTGACGACGGAAAGACTGAAAAGACCTTAACTGGATAATTTTGCTCTGAATCTTCACTGAATATCACTGTAAAAGCATGAAAATGCAATAACTACAATAACATGAAGTTCGCTATGCCACTAGTATAGCCTGGATGCGGGTAATGATACCAAAACCTTAACCACCACCACGAACAACAACAACAACAACAACAACAACAACAACAACAACAACAACAACAACAACAACATAGACAACAACATTAACAACAACAACAATAGCAACAATAACAACCACAACATGAACAACAACATGAACAGCAATATCGGCAGTATCATGAACAACATCAACATGAACAACAACAACGACAACAACAACAACGATAAAAACAACGACAACATGAACAACAGCATAAAAAACAACAACATGATTAGTAACATCATTAACAACAACATGAACAAAATCGAGACGAGTGTAAGATACTCACCAACTTGAAGGCAGTTGCGTCTATCCGACGTGTAAGTCATCTGGATGTCTCTGGCTGCCCTGATGTCCTCGGGAAAGTCCCCGGGCCACCATTCTTTCCCTTTCTCCAGCAGGCAAACTCTCTTTCCCGCCCGGGAACACCGGCTGGCCGCGATGGAACCGCCGTATCCCGAGCCGATCACAATGACGTCATAATAGGGCTCGACGTCACTCAGGGGTGACGAAAGCCGATAGTTGGAGTAATCGAATCGATCTCCCTGGAATTGCAGGAAATGAATGAAAGGGGAAAAAAAAACATATCTTAACGAATCACAAGTCTCACGGAAAGCTATGTGTTAGTGGACGGACAGCTATATATGCACTAGATAGCCAACTACCTTTGGCCTTGGATTGATCAAACCGATGACGTCTCTCTATTCCCATTAAAAACACTAATCGTTTCAAATTTCCGCCTTTATCGGGAGGCAGTTGGGAGGTGTTAAACTGAGAACGTTATTCGGAAGTAAATCAACAACAAAAAAAAAAAAACACGAGCCTCATCTAACACACAGATCGAGATTATCATGTAGAAAAAAAAAACACCACGTGCTTGAGCTTTTACCGACATTATTGTCATGCTTTGATAATCCTGTAGAGAATTGTATCCGTGATACATCAGCAGATTAGTACGAGAGAACAATCAGCACACGTAGACATACATTTTGTTCAATTGTAATGATCGAGATTACAATACATATTTGCTACAATTGTCGGCATCGCGGATATCCGTCAATATTACGTGTATAGATATGGACAAGTTGCACAGGAATTGTAAAATGATAGAAATGGGTTCTGTCACACATCTATCATATGTCACTTACAATCTAGTTAATGTATTAAAAAGAAACAACAAATCCAATGAATAAGTGCAACAAAGAGAAGCACGATGGAATAGAATTTGGTCGTCAGGCAGTAAATACTCTTATCTCAGAGAAAATTAATGACGATGAATTTCTTGATCAATGCACCAACGATAGGTTGACTTAAATTTTGAAAGGAAATAACTGCAGAATGAAATATCATATTTGTTTCCCTTTGAGATGGATTGGTTTACATCGGAATCTGGAATTCAGCACGTGCCATATACATTGACATTACAACCATATATATATATATATATATATATATATATATATATATATATATATATATATATATTCATAATCTTCGCAGTACTAGTTATTCAGTACTGTTCTTAATTTGCTTGTTTCGATGTTGACTTTCTTTAGAGTATTATTGTTTGCGCATTTCGCCGTCATCTGTGCATTAAAACTTTTAAATTCACGTCCGCGGTTGATGACAATTTATTTATTTATTTATTTATTTTTATCTTTATTCTTTTTTTTTTGTTTTTTTGCTGTGATTTATCGCAATAGATGCCGGTACGAAAGCAATGTGGTATTACCGGACACCATGGTATTACCGGACACGCACGTTTTTGCGTATTAATGACATTCAGTACGCGCGAGACTTCGTAGATTTGCCTCACAGAACTTTGTGTGGACTGAAATCGCAAAAAAACGCGACATAAAAATATGAAAGCACGAAGAAATTCACATGTTACCTCAAATTTAGAGTTGAGTGACCCGCACCTCGTCATAGTTAATACTTATGCATGTTTGAATCACATTTCGTGACTGAAATTTCGTGACACAAATTTTATGAAATACACACATATCACACACAGGAAAAATGCTGAAGATTCCAATAGAACCAAAAGTTCACTGATCGATATCGGAAATTTGTAGCTATCGTCCTCAAACGCGAACGATGCGGAATAGTTGTGCGCTAAGGAAGGGGCCCGCAACTCGTCACCCGCGCTTGCAGCTCCCATTAAAGCACCTAAAATAGAAGTAGTCGATTTCTCAAAAGGTTTTATTGCGTGAACTGTTCGAAATGTTCAAGACAGACATTTTACCGTAAAATACGAAATTTGAGCCTCATTTGCCGATTTTTTCTTTTTCATCCGCTCGGTGAGAATGTGTATGGTGATTTGTTGGATGAATTATGATTCTGGTGCAAAGACTAGGTGCGAAAGACGTCGATTATTTCATTGCGAAAATCGTGTCCGGTACTACAATGCGGTTTTGCACCGCTCAAAAAGACAACTTTTTAGAGGGGTATGTTTGAAGCATATTTTCTAAAAACTGGAGCAAACAATTGACATAAGTTAGCTGAATTCGTAATTTCCAGGAGTCTGAAAATAAGTGGTGCTATTTTTAGCCGAAATTTCATCCTCTGAGTACGGAATTCAAAGCCAAGAAAAAAAAAAAGCGTCCGGTGATACGATCTACTCTCCTACTTATTCAATTGATTGCTGGAGTGGCCACTAACCACTCAAAAGCGAGCATTGCACAAGAATATTTTCGCTGTATGCATTGTAAAATTGGTGGAAACGCCCCTATCCACTTCTGCCAGTATGTAGGCCTACCGTGTTGGGCTATTCCTCTCTGCTCCCTAACCCGTCTCTCTAGAAAGGGGACTGGCTGCACTTACCATTTCAGCTCCGTTCTTTCGATGACAGCTGCTTTCGAACGATTTCTGCACCTCGTGGATTTACTATGCGAAATGACGAAGTCGGTGTCGGATGCCCCTGTTTTTATCTAGATGTAATCCTCTGTAAACGTTCCACGAACTTCACCGAAGGTTACGTCCGAAGTTACAATCGTCATAGGTGGTTTTGTATTAATGCCAAAAAAAGATAAAACGCTGTAACAAAGCAAAACAGAGAGAGAGAGAGAGAGAGAGAGAGAGAGAGAGAGAGATGTTGAGAGAGAGAGAGGTAGTTACTACCCGCATATGAATTGAAAATCGTGACGAATATGACAACACAAAACGACCTTGATACAATCTGAAGGGTAATGTAACTCCGTTTGACCGGAACGCCACAATCAGACAGTGCCTCTGATTATTGTACCAGTGACTGTGTGGTGAATAGTACAGGCAACTGCAATAACTGAATTTCTTCCAGAAGAAAAAAACTACAATTGTAACACAAAAAAGAACAACAAGAACAAGACAAGGCAACAATGCAGAAGTATATCATTGTTCACAAATTTGGCCAACGTAAATACAGCGCACAGAATCTGTTGAAACGCACATCACAACAGTTCTCAACGTTCAAAATGACGTTTGCGTTAATCACTGTTAATCATGCTCATTCTACATGTTCCCTATTCTACGCCTCCATTTTCTTCACTTTCCCTTCAACTTGCTATCCGCCTTCTTTTCCGTTCTTCTATCCCCCTATCCTTGTTTTTGATCTTCTTTCTGTGCATCATCATCATCATCATCATAAACATCATCGCCATTGTCTTCAATACGTTTTCCCCATCGGTTCCTCTGGAATTTCGGATGGCCGAGGACATAAGGAAAGTGAGGGGATGACAGTGGTGTGCAAAAATTTGCTTCAAATTCCACATGAGGTTGTCGATACCCTTCCCATATCACTCCCTGTTTGTTTTGTGACCCTCTGATTTTTCACACTTGAATTCTGTGAACGAAATAGGTCAGAGTTCTACAAACCCAACAACCAACTAGCAAACCAACAACCCTAGAAATACCAAGGCAGCGAATCCACCATCTGACCATGGTCTTTCATCTGGACGGAGTATACTGAGTATGCGGTTCCTTTTTTGCTATGCGGTTGAAATTTACAGAAAAGACGTTGAACTTTTTCTCCTTTTGTTTTGCCATTGGCATATCCATGGATCATAAATATGTTTACATCATACCACTGCAATTATTTACGAGAAATACCGCTCGCGTCCTTCGCTAGGGAACCGATATTGATTCGCCAATTATCATTGTCATTATTTTCATCGTCATTAATATTGTTACAAACATTAACTATAGTCACTACCATTATCGGCATAATCACCAGGAATGTGTATATAACACCTGTTATATCTACATATATTATCATTATTATCCTCATCACAGTTCTTCTTCTTCTTCCCATTATTATCATATTGTTATCATTGTCATTGTTCTTATTATTATCACTACTATCATCGTCATAATCATCATTATTATCAGTATTATCTATTTAAACATCATTATCATCCCCTTTATTAGCATCATTATATCTGACATCATTACCACTATTATTGCTACAGCACTAGTACTCGAAAGTTTTACTAATACTACTTGTACGATCACTACTACGGTACACTGCACTATCATTATCGTCCTTCCAAATCTTGCGAGTGATAATCACATTTCTTTTTGACAGTGCAGCAAAGCGAAATTTGGCGTTCACCCGGATGTTTGCTGTGTTGGTGGTATATTGTTCGGCATTGACATTGACCAGAGAGACGAATACTTGGAACATGACACGCACTATGATCAAGGATTTTGTGGCGGTTTGGCGTTGTCAAGGTAAATTATATCTCACAGACTAAAAGTGACACCACCGCACCCCCTCTTGCTGTGGTTGACCCAATTAAAGAATTTACGATGTTACTCCAGGGACAAGCCGTCCAGAGCAACGCATTTTTTGAGTCACTGACTCATATTTTTGCATAGTGATATCTGTATATATTATGTATGTATGTATGTATGTATGTTTATATATATATTTTTTTTTTCATTTCATTTCGAACAAACAAAAGTGCATTAAATGTGAATTTTATGACAAGACAAGTCAAAATTGTCGGAAATGGAGGAGGGTGCTGAAAAGTAAAGCCTCTATTTTGCAGACATATCATAAAATAACTACCTACTGACTACCAAACTATGCATATTGTTTTAAAAAGGAAATATGTTTTATATATGACATCAAAGTGCAGTTTCAAGATACATTTGAGCTGGTTTCAAAGAAGATTGAAGCTGAAATATAATTATGGTAATGTGGATTGAGAGAATGCTATTAAAACATTCGAAGGTAACATCAGTGAAAATCGGATAATCCATTCAAAAGTTACTGATATTCGTATATAGTTTTGTACTGCAGTCTCTAGATGAAAAGAATCCATCAATTTATGATGTCACAATTTTGAAAACAATACACGTATACAGAAATTTTTAAAGGATTCCACAAAATGTTCATTTCATATGGATCGGACATATTTCTTCCGCTTGTAATACCGACATTTTCTGAGGATGTTATTCTCCTTTATTTTATTCATTTTTTTGAAAGAGGTAAGCCAAATGTTATCCTAAATATGTATGTTGAATACTCTTTGCAGTTTCTTTCAATCCTCGTCTATCTGTGACATTACTAAAGATCAAATTGTTTTTAATAGTACAAAAATTTAAATGAATAAATAAAGATTTTAAGAAATGAACAAATGAATAAATATACAGGGACTTTGTACAAATTTACAGATACATGAAGATAAATACCTAGATTTACTCCTAACCTGATGATTATGTAAATCAACTACTGCTTATTAATATTATCATATTTACTTTACATAACATACAAGTGCAAAGTAAAAACACGCTATTTCAGGTACTAATTCGCGCAGAAACAAGTGTGCCTTTCACTGAAAATCACTCATGCGAATGTTGTGTATATTCGACTAAACAACAACAACAATGCGGTGAAGTTGTGGTCACTGACCTATAATTATTGACAAAATGATTAAACTCGGACTTTTGATTTGTTAGATATCGCTCTGTTCTCCAGCGTAAGCAATGACAGTGATACCATTCCGCTCTATTTTTTTTTTAAAGATTAAACTGTGATTATGATAGCACTGTGTGACACGCTCAATTCAGAAGACAAAAAAAAAAAAAAAAAAAAAAAAAACAGTCCCTGACATCATTCAGTGATGGGCGAAGTAACTTCACCGGAAAAAGTCGGGTGTTAAATAAGAAATTTCCGGTGCTCATACATTTGTGGTGTTAAATTGATACCTCCGGGTGTCACTTCAAAATATAAAACATTTTAGATTCGTAATTACTAGTAGTTGCTGTTCTTCTTGTTGATTTAAAACTTTAACAAGACGAACAAGAACTTGTCGATAAAGTACTTAAGTTGTGAACACATTTAAACCACAGTAACACCAGTCGGTGTGGCCTTCTATTGACACTGGGCTGGTGTTCATATACCATCAATATTTAACACAAGCAATATCATATCAACACCATGTAGTGTCATTGTTGAATTAACACCAGCACAGGGTAAAAATATCACCAGCTCCAGTGTCAAATAAACGCCACGAAGTGCCAGGTGAACAATTCTCAATACCATCACAACGGACTTTCTACACCTGTCGGTGTGGTCCTTTATTGACACCCATTGTGTTCAATCTAACACCGATCTCTTAGCAGAGTTTATTTAAGCAGTCAGAGGAAGGGGAAAATGATTTTTTACGTTTGACTTTGGTTTTCTTCGTGTTTCAATAATTCTGCTGCAGCCGAAGCGATTATTGACAACTGAGAGAAATAGATTTGCCTTGAATTCAACATTGAATATTTCGTGGTGTGGCATTTTCCTCGAAAAGCCACAGATTGTAATCACTAATCATAGGGATCGCTAATGTCATGCTTGGGAAAATATCTGACGGGAGAAAAAGAACGTAATTATGGGTTTTGAACACACACATTTACCACAATTAAGATTTGCCTGAGCACATCATCACTGTCAATCCACCAATGACATCCGGAAGTTTGACAATTCGAGTAAATCCAGCCTGTAATGCGGGTTGTAATGTAAGTGGAAAGTGTGAAACTTGAAGCCTACGAGTATTATTTCATAGGTCTTGCGCTCCCCCCCCCCCCCAAAAAAAAAAAAAAAAGTGGGTTAAAATTATACATTTGGATTTCCGATGTGGATTCTCTTCCTAGAATCGGGTTGCTGTTCGACATACTAGATTGGTGGTCTTCTTGATATAGGTCTCGCGTTCTATCACTTAGCGTCTAATACACGAAATGTAATATCTCATTGCAATACATTCTGGTTATTTTGGTCCACAATCAAATAGAGTCGGATAAAACGATTCTTCTCTTGTCAAATAGCGAAGAATATTCTCGAGTTGATGATAATAAGAATATTCGATATTTTTATATCATTTTCTTTGTTTTTCTTTTTGGAACTTTTAATCAAAGATACCTCAAATCAACAAAAATGGAGTTGACTCAATCATTTTGCGATCAAAATCTTCAACCTTGTGGTGGATCCGTTGCAAAAGTGTTATTTTTTTTTCGAACCTTGCTTATTAAGTTGCATAAGGATGTTACAGTGCATAATGAATATACTCCAGTATATTACACAAAGGTTTCGAGAACAGTGTGGTCACTTTTATAACTATCAAGAGATCCGTGATGCTGCTGACGTATTTACTTAATTGATATTGTACAAATACTACCTGAGTAGGGCCTATATCAAATCGATTCACTCACATACATGCGTTTGTTCGCTTTCTATCTTATTCGAAACACTGTGGCATTATATTTTCAACCCATAATTCCATCTATCAATTTGATATAATACTTGAGTATTAGAGTTAGAGACTTTGGTAGCATGTTGGAGGACACTGTAAAATCAACACTCATTTCATTTCAGATGAAAGTCTTGTTTATTTGCCAGATATTGTCTAATTTCATGTTGACTGTGGTGCATAAGAGGTGGAATTATGAGCTCAAGTTGTCATCTTTCCTGCATGTTATCAAAGCTATACCCATATGAAATTTTCCTACAGCAACCCAACTTAAAACAACTCACAGCTGCCTCAAAATTAGAGCAAATTTCTTAGATAAATTAATGTCAGTATAATTATGGAAAACCGACGGCAGAGTTTTGAGAAAATTCGCTTAGCCAACAAGCCGAGATCTGTCTTAAATGGCAAAATTCTTAGCAAATTTCCTATCCAAATGCTGAAACAAATTCTTCGCCAATTCTTATGGAATATGCGCTTTGGCTAATAATGTCGACGTAACCAGAAAATGAGTAAAATGGCTCAGATTTTTTTACTTAAGCATGCTTATCTACTTTGTGAAATACCGACCCAGGTTTCTCAAACTGTATACATTGTCTAAGAAAAATTTGGACGCCATTCCGCAGATTCACTCATTCGAGAACACGGTAGACATCACATGCGTTGAAGCTCTGTTGCCTAATGCACAATGCTTAGACACAAAATTAAACTATTGTTGCATTAAATCGTAATCTCTGCGTATATCCTCGGGGAGGGCACGATCCCTTGCCCAAAATGTCTGAATTACATCATAGAGAGATTTTGTAGCACCACAGTTATATCATGGGGCTACTTCATAATTATATCACGGATTTACCTGATTATATCATGTGGCTTAATTCCATAGGTACATACCCATTGATTTGTTATAGCTGGCAATGCCGGGCAAAACTATCAAAGGCCCTATACACAGGCAGACAAGAGTACCTTTATGATGGAGATACTCAACAGCGGCTGCAGAAGGATTTCTAGTGTGACTTATGGGGGCTGCATACGGGGGTGGGTCTTGGCAAATAGTTTCGATATACACCGCTCTTCCATAATCCAAGACAAAATATAAGAACCCCCCCCCCCCCCCCCCCCCCCGAAAGTCATGGCATTTACTGGGCTCTTGATTTTTTTTTCCGGTTATATTTTTTCGCTTATGTTTTTTTTACAGGGGCAAAAGTATGTGTGTATGTGTGAGCGGGTCTGGGAGCATGCAGCCCCCCCCCCCCCCCCCCGGTTCGGCTACCCCTTCTCTATAGATAGGTAATTATACAAAACTAGAGTTCCAGGTCCAGGAAGGACCCAGATACCGACATTATTAACCCCTGTGTTGTAATGTCGAACTCGTGGGGTGTTTTACTTTGTGTCGAACTCATGGGCTGAATAACTCGCGGGCTGTATGACTCATGGACCTTTTTCAATGTCGAACTCATGAGCTGTATGATTCGTGCATGGGTGTCGGTCTAGTGGGATGACCCCCCTCTGGACTATAATAAAATAGTCACCCTGGTTTTAACACCATAGTCACCCTAACACCATGGACAACCTAGGGGAAGTTGTTGGAACATATTATGTTGCAACAAATTCCCTTAGGGTGTCATACATGCCCCAAATCCTTTCCGTTCCAGGGACGTTATAATTGGCATGGTTTTCTATGCCAATCAACACTCAAAGCACGCACAGGGATAACAAGGACATTATACACGATAAACTGAAAAAAAAAATAACCTGGCAATAATCAAACAGGGACCTTCTGTCCTGTGTATCACTTTGAAAAATAAACTGAATGGTTTAGCCAGTCTTCGAAATGCCGTCTACATATGCAGGGTCATCTTTTTTCCTTTTTTTGTCTTTTGGTCTTGGAGAGAAAATTTCCCCCAAATGCAAACGTTGATTTGTTTAAAAATCCCTGGGTTTTCTGATTATTGGTTAATTATTTCGGTCCCTTCGGAGCATTGAAACTCCTCAAGAATCTGTGATCTCATAAGAGTACAAAGAAAACTGAAATGTAGGAAAAGGATATTACACATTTTCATTTTGTATGAAAAGTATAATTCGTTATACGTATTCCCTTGCCTCATTACTTGTGTGTTAAAACATTTGCTTATCTCATGCAAATTCTTGTATGGTTAGGTCAGATGCTCTTTTGGAGTACCAGAAGAATTACGTTTAAACAATATTCTTTTCATGTTTTCATTCTTTCTTTTTCTTTTACTATACTGCAACATCATAAGTTGTAAAGTTTCAAACAACACAGAAAGGTCGAACTATACCATAATATACAATCAAACAAAACTTTTTGAACAAAGATTTTTTTTAAACTGATTGTATAATTTCCCTCAAATTGCACAGCGCGTCCCACTAATTTCTTTCATTCGCTTCATTTTGAAAATTTGAGAGGAACGACATATTTAAACATGAACATACATTTATGCATTGATTGACTCACATGCAGTAACACTGTGGATACGTTTACCTAAAAGTTGAGGCTGTATCGCCGCTCATGTACAGACTTTTTGCAGTCGTTGTGTCTGATTTTAAACATAGTTTATAGGCCTACTTGGATAATCACTGTACGTATCCATTCAACGTGCAGGATAAAAAGAAAGAATTAGAACGAAGAGTTTGAGATAATGCAGAAGACTATCACATGCAAAGTCTAATACATTGTACGCAGATTATCTCCAACTTTCCCTAATTCTAGTTTTTTTTTCTTCGCTCTTTCCTGTAGCTAAATAGATTTGTGAAGGGATTATTCGCCTCTATTGTCAGTCTAAAAATAGACACAATGCCTGCAAAAACAACAACAACAACACGCATGTAAAAGACTGCATTCATCTGGCAGTAAAAACGATTCAAGGTCTTAAAAATTTGCCTTTCGTAACAGGTTGTATTCAAAGAATTGCATATACTCTTATATGGATCGAGGACATGGGCCATGAAAACATCATAAGGGCTTTTTACACTTGTGTTTCTTAACCCCGGACTTTCTCTGACCCAGGACTATCGTTAGTCCCGTACCAATTTTTTCAGCTTTTTACACTCGCCAATTAGTCCCGTACTATCTCTTGTCCGGGGCTAAGGAGAAAACTGACCTTTTTACACTCGTATTTCTTAGCCCCGGACTTTCCAAACCACATGAATATTCATAATTACGCTGTGTACTGTACACGTACACGCACGCACCGGCAGCACTTGATTACCTCGTTTCTGATTGGTCAGTGAGGGTCGGACTTCGTCTCCGTCGCTTAGCCCAGGATTATTTTTTCGTTCTGTTTACACTCACTTGCTTGGCACCGCAATTGCGGTGCTAGCACCGCAATTGCGGTGCTAACCCCTGCTATTTTGCAGGGCCAGATAGTACCGTACTATCGGTGGGGCTAGCCCACTTTGGCAAAAACGAGTGTAAACAGAAAGTGGGCTAAGGATAGTCCCGTACCAACGGTGGGGCTAAGGCCCCCCCCCCCCCCCTTAGCCCCACCGTTAGTCCGGGGCTAAGCAAAATTTTACAAGTGTAAAAAGCCCTATACAGGACCGGCTTGAATGCACATACGTACACTCGCGGCTTCTTATGAGAGTGTAGAGGGCTTTTTACACTTGTGTTTCTTAACCCCGGACTTTCTCTGACCCAGGACTATCGTTAGCCCCGTACCAATTGTTTCAGCTTTTTACACTCGCCAATTAGTCCCGTACTATCTCTTGTCCGGGGCTAAGGAGAAAACTGACCTTTTTACACTCGTATTTCTTAGCCCCGGACTTTCCAAACCACATGAATATCCATAATTACGCTGTGTACTATACACGTACACGCACGCACCGGCAGCACTTGATTACCTCGTTTCTGATTGGTCAGTGAGGGTCGGATTTCGTCTCCGTCGCTTAGCCCAGGATTATTTTTTCGTTCTGTTTACACTCACTTGCTTGGCACCGCAATTGTGGTGCTAGGCCCCCCCCCCCCCCCCCCCCTTAGCCCCACCGTTGGTCCGGGGCTAAGCAAAAATTTACAAGTGTAAAAAGCCCTTAGAATTACTGGATCAGGTGGATAGAGAACAAAACGAAAGAGGATAGATCTACGGAGACAATCTGTCCATTTCTTCTGTCATAGCTAACTGTAGAACATGTTTTTTTGGGGGTGTTCGCTTCCATGCTGAGTAACATAATTATTCTATTCTATGTCTTTCCCTGGGAATAATCATACACGATTACCATACCGAAGACGAAGACATCTGAAATACAAGGTATATAGTTTATTGCATGGCATGAGATATTGAGCATAAAATTGAAGGGGTCGGTGCAATATAGTGCTAACCCACACTTTTGTCAAAATCGAGTTACATGCATTTTCATAATCCTTATTTTTCACTCTAACCTCAGTGAAAATATCATATCTTAATTCAACCAATAGGATGGTAAAAAAATGTATGCATTCATGTTTTATTAATGAACAATGTATGGACTTTTCGAACATTCAACAGCGATTATCTCATAATGACTATTGCTTTGTGTGGATGGAAGTGGTTGACAGTGGTTGTGGAAGTGGTTGCGAAACGGACGCATAGCGGATGCAGAGCGGATGCAGAGCGGATGCATCACGTACGCCTAACGGAAATAAACGCTTTGTCCGTTCTAAATACTTTATATACGAGATGAATACGCTTACATCCTTTCTATTTCCGTGCTATTAACGATGTATAGACGTTCCATGTACCATATCTTTCCTCCCTCATTCCCTTTTCAGCTGCAGCGGATGTGAATTGTGAGGATGCCCAGAGGATGCAGAGAGGATACAGCGGACGTTTAAGGGATGATAACGGACATAAAACGTTTGTTGCTCGTATGTCGCGGATTTACATTGTACACGGCGGAAAGTTCATCCGTTCTAAAAGTTTTAAGCAGCTTCAAACTTTTTGCGCGGATGAAATCACAGTGGACGGATGCTCGATGGATAGCGCGTATGAAACACGTATGCGATGAGTACACAGCGGATGCTTAGCGTTTTCTAACGGATGGCAAGTTTTTTTTTTCTTTTTTTTTTACGTTTTACATCCTCTTTGCATCCGTAAGTGCAGTGGGACCGGGCCTTAGTCTCTCCTCACCTCCGGTGAGCTCGAAAAAAAAAAACCCGACAAACAAACATAGTGAAACTCACACTAGTGATATTCCCAACAGAAATATGCTATGGATCTAATAACATGCTTCGGTTTCCGTAAAAATGAAAATGGAGTGCAGTTCTTTGAAGACCATAGCATATACACAACTATTGTTTTGTATATTCCATTGTAGTAGTAGAAGTGGGAGTAGAAGTAGCAGTAGTAATATAGTAGAAGTAGTGGTATAAGGTAGTAGTAGTAGTAGTAGAGGGGGCCCTAGAAATAGTAGTAGTACTAGTACATGTAGTAGAAACAAGTAGTAGTAGTAGTATAGTAGTAGTAGTAGTAGTAGTAGTAGTAGTAGTAGTAGTAGTAGTAGTAGTAGAAATAGTAATATAAGGTAGTAGTAGTAGTAG
Organism: Diadema antillarum; assembly: GCF_040938485.1. Classification (NCBI taxonomy): domain Eukaryota; kingdom Metazoa; phylum Echinodermata; class Echinoidea; order Diadematoida; family Diadematidae; genus Diadema; species Diadema antillarum. The sequence continues at coordinate 1,093,980 of NW_027271249.1, read as the reverse complement.
TAGTAGTAGTAGTAGTAGTAGTAGTAATAGTAATAGTAGTAGTAGTACTTGGTTCCCTAGAAATAGTATAGGTTTTCCTATCCATTTTCGCACTTTTGTCATTCAATTTCAAAGATTTATTATTCAATTTCGTCCCGAGAAGCAGGTGGAACGCAAATCCTAACTTCAATTTCGTCAATTGTCATTGTAATTCGTTTTTCGTCAAACATTTTCGAAGACATAGCATTCAGAATCGCCAATTGTCATTCAAATTCGTCCCTCCCGCTGACGGATCGCAGAATGTGAAGATCAAATTCGTCTTTGTTCACACAATTTCATGAATTGTTCATTCAAATTAGTCCGATATTGTCGATTCTTTATTTTGATGGTGAACCAACTTTAAGCCGACATATTTTTACTTTCTCTCGTAAACTGTATCGTTACACATTATTCCCTAACCATTTGCTTTAACAATAAACACGAAAAAAAAAGACTGCCAACGGAAATAATTGAAGGATAAACGACAGTCAAAAGTCATAACCCAGGACTGTATGTCAGTGTCACATTTTGGACTCGTAATGTTCAGGTTTTCGCATCATAATGCGTGAAGCAAAGTTTAAATTTTGTACCCTGGAAAGCAGCAAACAGAATTATGTTATCCATTCATTGACATTAAACAGGCGACAATTCTACACTTAAATTTTGTCTTTAATCATGTTCGCCTAGAAGTTGTTTGTCAGTGTTTTCGTTTGCGAGACGGTATACGTCTGTTTGTATCAGTGTGTACTCGAATTGCTTGTGTGTGTGTGTGTGTCTGTATTGTGGTTCTGTGTGTGTGGGGGGGGGGGGGGAGGGCACTTGTGTGTATGTTATCTCCTAAATGTAAAGTGTGAACGGTTACAGAAAAGAAAAATACATGAATGACTGGAAAATCACACCGGGTAGAGATATGAGACGAATATGAATGAAAATTTAACGAAAATGATTGACAAAAGACGAAATCGATCCTGCTTTTTGAGTGCTGCGAGTGAGACTGACGAATTTGAACCGTAAATGACGAAAATGTCTGCCAAATGACTAAATTGAATGGACTTTATTTGAAAATGAACGACGAACGACGAATTTGAAAGTAAGATTGGCCTACTCCCGACATTCTGCAACGAAATTGAAGTAAAAATTTGTGAAATTGAATGAAAAAAGTTTGAAAATTAATGGGAAAACCTATAGTAGTACCAGTATATGTTGTATAAACAGTAGTATAAGTTAGTAGTATAAATAGTAATATAAGGTAGTAGTAGTAGTAGTAGAAGAAGAAGTAGTAGTAGTAGTAGTAGAAGTAGTAGTAATAGTATAGTGCATTAGAGTATAGCTTTTTACTGCCAACTTCGATTGTCCATCCGTCCATTCTCTTTAACACGCGGACTTCTCTATTATCAAGACGTGCTCACTCAGTGAGGACAAAAACAAACAAACAAACAAACAGACAAAGTGAAACTCACACTAGTGATATTCCGCACAGGAACATGCTATGGATTTAATAACATGTTTCAGTTTCCGTAAAAATGAAAATGGAGTATTATAGTTCTTTGAAGACTGTAGCATAGAATACACAACTATTGTGTTGTGTATTCTATTGTGAGGACTATTGTGGTGTACACGCTACTTATGACCTAGCCATCACCACTGCATGGTATGGGTTGGCAGTTTCATGTATACATGACTGTATCGCTTTTCCTCCCATATCCTACCATAATCATACTCCTGGGTTCCGGTTACGATAAAGCTGAACAACACAGTTCAGACTGTGTGGAGCCTTGCATCATTTTTAATACAAAACATAGAGTACACTTTGAAGAACATTCTTCCTTTAGATTCTATACTCGATAAAGACGTTGGTTACATGATCAACAGCAGAAATTACAGAACGGCGGAAGTCCCGTCCCCCCCCCCCCCCCTGTGAAAATCAGCATTAAATCATTGTTGGAATATTTATCCCTTGTACTTTGTAAGATACCATGTAAATATAAATCTATTCGGCTAGACTTACCTGTGAAAAATCAAGGAGAAAGAAGTTTCGTAACTTGTCGGGGTCACTTTTTTAGGTCTGGCTGGCTGGTGAGTATTCATCCGTGATGAATGAATGGGCGATGTTCCTGTTCTTACTGTTTGAACGTTGAGGAATTATCCGGATCGGCGACCTGGTGGTTGTAGGTTGTGTCGGAGTCCCCCTCCTATGTCGAAGAAAGGATATTATTCCGTGTTCACATACACAGGCTTCACCGACTCAGTAAAGTACATGTTCAATCCATCGAAATACATAGCTCCATGTTCAAACCAGCTCTTTTCCTTCTCGACACTTTTCTATGCAGTCCGACTTGTCCCGCGACCGGGACGTAGCGTTAGATGCCCGTTGGCTTTGGCGTCGCGTTCTCGAGGGGTAAAGGTTTTTTTTTTTTTTTTTTTTAATAAAGCTCCAGTTTCTGTAACCACACGTGATTGTTTTAAGGAGCTGTGGGCATGTGTTGGTATTCCTTTTCCTTTACCCTCTTCACATGAAGGGAGGTAGGATGCTCCGTGGAATAAAGTTTGTACCCCTCAGGTTTGTAGATAAGTGGATGGCCAGGGTGAGAGTCCATACGGCAAAGGCTGGCCTGTTTGTGTGTGGCTTTGCGATCGCATACTGATCAACGTATACACTGCGGTCCTCATCTGCTTATTGAAACGAGATTAAAGTCCTGGACGTCTTAACAATAAAAGGCGGTGCACTGTTGCAGTATAGCGCCCATTCGCCCATCACGGGTGAATGCTCCCCAGCCAGACAGAATGAGCGGAAGAAGAAACTTACTGTTCCCTGAGTGATTTTCAAAAGTTATTCTAGCCAAACAGATTGTCATGGGCGCGCCACGTTTTCAAAAGTGGAAGGGGGTGGGGGGGGGGGGAGGGCACTTTATACTTTTGGTGTCACTTCCGGGTTTCATCCGCTTACAAACAACGGCGCTCATACTTCAAAGTTTCATCTTTTCTCATGCCACTTCAGGGGTAAAAAATGTGTGTGTGTGTGTGGAGGGGGGGGGGGGGTGACCCTCCCCACCTGCCCCTTGATTCCACTGGATTAAATCTTTGAAGGCTTCCGTGGTGGTAGAACGTTGGGTGGTAGAAGGCTTCACGGTGCACCACGTATTCTTTCTGGAGTAAGTGAGTGGCCCAGAAAAGGGCCTACCCAATCCCGACGTTTCGGCGAGCATGTTCTCGCCGTTCTCAAGGGAATGTAAAAATGTCCTTGCCAACTTGTCTTTTGATTTTGATTAATCCACTGGATTAATCAAAATCTACATCGATGTATATGTACTCAGTATACTTTTTATTAATCTTCATGGGAAATAGCTATATTTTTTCCAGGTTTCGTCACTTTCATGGCTCTGAGGGCTACTTTTCCTTTTTTTCACACAAGAAATCACATGAACATGTTACTACAATAAAATGCCATATTTTCATCATTTTTAAGCACTAAGATAATACAGTAAAAAAGGCAAATATTTGAATATATATCCCCCTTAATCAAAATAGCATAAATTTTTAAATCTTTTAACAGTTTTGAGCAAGACAAGTTGGCAAGGACATTTTTACATTTATTTAAGAGAGAATGATCTGTTCTGTCATGCATGAGAGAGCGCACATAAAAGACAAAACGGTGACTTTTCACAAAATTCCATATATTATAGGGCTCAGTATTCCTGATCCATATTTAAGTGCTGTTGTTGATGCTTTAATCATCCATCCTTTGATTCCCTCATACGTTTCCTGATATTTTTCATATTTTGTTTTGTTCAGTAGAGCACAAGTTTTGGGGATAATGGCTATCAATGTTCAACCCTTGATCATAAGAGGGAGTCGTTGTATGAGTGGTTGCGTGAGCACACTGTAAAGATGGAGCGAGTACGCAGCACGCAGGAAAATTTTCCGCGAGCGGACGAGAATGCTTGCCAGTTTCGCATTTGTTTCTAAAGGCCGTGTCACGCCAGCCTTGCCTGCGACTTGCAAAGAACAATTTCGACTACCCGGAGGTCCCCGTAGATGATCCGCACATGACAGTACCCAGCATGTATCTCAAAAGTAGTCGCCCGGAGGTGCGCACGCATATTTTTTTACCCTCAACCGTGTTTAGGCCCGTCACACCTTTCCGGGCAAGCTACTCGGGCTTGTTACGTGTAGGGATTTTCTAGCATACCGGACATTCCTGAGGGCGGAAAAGGATTTGTGCGAGTCAGCGCATGTGTCTTACTTGCTAGACGCGTTATACTTGCGAGTACACTGTGTGACCTTTGTACCAGTCGCGTGGGGGCTGACAACTCAGTGAAGGAATTCCTCTAATGGAATGGCTGAAATCTCACAGAATTTCATTATCTTGGCTGCATACGGGACTGCGAAGTACCTGCGTGGGAATTGCCTGGGAAGTACTGCCGCTAAGGGTCTCCTACTGGCGTTCTGCGTGGACCTCTGCGGGCATTCCCGCGACTCACCCGGAAAAGTTTTGGTCATGCTAAAAAATTGGCTGCGGTTAAATCGGACTTGCGTGAGCACCTCCGGGCAACTACGCGCTAGATACTGTCAGGTGCGGACCAACTGCGGAGAGCTCCGGGGAGTAAATGTGTTTCCCCGCAAGTCAAGCCGCAGAAGTTCCCCCGTACGGTATGACAAGGCATGAATGAAAATTGCAAACATTCTTGTTCGCCCGCTGAAAATCTTCTTCGTGCTGGAAACTACCTCCTCGCCACAAGCCCGCGTAGCTTGCCCGGAATGGTGTGACACGGCCTTTACCTTCTACTTGCGTGTATTCCGTATGACCAGCGTGAGAGCTTTGAAACCGATCCGTTTCCTGTTCATACGAGAGACTTACGGGTACTGAGAAGTGCCTTCGTTGGAGTTGCCTGCGAGGTGCCGCCGGTAAGGGTCTCCTACTGGTGTTCTGCGTGTACCTCTGCAAGCGAACTCCCATGACTCACTCGGAACAAGTTTTGAGCATGCTAAATGCACAACGAAAGGCATTGCCATCCGGTATCTGGGGAAGTTTTGCCGCTTGACTTGCGGGGAAACAAATTTGCTACCCGGAGCTCTCCGCAGTTGGTCCGCACCTGACAGTACCTAGCGCCTATCTCGCCTGTAGTTGTCCGGAGGTGCGCACGCAAGTCCGATTTAACCACAGCCAAGTTTGGCGCATGACCAAAACTTTTTCCGGGTGAGTTGCGGGGATGACCGGAGAGGTCCACGCAGAACGCCAGTAGGAGTACTTCGCAGTCCCCGTATGTAGCCAAGATAATGACATTCTGTGTGACTTCTGCCATTCCTTCAGAGGAATTCCTTAACTGAGTTGTCAGCTCCCACACGCCTGGCACACAGGTCACACAGTATACCCGCAAGCAGAATTTAAGTAGAACACGTCAAGCAAGTAAGACACATGCTCTGACTCGCCCAAACCCTTGTCCGCCCTCAATTCAATTCAATTCAATTCAATTCAATTCAATTCAATTCAATTCAATTCAATTCAATTTTATTTCCATTTCCATTGAATAAACAGAAAAAATATATACAATACATTTACAGAACAAATTTATAACAATTTCAAAGAAAACGTACAAGTGGTCACGAGTAACAACAGAATTTCGTTTCTAAGGTATATACCTAATACAAAGATTAGAATGGAAATGGAGGGTCCCACTTAAAAAGCAAAGCTTGTAGGGTATGGGACCCTCAAAAAATACGTACGCAAAGTCAAAGAAACCAATGTCAACTGACATGAAATTAACTAAGGAAGGGGAAAAAAGAAGAGGAGAAAAAAAAACCAAAAAAAAAAGAACAAAAAAGGGGGAAATGAGACTATGGTACAACACGCGCCATCGTGGACACAAGCATACTGTACTTCATGATGAAAATGCAATAACAAAACAATACAACGCTCCCTGGTTTGAAATTGCAATTGATTGGGTGCATATGCCGGTATGAATGCATAGGAACGGATATTAAAAAAAAGAGAGAGAGAAAGAGAATAGACTCACTGTTACTGGTACAATAAAAGAAATATCTTAGGTAAACTTATGATAGACAGATTGTTTTCCTTAAAAGATGATTTCTGTGTGATATCTTAATACTTGTAAAAACAAACAAACAAACAAACAAACAAACAAACGACTTGATTGAGAGAATGAAACCGAACCTAATTTGGTTGTATATCATAAGATTTCAACAGAAAGAATTTTAATTTGTTCTTAAAAGAATTCAAAGTTTGTGCTGTTATTATGTCGTTGGGAAGTGAGTTCCAATGCATGTACTTTGGCCCCTCGTAGATGAAGGTTTGCTGAGCCAGCAAAGTCCTAAAAAATGGTAAATGAAATTCGTTGGATTGCCTTGTAGGATAATTATGAACAGATTGATTTTTTGAAAACATTGATTCAAATATATATGGAAGACTATTTTTATTGTAATTATACATAAATTGTCCTAAATTAAAGAAATACAAATCTTTAATTTTAAATATCTTATCTTCAAAAAATAACGGATCAGTATGATACAAATATGCAGTGTGACATATAATACGCAGTGACTTCTTTTGTAGCAGAAGTAATTTATCCAAAAGAGTTTGATATGTATTTCCCCATACAAGAATACCGTAATTTAAATAAGGCAATATGAGGGATGAATATAATGTAAGCAGGGACGACAAAGGAAGACAGAATTTAATCTTGTTGATTATACCGATGTTTCGAGAAATAATCTTACATATACTATCAATATGAAATTTCCATGAAAGCTTATTATCAACTGTTATTCCCAGAAATTTGATATAAGAAACATTTTCCAGAGGTGTGCCATCAAAAATAATATCAACAGGTAGTGCCTCAATGGAGTTGCTGAAAAGCATATATTTTGTTTTTTGAAGATTGAGAGATAATTTATTAGCTTTTATCCATTGAGCAACTTTTTCTAATTCAAAATTTAATGTCTTTACTAGGGTAAAAGGATTATTATGCGAAAAAAAATAAATTTGAATCATCCGCAAAGAGAATGAAAGAAAGAATATCTGATGATTTACAGAAATCATTTATATAGATAAGAAACAGAAGCGGACCTAATAAACTTCCCTGTGGGACCCCACATTTAACATTGAACATTTGTGAATTGCAACCATTTAAATTATTATTGTCCGGTATGCTGGAAAATCCCTACACGCAAGAAGCCCGCGTAGCTTGCCCGGAAAGATGTGACAGGGCCTTAAAAATGGTTGCGGGTAAAAAAATTTGCGTGCGCACCCCCGGGCGACTACGGGTGAGATACGTGCTAGGTACTGTCACGTGCCGGTAATCTGTGGGGACCTCCGGGTAGTAAACATCATCGGGTTTTTCGCAAGTCGCACGCAACAAGGCTTGCCTGGAAAGGTGTGACACGGCCTTTATCTTGAATGAGTGCTCAATCATGCATGTTCACACAGTGTAAGCGTATAAAAATACTTTTGCAAAATTATTTTGCGCCAAACTTATTCTTTCAAAATATACGCCAGGTCGATTAAATGGGGAGTTACTTTTGTTGTTATTGTGGGTATACACACGCACATAATTACCGTATATGTTTTCCTGTGTTTCTGAAGGCAACAGTGACTCAGGTTTATTGTGTAATGCTTGTAATCTGCCCCACATAACAAAGGGTGCAAAGTGGAACACTTTTTGAAGACGGGTCGAATTTACATGGGCATTGGGCAATGGTACACAGCAAGTAACATCCGAGTGGTCGTATTTCGCAATACAAGCCGAGTAGCTAGTAATCGGCATGAGGTATTTCATTATACGCCATGCACAAAGTATCATTCTTTCTATTGTAAAGTCGTAATTATCTCAATTTATAATTGAGTTTATTCGAATAGGTATAAATAGAATCACACACTGGTCCGTTGAAATATATTAGAGCTTTTATACAGCACCAAGCTTCATGATGAATAAAAAAAATCAACAATATTCTTCTTGTCTACTTGTGTTTTCTTAATGAAATGCAGTGACACATATTGTGTGATAACTCTGTTCGCCTGTTCCGAAAAGCTCATTATGATTGCCAAACACCTTCCCCCAAATTAATGAAGCATGGATCTATTTCAGCACAAATTACACACTGTCGCCTATTATAATCATGTGCAGGTCCATGGGATTTATATCTCCATACCAAGGTCCCTTCAAGGTACCCGAAACAAACAAACAAACAAACAAACAAACAAACAAACAAACAAACAAACAAAAACGGACGAACGAACGAACGAACGAACGAACAAACACACATGAAGTATGCATACTTTTACGTATTAGATTATAATACATGCATAATTATTATACACCTTATGTATGTATGTTTATACATACATACATACATACATACATAATAGATAAATACATTCAAACATATAGTGATTATAATCATAATGATAATTCGTCAAAATGTATACACTGTATGTTAATGTATTATTTTTTGTTGAATAGAAATAAAGTATAATTGATATGAGATTGAAACTCCGATAACGATGCTAAAGCACAACAGTAGCAGAATTAAAAATCTTGTTACGGCTGCATGCTGTTTATCATTACAGAGTCGGTTCACAGTGATTATTGTATTCACTCCTTCAAGAGTGAATATTTTCACTCGATTTTCTTTAGAGAGTATTCAAGTAATGTGCAGATAAATGTTTCCAGGTTAGCATGCCTGTACAGTGACGGGGTGATTAAACTGCACATTACTTGAATATGAGACCATTCTGAAGCAAATAATTTTCACATAACAAAAGATATATAATGTACTCTTAAATGAGTCCGCAAGGATTGGAACAATCATCCCCCAGCACTCCCACTGATTCCCACTGATCAGTTACGAGCCATCCCCTTTACAACTGTCCTCAATGTCTAGGAATTATCATTTCTGTTGTGAACATGGCGATGTCTAATCCTCTATGAAAGTATTGTTTTGTTATGATTTGTACCAATGGTTGTTCGAGTGTCGACTGGCGAAAAACAACAACAGCAACAGCAGCAGCAGCAAGAAGGAGAAGAAGAAGAAGAAGAAGAAGAAGAAGAAGAAGAAGAGGAACAAGAAGAAGAAGAAGAAGAAGAAGAAGAAGAAGAAGAAGAAGAAGAAGAAAAAGAAGAAGAAGAAGAACAACAACAACATCATCATCAACAACAACACACGATTATAGAGTTGGACACACTTCCCAAATTTCCTGGCACAGAAAAAGTTATATGTCTCCTGTTTTTTCTTTCGTGATATAACTTGTATCATTATTCAAAACGTAGTCGAAATTTGTGATTCGAATCAGGTCAACATATAAAAAAAATCAGATACTGAGTTTGCCTGAACATTCTCTGTGCATTGCACCTTATCTCAATTAAATACATCCCCTTTTCTCTTCTTGCGTGTCAAACGTTGGGTAAACAAAAACATATTTACACATCATTGTGTAGATGGGGCTGTAGCGTCGCTCACGTATAGTCTATTGAATTGATACTGATCAAGATTACTGGGTATTCCCCAAGAAAGAGATGTGTGTGTGTGGGTGAGAGAGACGTATCATTCTATACTGATATAGCTGTGTGTCTGTGTGTGTGTGTGTGTGTGTGTGCGCGGGGGGGGGGGGGGGGTGTGGCTAAAAGAATGCAGAAAAACAGCCTTGACAATTGAAGCCCTAGCAGCATTTACAGTTTGGCTGCCGATCCGACGAAACGCTACTTTTTGATCATGGAGAACATAGAACAGATTTTGAGGAACATCCTCAACGTGAGGACGGTCGAAGGCTTCGAGACGCGAGGAGGGGGCTTTATGAGCAAGAGCAGGAATTTCAGAACGGAGAGAGGGAACTTCTTCGTGAAAGTCAACACCAAAAGTGAGGTGAGACTGGAAATTATGCATAAGTTACCCGGTGTCTTTTGGTAAGTCTACTTTTATTCATTCATCCTCCAAACGAAAAAAAAAAAAAAAAAAAAAAAGACCCGCTTTGAGTCTTGTCTCGCCGAGTTCATAGCTATTATGAGTGTATAACCAACAGTCATTTTGTCAGCCGGGTTGCCTCCGAGGGCTGGTTTTATCGTATTTCATGCGCTCTGCTTCGTATCAATCAGGGAAATGCACAAATTCCTCGATCTTCAATAATGTAGGCCTACATTTAATTTACTTTGAATTGCTATAATGTTCGTTAAAAAAAATATAGAAAACGTGAAGCATCTGGACTACTGCAACTTTTATGATACATAGTAGTGTGTAAATATGATATAATTATATGCATTTATCTGTTTGTATACTTATATATATATATATATACATTGTATATATATATATATATATATATATATATATATATATATATATATATATATAATGCATAATTATGTTATCGATCAGATTTGATGATTGCAGTGACTCATTATTGGGACATTGCAACTTGCCTCACATAACCAGGGGTATATAACGCAATGTTTTCTTTGCATACGGAGCCGACTTCATGACATTGGCTAAGAGCGTGCAAACGGAAACTTGTCGGCGCGTTGCATTTCGCAATGTACGTCTCATGTCAAAGCCGATATTCAGCCACCGCCCACTAGCTTCATTATGTATGGGACCGAGACACTAGCAACAAACACCGTATCGCACGATTGCAAATCCTCAATACTTTTTTTTTAGTTGATTTGCCTGTGAATATAATGAACGAACGAACGACCTAACAAACAATTGAACGGGTTTTTCAGACAATGCCATTGCAAGCCCGAAAATGCCTTGTTCCCATAGACGCGAACCGAAGATAATGTTCAACGGTTCAACGGTTCAACGGTAACGTAATGAGCAATGGTACGAGCATCAGGGAAACGTTGCTGAAACAGAATCACTGTTTGTGATAGAAACGCATCTCCATGGAAACCATCTGAAGGTCGTTATCAATATCTAACGGCACATTCCTTCCATTGATTGATTAGGGTCTACATTGAGTGTTCGTGTTGAACTGGAAATTTAACGTTTGATAGATGGTTCCAGCACAGATGTAGGTATGCGGGACCCTGTATAAACTGTAGTAGTGAGATTGCTTCTGAGAAAAGAAGCGACATATATGCATTTACAGGTATGAAATTTAATGTCGCTGGTAAATATTTGCACCGGAATTCAGGTAGAGAGTAGATCATCATATAATCTTCTAACAATTATCATCGTGTGGATATAAAGTGAACAGATGAAGTGTTCCGTGTATTATATACGTATAAATTCACAATATTAGCCTCATATTATGTCGTGAATGGATTTCGTTATACATTGTATTGTGTTACACATAAAGTGCAGTGCAGTATTTCTTGCTGTGGTGATCACTGTTGTACCATTGGGTACACGTCACGAGACCGACACCCACGAATCATACAGACCACGAGTCATACAAGTCACGAGTCATACAGCCCATGAGTTACACAGCTCACGAGTCATACAGCCCATTAGTTCGACACTAAGCTAACAAGGCCCACGAGACCGACACATTTAGCCCCGTGTTGTATCTGTCGAACTTGTTTTCAGTGTCGAACTCATGGGCTTTATTTGCATAGTGTCGAACTCATGGGCTATATGACTCGTGAGCTGTATGACTCATGGACCAGCTTTCAATGTCGAGGTCGTGGGCTGTATGACTCGTGGGTGTCGGTCTTATGGGATGACCCCGGACCACTGACAACAACTTGGGGAATTCTCAGGACTGATGTGCGTATACGAGTACAAAAAGGGATCATTTCGGGTGTGTGTTCATGCAGGAAGCGGTTGATACGGAAACATAATGTGATACTACATTGGTTTATTAATTTCACCTCTTTTTTTCATTATTTATAAAAGAACGTAATGCTATGAGAAACATTATGCAATTGGCCTACTTAATATGTACTGTTTCAAGATTCAGCGATATGATCTAGACAGCAAAAGCAAACACATTGAACTATACAAAAATCCGCATTTCTTACATTTTTTTAAATGATGCAGTCTTTTTAATCTGTAATGACTATTTTGGTCGAATACTTTTCACTGTTGATAATTCCACCATGAGCTTGAAGACAGAGCATACATTTTGTTGGTGCGGGGTCTTTTCATGTTCTTTGTCACAGACAATGAATTGTTTTCAAGTTACCACTGACAATTTCCCGCTGGAAACATTCATATTCACTTATATCAATGTGGAAAAAATTAATAATGAATAAACGTTATTGGCGTATTGAGCAAATTATAATACTTCATCACATATAAGGCAAGGTGAATTAAAAAATCAATTTAGCGACAGAGTCTTCGGTTGGTTACAAATGGTAATACAATTTCAAATTGATTGATTTATTTTTCAATTCATTCATTTATTTACTTCTTTATCTGTTCATTTATTAAACATTCTGTTACGTAATATGTATGGTTGCATGCATCTATGTAGGCCTTATTTATTCATTTATCTATCACCTGTTTATTCATTCAATACTTTCTTTGAATTCTTTAACTCCTTTAGAAGATTGAAAATATGCCGAAAAAAATTATCATCAAAATTAGTTTATACTAACCACAACAAGTCCATCGTAAATGTATGAATCTTTACACACTAAAAACGTTTTGATGTCCAACGTTACCAAGTTAAAATCTTAGTCGGACAATCGATGCAGAAAGTATGAATTTTTAATATTTTGGTGTTGGAACCGCTGGATGAGGAGACTACTAGAGTTCATGACGTATGTGTGGACAACAATATAAAGAAAATATAAAGGGAATTCCTCAAAAATTCATTTTCATGAAAACTTCATATTCCATAAACTTGATACTGTTGTCCCCGTGCTTTCTGAAAGCGGATAGTCAAGTGCTCTTTCATTATGCTAGAAAAATGAAAACATGTTGAATTTGCTTTATGATATTCTTTATTGTTGTCCACACATGACGTCATGAACTCTAGAAGTCTCCTCATCCAACGGTTGCGGCGCCAAAACTTTAAAAATTCATAACTTTTGCATCGATTGTCCAATTTTCCTCAAACTTTCACTGATGTGTTCTACTAAAATGTTGCTGCTTTCATTCAATCCACATATTTTGTCTTTTGGTTTTGGTTTCCTTCAAATCTCTAGGTTATTTGACTCCATGCAGCGACCTCCGTTCCTTGGCGTTGCCTTTTTTAACCTCCTTTTGTGTTTTGTGAACAAGCAGAATCTATACTGATCATAGCCTGCATGCTATCCTTTACGGTAAAGGATTGCGAAATCTGGAAACTCACTTGGCTGAATGAAAACGTCCAGTATGTCCGGTGGATTAATAACTCCCACACCGTATAAATGCGTGGTTTTATATACAAACTGTTATGAGAGGACAGCCTTTGAACTCTGTGTAAACTCCTACACATCATGCATAGTGTCCATACCATGGAACTCGACTCCATCGACTACACACTGAGTGTATCATCAGGAAAAAAATCTGGACACATCTAGAAATTGTCATGTTTACCCCATAAAGAAGAACAGACTGTTTTGGGCAATATCACGTGCCACATATACCTGTGCCAGTGCAGAGCTTATACTGATCATGTCATTGGTTTATTGCCACTTGGTCTCATATAGGTGGTCTACCTCCCAGTTCGTCTAACACCTGTACGGCTGAGCTCATTTGATCTACTGTCAATTTCGTCTAATGCTTGTTTGGTCTAATCCTCACTTGGTCTAATGCCCAGTTTTGCTAATTATCTTTTCGTCTAATGACCGGATGGTCTAATTGCAATTTTGTTACCTTGTTGTTGTTTCTTTTCACATTTTGTGCAATAAACTGTGGATATAAGACCCCGTGTACAGTGAGTGAAAGGACCGGGCTTGTCTGTGGCCGAGCCCGGCCTTCATTTCACTGCAAATGCGCAAAAGGCCAACTGCGGTACCAAAATCGGCCACGCATTATTTTGGCTAAGCTCTGGAGGTAGTCTCGGCCGCGGCTCGGCTCGGCCCGGGCTCGGCCCGGCCTTTTCTTACTGTAAACGCAAACTGGGCCAAATGCGGGAGCAAATTGCGACCGGCGCACTCAGTAATAATCGTTCGTTTACAAGCAGAGCGCCACGACGACAAACTATTGAAAGGTTTGAATTGAAAAGCCCGGGCCGAGCCCTCCACTGTAAACGGACAAAACTGCGTGGCCGAGTACCGCAATTGAGGCCAGGCTCAGCCCGGGCTCGGCCCAGCCGTGTACTGTAAACGGGGTCTTAGACGAAATGGGCACAGCCCGTCTGGAAGTAGACCAACATGACATATTGTAATGAGTCCAAGTGCCAATTGGAGTAAATAGTCACTACACAAACTGGTTGAAGACGAAGCGGGCTTAGACTATGTGGGTTGATCGAGTCCAAATGACCATTAGATGAGAAAATGGGAGTATACCAAGTAATAGATCAACCTGTCGTTGACTAACAGGTATCGACCAGCAATCCAAGCTATGAGCTATGCGTGTGATGGCGATCTACTGTATTTTTTACCTCTTCAAATGACTTGACAATAATAGTATAGTCGTTATGTTCCATGCGCACATGTATCGTACAAATGAACATAATGTTGCGAAATACACTTTTTTCCGCGTTGTCTCACGCATGGAATTGCGTTATTATAAGCATTGAACTGACAGTTTACCGCACCTTTATCGAGAGAAAAAAAAAGGAAAATGAATTGAGATAAAAAAGTAGGATGTTTTGTAACCGTCAGAAATGTTCTATAGTTGCATCATTTCCCTCTTTTTATTCACTCTTTTACTATTCATGGCATTTGCTGCAGTCAAGGAGAATGTTCGAGGGAGAACGAGAAAGTCTTCTAGCCCTTAAAGCCACCGACACGGTGACATGTACCACACCCGTGACGATCGTCGATCACCCGGAGGGATCGGGGGCCATCTTTGTGCTGGAGCACTTGGATATACGAGATCTGGACCAGCACGCGGCGGAACTTGGAGAACAAATGGCACGGTATATGCCAACTCTCTTACGTTTTGTGTGTGTGTGTGTGTGTTTTTTTTTTTTTTTTTTTTGGTCAATGATCTTTATTTGACTTCTATAATTTCACATAAAACCATTCAAGATGAATGTATAAACACAATTTTTGATCAATTAAAAATAGTTATAATTAAATCAATCTATCGGTGCGTGACCCGAAATACATACAGCTTACATTAAACACATAGACTTCTATACACGGTTGTTACCCCCCCCCCCCCAAAAAAAAAAAATAAATAAATAAAAATAAATAAATAAATAAAATAAAATACCCTCCCTATACCTTATGCCCTCTATACCTGCCCCCCCCCCCCCCCATGCATACAGTACTGGGATCTGCGCTCACATCTCAATCTCTGCACTTCAATAAGATACTTTTAATCAAACAAATTCCACAGTATATGCATATCCTGTTGTAATGCATAATCATCTCAAATCATAGGCATTGGAAAGGTAGCGAAAAGAGAAAGAGAGAAAAAAAAGCACATACACAAACGCACGCACGCACAAAGAAGAAGAAGAAGAAGGAGAAGAAGAAGAAGAAGAAGAAGATAAAAGTTCCGAAATAGTGTGAGAAAAATAAGATAATGACAAGTTCAAAAGTTGTGCATTTTTGAAGTGTTGGTTGATTACACAAAGCTGTACCACTCAATGTGGATGGGAAGTGTGCAGGATTGGAAGATTATATACAATGGATTACATCGAAGGTAATTTACTATCTCTGATTCCGGGGGCACCGCGAGAGGAGGAGATTGTTTTGGTTTTGGCATGGGCTATGTAGCTCCATGGTGCGTGTGTGTGTGTGTACGTGTGTGTGTGTGAGTGTTAGACATTCAGCGTATGCAGACAGAGCATGCCTGTACTGCAGTGACTGGAACTATTGTCATTCCATTTTGTCTCTCCCCTTCTCCCTCCCCCATCTCTCCCCCCTCCCCCTCTCTCTCTCTCTCTCTCCCTCTCTCTCTCTCTTTCTCAGCAGGCTGATTGTAACCAGGGAGGTAGTCTCACCTCCCCGTTGTAACTCACTGCCAAATAGCACATTGTCAGCACCGGCAAACTGGCAATGCTCTCCTTCTTATTCATGTATTTTCGTTATTTACGGGTCAATTTTTTTCGTTCGAAATGTAAAATGGATGACCATAGAATTTCTCAATAGAATATAAAATTGAAAACTTTAGAAAGGATAGAGAAAATTGAGTTCACTTTGAATGGTCTGCCACAGGCAGATATCCTTATCATGCTCTTACGTAATACGACAGCTGCTTTCTCAATGATCCAGTCAGCAGGCTGAATTGTAACCAGGGAGGTAGTCTCACCTCCCCGTTGTAACTCACTGCCAAATAGCACATTGTCAGCACCGGCAAACTGGTAATGCTCTCCTTCTTATTCCTGTATTTTCGTTATTTACGGGTCAATTTTTTTCGTTCGAAATGTAAAATGGATGACCATAGAATTTCTCAATAGAATATAAAATTGAAAACTTTAAAAAGGATAGAGAAAATTGAGTTCACTTTGAATGGTCTGCCACAGGCAGATATCCTTATCATGCTCTTACGTAATACGACAGCTGCTGGAGTCATCAAACCCTGGCTTGGCCTCCAGGTTTGTCACGTCTGAGCAGAAAGTTTATTTGCAATGGACAAGTACTTCGACTCCCAACTCCCAAACGACAAATATACGCACCCCACTTTGGGGAACCCCAGTTGGGGACTCGCCTCAAACGAGGGATTGAAACCCGATAAGCCGTCACGTATATCGCTGCAGCCGGAATCGAGTGTTCCCTTCAAATAGAATCAACCAGTTCGAAGTTCGTGACATGAAATATAAGATAACAGTACACAGGTCTTGAGGAGATGAGGACATAGTACGATTACTAACAATACTCTTGCCTCTCATGGATTGTTTCCAATTCCAACCGTAGCTTGCATCTCCACAATAGGAAACTGAAGGCCGAGGAAGAGAAAGGTGCGTCGAAAATTGGATTCTGTGACCGACTAGAAGAGAGCGGTGCTACGCGCTACGTCTCGAGATTCGGATTTCATACCACCACGTGCTGCGGTTACATCCCCACGGATAACACATGGACAGACGACTGGACGGTGAGTCTATGGTCTAGGGGTCGTTGAGCTTTTACTCGTTTTGAGAGCGTATGAAAGTCTATCGCTAAAATAGATGAAAACTACAATGCTTTACTTAGTTGGAAGGACGACTGAACGGGCAGCATAGCTACTTAAGATGTTGTTTTCCTAAATTTATGAACGGATGGCTGGACGGTGGGATATTACAATCGTTGATTATGATAATCACTATGAAAGATTCAATTTGATTTTGATTTAATTCGATTTTTTTTTTCTTCAGAATTTTGATTGGACAAACTATCATTACTATACTTTGGTACTTTAATATATGTCTAGTGAAATCCCTACTGGAAAGATCACAGTGTCTCACAGTGTGTTCATAGTGTGGTCACATAGTCGACTGTGTGAAAACGCTCGAATTTAACAGTGTGGAGAAGATTTCACACTGAGGGTTGGTTTTCACAGAGTGTTCACATGGTATGTTGATGAGTCACAGTGTGTTCACACTGTTAAAAAGCTCGAAATTAACAGCGTTAGATTTTACACTGTGTTCACATTGTGTTCACACTGTGTTTCTCACACTGTGGGACACTGTGTGCTTTCCATCATGGAATATCAATGAAATATCACATTATTATTAATGGTTGTTACAGCAAAGATCTATAAGTTGGTAAAACACATCTTTGCTTGAGCCTGTTACGAGTGAAGTGACAACGTACGTTTACGCCTCTTGATATTCTGCATGATAAAAAGATACGATCTCTTATCCGATTACACCACCACAGTGATCACCTTATTTCATCATTATAATTGTGATTACGTAGTATGAACTATTATCTTTAGTGACAAATCATAAAGAGCCCCCAAGGGTTCTGCTCAAGGCACTCTACCCCTCCCCCCGAAAAAACGGGGATGACTATAACTGACATAGGTACTAAATCCTAATCGTCGTTTTTCGTCTTTGCTTCAGCACTTGTAGTTTAACACTGCATAGCTCTGCCATGCCATTCGACTTGTACTTCAGATTGATATAGTCACAACTCATGCGCACGCACATCATCGTAAACTTGGTGATCACTTGATCCTTGAAGACAACCACCAACCACAAAGAAAAAAAAAGAATGTCATGGGAAGAAAGAAGTAAAAACAGCTAGCCAAAACTGAAAATAAGTCTTATAAAAATCGTGAAGATTTGCAATTAACTTACTGCATGAAATCACAACGATGAATCAAGATCGACGAGTGTTTGAACAGTCACTGCAGGATTGTCAAGAGCTCACCAGGAGACTGTAACTGGAAGTTGAATACTAGAAAGTGAAGAAACAAACAATGATGGGGTTGTACGCATGCACTACATCATGATAACGAGTGCACTTTCACAGTTTTTAGCTTCTTCACAGTAAAAATTACGCGCCGTCATTTATGAGATGTATGCAGTGCATGCATGCGTGCATATTAATGGATGGAAACTCTCTGCCCTTGTTGCGCTGATAACCCAATACTTCATGAACGGCTCATGGTACAATAAACTATTCAATACAATCAATCATGTCAGCTACCACTTATCAAGTAATACTGGCTGGAGTGGCACAAGGCCGAAATCAGATCCAAAATGTGTAAGGCAATGCTATTTTCCAACTATTCGTCAAGAACACTCAGTATATTGTACTCCTTTCAGCCGTTTGGTTTCAGTTTCTGTTTATTTTTTGTCCCGCACGCCAGAGATGACCAATGAACGTATCAACTATCAAAATGCCAGGGCCAATGTGACTTGGTCGAGATTATGACGAAAATGCGTAAATGAGGTCATTACATAAATAAGACTTCAGATGTTGACATATAGGTTACGAGACACCAATTATGATTATGCAAGTAAACAGTTCGGTACCTAACGGTTCATAGCTATTATAAGTGACTGTACTTTGACAACTATAAGAGTAAAACGTATAGGCCTAAGATCCTTCATTCACCTCTGAAAGCAAATGTACTTCCCCGCTTTCTCTCAGCAAACACACATACGCACATATAGTCCAGTCAAAATACGACAAAAAGTGGGTTAACCCACAACTAATTGCAACAGAAACGATTCCACTTGCATTTGACCCGGAAGAGCTATCAAAATAACATATTAAAAGTTCCCTAAAATTCGAGTGGTGGATCAGTGTCTAATTTGCATAAATTCAAAATGGCCGCCATACAACCTGTTTATGCCTATATCTCGGGATACGTAACCAATAGAAAGTAAATTCCGGTGTCTAAACCTATGTTTTTTAGGTCAAGGAATACAATTATGTTATCTGTAGCAACTTTCAAGCATCCCTTTATATAGTTTTTGCATATATTTGCATATAATTACATGCAAAATGGCCGCCATATTGCCTGTGCAAGCCCGTATCTTCGTATACCATTAATGTAGTACACTCAGGAATAAGTCGCTATATATCTGGACATAAAACCCACAAAAAATATATTCTGGTGTCTAAACCTATGTTTTTTAGGTCAGGGAATACAATTATGATATTAGCAGTAACTTTCAAGCTTCCCTTTATACATTTTTTGGAATATATTTGCATTCACTAAATGCAAAATGGCCGCCATAATTCCTCTACAGGCTTATATCTCTATCTGTAAAAGGTACCCAGTGGTGGTGTCTATGGTCTTAATTTACTGCTGAAAGTCACTGTTGTAGAAAACGTTCCAATCAGGAATAATTACCTATATTTCACTAAAAATTTGCATATATTTATACATAAATCTATTCAAATTAAGAGTAGCTTATATCCATAAGCTACTCTACAAAAGCTTCGTGAGTTTGGACATTTGTTTAGAGAATGTTCTTGTCATATCAGGATACCATGTCACTCACTCACTTTCTGAATAAAAGACCCAGGGGTCCAGCCCTCACTCGAGTATCTCAAGTTCACCTTCCATGCATTCTTACAGACTATTACTTGGGAGAGAGGAAATTGGAAGACTTTGGGAAGGGCCATTTCTACAAGCCTTTAGGGACCTCCATGGCCCAGGGAGGCATGGTGTTCATATATTCATGACACTAGCGATAAATGCACCTACAGTACTAAGTTTGTTGAAAATTTGACCATATGTTTTCAAAAAGAGGATCAAAAATCAAAAGTGGCCCCCAATAACTGGTCCCAGCCCCAAGGCATCCGCACCTATAGGTAATATTTAAGGTGCCTTTGGGCATCCTGTGGCCTGGGGTGGAGGGGGGGGGGGGGGGGTTGGGGTAGATGGTACCCGTGATATATGTATATATATATATATATATATATATATATATATACATACGAAGTATGATGGCAATGCATTTCAGTTCAACAGTGCTATTTATTCAGACCAAATTTTCGACGGATACATTCATCTTCCTCAGGATCGACAATGACAATTGTGAAGAAAGACGAATGTTTGCGTCGAAAATTTGGTCTGACTAAATAGCACTGTTGGACTGTAATGCATTACCACCCTGATTCGTCATCTTTCTGTACTGGTACCAACACATTGATTACAAGTATCATTATATATATATATATATATATATATATATATATATATATATATATATATATACTGACATCAAAGGACTTAACCACAACATGGCGGGGCGGTGCAAGGACAGTAAATCTATTGACAGCAAGTCTTGCATATATAGACGTGGCTGGTGTTGGGTAGCACCCCTTTAATCATCGAGCTTTCAGGCGAAAAGCCCTTCTTCAGGATTGTGTTGGTGCTGAGTGTGGTCTTGTAGTGTTGTCTGTACACAGACAACACTACAAGACCACACTCGATGATTAAAGGGGTGCTACCCAACACCAGCCACGTCTATATGTGCAAGATTTGCTGTCAATATATATATATATATATATATATATATATATATATATATATATATATAATGTGTAATATTTCGAAAATAAGTTAAACTGTGAAAGTAAACTTAAATCTATATGCAATCTCCAAGATATTCAACTTTGTACATTATACCTAGCTCTGTTACACTTGGTTCTACTTTTGTGTGTGTGTGTGTGTGAGGGTGTGTGTGTGTGACGATTTTTTTTTTTTATAATAGATTCCTTAATTTCGGGGTTCTGGGACCTTTCGGAATATGGTGTCTATTTGAACACCTTGAAAGCCTATCATCCTTGGGATGCTACTTGCCTAGTTTGTTGAAAATCTGTCATTACATGGGTTTTTTTTAAAGAGAACCTAGCTGGAAATGGTTTTTGAAAATGTATGCATGACCGACGACCGGACAGTAGAATATAAATGATGGCTATTTGCAATATTAGCTTGAATCTTTTTTGCTGTCTTGAACCTTTGGCTAAGATGAGTTTAAAATCTAATGGATCAAAGTCACTTGATTTCAAGAAAACTTTCGTTTCCTGTACATCATTTTCATTTTCTAGCTTGTGATAATACAGATACTAAGGTATGTAATGTGATCTCTCAAAATAGAAACACGAGTATACAAAACTATAGCTTACACTCACAGTGTTTTATGTGTTTACCACAAATTCTGGAATAGGATGGTGTGAAATTGCAGTTGATTAATTTAAAGCAAACAGGATCTCGGCTCTATTTCATACTGAAGCGTGGTAAGTCTCACGTTTGTTGTAAACTGTGTCGATGTCTTTCGAGAATGCTTCTTATTCCTAGTCACCAATTAGAACAGCATAATCTCACTCCTCACATATTTTAGAAATACAACATTACAAGTGTCTGATATATAATGGCCCGCATCTGACACTGGTATGGGTTGTGTGCAGTCAAATCTGCTTGCCCTGCAACTATACACTGCCAGTTGCTAACATCCTGTCTTGCAGTTGCATCAGACTTTCTTCAGGAGTTCTTAATAGCTGCACTGTGTCTGTAGTGATCAGAACATATTTTTGATTAAACATCTTCCTAAAATCGTCCCAATTCCAATGATTGTATGTCATTTCCCTTCCACTGTTTAACTTGAAGAAAAGCTGGAGGGAAGGGACCTTTTGGAAGGGTTAGGAACAGAAAATGATGTTATGTATTTTGTTTTTTATCTGACTTAAGACTGCTTTTTTCGCCAGCAAAATTGAATTCAGCCTTCATGCTGCTCGCATTTCTAAAAAACAACAACTGTGTGTTGGTGAAAATGTTATTAGTGCGAAGCCTCAATGCAATAGGAAACATTTCTTTTAATAAAGCTGCAGATACAACATGAAAAATGGTGAAAGTAAGACGTATAAGAATTTATATGTGTTGTATGAGCTTGAAGCCAATGAGAAGGATGCTGTTTGTATTGATCGACTGATGAATCCAGAGTACTAGTAATAGAAATGTTAAGGCATTTCCTTTTTTTTTCTTTTTCTTTGTATCTGGCTGTAAATCACAATGTTTTACATTTTCAGTGAGTCACTGGGTGAAACCGTGCAAAAATATGACAAAATCCACTTCCATACAAATTATCACGGTCATATGTTGCTCATTGATAAACATGCCTTTACCAAAAGTTTTGCAACAAAGGACACAAGTATCAACTAAACATGGATGTAAATCATCGTAGGTAAGAAAAAAGATGTTTGAAAAAAAAAACACCTGCTGAATGATTTAAGACCAATTTTTGTGTACCGTAAGCACACTTTGAAAGCTATATGAGATATGTCCAAACTCATTAAACTTTTGTAGAGTAGCTTATGGATAATCATGAACTTGATGACATGCCCCCCCCCCCCCTTGGCAAAAAAAAAAGAGAGAAGAAATAAAGAATTGCAACATAGACACAAGTAATAAGCAGTAAACATGAGGGCAAATTACAAAACATAATACATTAGATATCATGCAATCATGAAATATTTTAACGATTCCTACTACATAATTTTAGACTTTAATATTTGTGTACCTATTGAGCACACTTTGGAAGATAAGTTGAATCTACAGTTAATAAAGATATGTTCTATTCGATGCTACTTACAGTTGTTCTCTGTTTTGAGGCTGTATCTCAAGAAAATGTGAGTACAATGTAATACAATACTTTTAATAAATGCAAGAATATACACACTAGGTGTAGGATAATCATCAAGGTTTTTAAATGGTATAACAATTTTCCCTTGATATCTTGGATGAGACATTACAGTACAATCAACCTTCTGCAGCTTGTATTCGTATATCTGAAATCATATTCACGGTAGTAATTTGAATAGATTTATGTATAAATATATGCAAATTTTTAGTGAAATATAGGTAACTATTGCTGAGTGGAACGTATTCTACATCAGTGATTCTCAGTAGTAAAATTAAGACCACAGACACCATCACTAGGTACCTTTTACAGATAGAAATATAAGCCTGTAGTGGCACTACGGCGGTCATTTTTGCATTTAATTGAATGGAAATATATGCAAAAAAATGTATAAAGGGAAGTTTGAAAGTTACTGCTTATATCATAATTGTATTCCCTGACCTAAAAAACATCTATAGGTTTAGACACCAGAATTTATTTTCTGCGGTTTTATGTCCAGATATATAGCGACTTATTCCTGAGTGTACTACATTAATGATAAACGAAGATACGGGCTTGCGCAGGCAATATGGCGACCATTTTGCATGTAATTATATGCAAATATATGCAAAAACTATATAAAAGGATGTTTGAAAGTTGCTATACATAACATATTTGTATTCCTTGACCTAAAAAACATAGGATTAGACACTGGAATTTACTTTCTGTGGGTTACATATCCCCAGATATAGGCATAAATAGGTTGTACGGCGGCCATCTTGAATTTATGCAAATTAGACACTGATCCACCACTCGAATTTTAGGGAACTTTTAATATGTTATTTTGATAGCTCTTCCGGGTCAAATGCAAGTGGAATCGTTTCTGTTGCAATTAGTTGTGGGTCATTTCATATTTTGACTGGACTAATATGCACGCGTACACCCACCCACCCACACATACACACACGCACACATACATACCAGGCACACGGCAGTGTCAACAGAATACTCAGTATACATGAACCGTACTAGTGCTGCCAGGATTCGTGATTACGCTATAGTCATGTCTCGGTATGCCGTGTCGACAAAAGTTTGAACTTTCAGAACTGTACGTTTTTTTTTTTGTTTTTTTTTTGTTTTCTTTTCTACAGAGATCGTAGCGAATTTGAAATCCAATTGTGCGACGACATGAATTCAGGCATTAACCCTATTCCCACAGGAGGGGGGGGGGGGGGGGGGGACAAGTGATTATCTCGCAAGGCATGATGCTATCGCCGCGACAATTTATAACTTTTTCTTACAAGTATCGCGCAACTTTTGAGACCAAATTTGTCGTCCCCGGGCATACCGTTTTGAAGCCACGCCCCTTTGAAAAAAATTCGTCGACCCAAAAATTGCTCAAAAACATGATTTTGTGTACAAATCCAAAGTAAATTGTGTTTTTGCAATTAATTCATATAAAAATGAATATTTTTACTTTCAATGGCTGATAATGATTTATTTTGGCCTGATTATGCTTTAAAAAGTTTCTGCGACAAATTTTGACGAAAAAAACAACAAAAACAAAAAGTTAAAAAACCCCGAAGAAATACATAAGAAATTCAATAAACAATAAAATACATAAGAAATAATTATGAAGCCGAATTTTTGCTTTAATATCATTGTTGAGGATATCGAAAAGAATATGTTCACCAAATCTTAGAAGTTTTGGAGCTTTATTTTTAGATTTATATGAAATATATAGGAAATATATTTTTGCACAAATTAGCATGAATTAATTGATATAAAATATATAAATAAAATTTGAAAAATCTAACTATACAGTCTTGTAGATTACATTAGCCTCTACCTTGACGCAAATTTTCGCGAGGATCGCGCGATCCACGACCGAGATTTGAAGGGGGGGGGAAAAAAGCCCCCCCTCCCCCCCCCCCCCGTGGTTTCAAGTCCCTTAAAAAACTCCCATTTTGTCAAGCCTTGCATTCGAAAGACCTCTTGACTGTGCGGTGTAGGCGAAAATTGCACTTGCACCGAATTTCATCCTCTGCAATACAATGTCTTTACCACATTTTGCGAAGCTTTATGACCCTTGTCCTATCGTACGCTTGCCTGTGACCTAACATGATTTTGTAAGTAATCGAAGTCTTGCTTATTTCACACTTAATGATGTTTATGTTGCCTCGAAGAACAGTTTTAGAGGACGACTCTTTCGCATATAGACTAGTACCTGCCACCTGCTTTAATAGCCCTATGTCAGGCATCGTGTTGTGACCTCGGTTTATACAAAAAAGATCACCGCAATTTAAATTTTGAGACTAGTTTGGGATGATGACGTGCCAATCTAAGAAACAAGCGTAGGCCTAAACGTCAATCTTCAAAATGGATTGCATGTTTGTTTGTTGTTTTGTGTGTGTGTGTGTGTGTGTGTGTGCAATATTCCATTGTATCATTTTCCGTCATAAAGGATGACATACAAACGGATAAATATTTCATATGGATGGATACGTTTACATATACCATGGCATGCATGGGATGACACAACTAAGCGCTGTTTTTCAAAGGTATCACTTAGATAAGCAATATAAACAAAGCAGTATACAAATTTGCAATGGAAATTAAAATAGAGTATACATTAATTAAGATTAATTAAGATTAATATGTCAGATAAAAAAATCTTATGCAATTATTTACTTAGACAATTAACCCTTTAGGAACTGAAGATTCCGTACATAATGGCCTATTGTTCCCTGGGCAATATTACTCTCATTTACAACACAACAGTACCACTGCCATTTCGACAACTTTTTAAATTATGCAAAATAGATCACAGCATATCTATTTTTGTGTATTATAAGTTATGCTTATTTATTTTTTTTTCTAAGAGAATGGTTTGTCACTGAACTAATTTTGACACACTTTTGCTTACCGTTGACCTCTTTCAAATTACGTAATTATATATTCTATATGAAAACAATAAAAATAGCAAAGCAAGAAAACTATAGGAAAGCGGACGTGCGGTTTCGGGCGGTTCAGATACCAATGGGTTAAGAGTAGCATACTGAAAATAGGGCCTAAATAGACATTTACGTATTTACAACAAAAGAAATAAATGAATATAGATTGAGAGCTGTTAAATAAACAAACCACATATATACTTCAGAAGTGAAAATTTCTAAATCCTTCAAAAATACATGTGGACATTTTTTCAATTTCAAGATATGAGGCAGTGCATTATATTGTGTCGATCCCCAATGATGTGTAGTTTTTTTTTAATAAGGAGAAGGCTGGAAGACACCTTTCATGGATGAGGATAACATGGATATTATGTTACATATATTATTGAGGATTGATTCAAGTGCGAATATGGTTAAGTGTTTCTTATGTCTAGATTGAACGGACGATCAATTTAAGGCAGATTAAATGTGTAAACTAGACACACGTTCATAAGGATCTATTCTCATGGTAATTCTCCAAGAATGGTTTAGAAGAATTTGTTATTGTTTAACATACTTTGTATTGCTTGAATCAAATATGATATCAGCATTGTAAAATAAGAAGAGCAAGATAATGTGAAAAGAAAAGAAAATCGTGATATACGTTCAAACGGACATTATCAATGCTGTTATCAGGAAAAAAAAATAAATGTAAACAGCAGTATCAGTTGCATAAGCAATTGAACTGAGCAATAATTTGCAATATATCTGAATGAACAAATCACTGATAAAAATGATGAACAGAAGGGGACCAAGCATTGATCCCTGTGGGACCCCCCTCCAAAAAAGAAAAGAGAAGATATATGAGCATAATGGAGCGTTGAATTCAATGAAGTATACAAAATAGATCGCCTCTTCACGTAATTGGTAAACCATGGTAAACAGTCACCTGATACACCAGTATCGCGTAATTTGCAAGGAATTGAATCGTGATTAATGCAATCAAACGTTTTTTTGTGTGTGTTTTTCAAGTCTATGAATCCAGCTCCTATGTGTCCTTTCTTTCATCCATAGCCTTCATTCATTCATTTGTAACTTTAATTACGGATGTGACGGTCGAAAGCTTTCGCCTAAAATCCAAAATAAAAGTTTTTTTTTTCAAGAAAGACCGTAAATTGGCTTTCGACAAGTCTTTTTAACAGTTTAGAAACAGTGGGTATACAGTATTGAGGTGGGAGGAAAATTTTATTATTTGGAAAATAAACTCTTGCTACTACGAGATTTATGAGTAGGTATAACTTTTGGCATCCTCCAATTACTTGGGAATACGTTTTCAATTAAAGATCTATCAATAACAGAAGTTATACATGGAACAATGATAAGGGCGCTGATCATCTAAATCGTAGAAGAAAATAACATCTAGACCAAGTAAAATACTGTCTCGTAAATTCCTGTTCTCTATCATTCTCAGAAACTGGAAGCAATCTATAGAAAGTACCGATTAAAATCAGAATAAATTAAATCAAATTGGAGGTTATTACCTAGTGATTCAGGCGGCATAACAGAGTTCAAAATCTTCCAAACACCAGCGGATCGCTCCATCCTTATACATAATAATTTCTTTTCGCTTTTCTAATTTCAGGGGTAACTTTGTTTCTTATTTCCTTTACATCCTATTCACAGCATCAATCTCTTTCATTTTTCTTGACTTCATTTTCATCTTATCTCGTTGTTTTATAGGTCGATAACTTCGGAAGTCATCCAAGGAGAACGTGTATTTTTGACCTTTCTGGATTTTACAGGCATAAGTTATTAACAATTTGCATACCGTGATCTTTCCAGAGTTTGACTGAACCATCGATATATTTTGCTAGAATAAAATTTTTCCATGCAAATAGCAGTGTCTAGTAGCAGAACGGCGGTAGCGAACCTCGGGAGTTAAAAGCTCTGATAAGTTTGCAACCAAAATAAAGAATTGTATGTAATCGCAATAGGACTGAGCAATTCCAACCCTTTAAGATTTTAATCTACCCAATGAAATTCTAACAATGACAAGAAAAAAAAAATACCGCAAAAAGATACAACACGGAATTACACACAATCAGTTTCAGGGACTTTACGAATTAAATCTCCATTCACAGAACGCGTTTTATATATTACTCAGTGTTATCACAAGACTATTTGAGTGGATCCTGCAAGACCGTGCTGGACGAGTTACTTTAATAATCTAGAACACTGAAGGCCGTGAAAGACTTTGTCAGTTAGTATTTTCGTGAAGTTTTGTTCTCCCTCGGTCAACCGTTGAGTGCGTCCTGCAAAATTCGCTTAACTCATTGTGTTCGAGCTGAGCACGTTGTGTGTTTGCATGCGTGTATTATCTTTATTCATGATAATATTATACTGGTATGTGTGTGTTCACGCGTTTATGTCTACACACACAAGTATAGCATTAAACGATGAATCATTTTACACATTTAAGTGTCACCAGGCTTATTCTTTTTTTTTTTTTTGTTATACAACTATCGCTAAACAACTGCAACAGTCTGGTAAATTTGGGGAAAAATATGACTTTATTATCACTTATTATCACCATTGATATCACGATACCGTGGCAACAACAAAACATGTGCGTAATGTTATCATTGTTTGCCTACCGAAGGCCAAGAATTAATGCTCTTTCTTTCTTCGCAATCCTTTCAACCTGGGCTCACTCTTAAAGAATTGTCTTGCGATCTTAGCTATAACTAATGAGGACATCAACAGATCAGCCTACCGTCTTTTCAAACCCTTGCTTTTATCACTAAACGTGAGCTATAATCCTAGGACCCCAATGATTAATAATTGCATAATAATATCACTCCAATAATTAATATTTACATAAGCTCCTTTATGGGGTTTTGGTATGAGCTCCCTTCCGGAGACTTCGAATATGAGCTCCCTCGTGGAGACGCTATGAGCCCCCTCGTCATGCTCGTGGAGACGCTATGAGCTCCCTCGTGGAGACATCATTATGGTATATCTAATATTCTTGTCTGATACCTTTAAGATTTATTATGTTTCTTTTATGTCAGTATTGTCTGGGGCAAATTATTTGTTTCATAGGGCGCTATTTTGTCTCTTTCTTTTCTTTCTTTAAAAGACCACAACCTAATGATTTTTTGATATCACTGAAATTTCCCCTATGGAATTATTATTGGAAGTTCTTATCTACCAGAGCGCCACTCACTGCTAAACCCGACATGTTCTCTCCCAGATTTTCTTCACTCGACAACGACTTCAACCACGTTTTGAGATGGTCGAGAGGGATTACGGTGATCGCGAGGTGAAGGACCTGTGGTCGCTGCTGCAGCGGAAACTACCCCAGCTCCTTGCCGGCTGCGAGGGCATCGTACCCTCTCTGCTGCACGGCGACCTTCATGGATTGAACGTGGGGGAAGTCGAGTCAGGCCCAAGTATGGAAGGCGTCGCTCGTTTGGAGGGGTTGGGGAAACCTGGGGGTCATTCTCATCAGACTTCCGAAATTTATTTTGACATTCTTAAAGTTGGCGGTGTTTCGACATAGGCCTACATATCACAATCTGATTGACTAGATGCGTTGGCTAGGACCAGAAGGCATAGAAAGCCATTGGCAAACAACAATAATTTTCTAACCTGAAAGTTAAGTGTTTTCATCTATTTCGAAATACCTGATCTGAGATGTTAGGTTAGCCATAAGAAAGAAGGGGAAAAAATGATTTCATCGAAAAAAGCCTATGAATCATTCTGCTCACGAATTTTAATCTTACGGATTGTTTCAGTGTAAATTTACTATATTCAAGTAAATTGATACAACTGTCAGCTGCGGTGGTGGCATAAAATTTGGTGGTATGAAATCTCACTGGTCATAGACCATGTCCGTTTTATACAAAGAAGGTAATTATGTACTCCATACAACGCGTAATGTCAAATTGCCTATCCGTTTCTTTCCGATAATATACCGTAAACAAGTCTTTGTGTAACGTTCACCTTTAGATAACAATACATACACACAATTTGTGTGCAAAGATTACATTTAGTCGGGATTTGATAAGAATAAGTTTTCGAAATTTATAGCAAATCACAATGAACAAGGATGATGACATGGCAGCTTCACATTTGAATGCATGAGTGGGGCTCACAAAAGCAGAACAAAAGAAGAAAACATGCATAAAATTTACACAAACGTGACAAGTGAGCTTGCTAGGCAAGCGTTGTATTACTACATTTCGGAAATATTGTGAGGCTCTTACTTCACCATCCTTGTTCTTTGCAATTTGCTTTTGAGTTTTTAGAATATTGGTTTCTATGCCCAAGGATCACAGTATAAATTCTAGAAATCTGTACATGGAGCTGTCGATTTATGTACTACATGATGTGAAATTATGAAAATTGTCTGCACTTACCGTTTAAATAACCATGTAGTCATCTACGATGCGGCAAGTTTCTATGGTCATCACGAGTTCGAGCTTGCCACCACTCGGATATTTCGGGAGTTCCATCAAGACTTCTTCCGAGCTTACCATCAACACGTTCCCATGGCAACAGGGTTCCAGCGGAGGCAGCGGCTATACGGCCTGTTTTACTACCTCAATAATTGGTAAGCACGGAAATTGCTACAACCTTTGTGCAAGATCAATTTTTAAAACACAGAATTCCACGTGCATATTCCACGCCATACCTGTTAGGCCATGGGCTAGTAGGGGTCAACCTGCACCCCCTCTGCACCTAACATTCATTGTTGTTTCCATGTAGCCCTTGGTCTGGAGAGTCAAAAATGTAATGTTATTATCCTAATAAAGTGGTCCCCTTGCCTTTATTTTGTCAATGATAACCAAAGACTTAGGTATTTCTAGATTTCTCAGAAGATGGGAAATAATATGATGTAAAGCAAAATTTGGCAATATAAGCCCTGAGATTGTCGTCATCGACAACGAAATGAGCAACGGTGTTGACAAAATTCAACAAAATTTTACAAAATTTGTGCAATCTCTTAACTTGTTCAAGTTTCACCCTTTAAGTTTGTTTATTTTTTGTAAAAAAAAAATTATTAAATGACTTGAAATTTAGTCTGAATATTTAATGAATATACCTTTCTACGAAAACAAAAGATTTTGGCCTAATTGCAATCCTATTTTCTTCTGTACTAGACATTCAAGTTCGCATGCGCGGTGTCTATGAATGAGCCTCCCAAATGCCCTTTGTTTGACTTCCAGTATTAAAAAAAAAAAAAAAATGAGTTACAACTCATCTCTTTATCATGTAAATTCACAAATCTAATCATATTTTGCAGGCAGCAATCACCTGATTGAATAAGAATTGCATCAAAATGAGAAATCAAAGGTGACCAAGGTTCTTTTTTCATGATGACGTTGGTCACGACATTGAAGATGAAGACGATGTCAAAGACTATAGAATTACGATATAGCAGGGATTCTTTTACAAATCTCCATTTCAATTCATTGATTTTAGCGATAAATTCACAGTAAAGGAAATTAAGATAATGAATTTTCAATTCTATTGGCGTTCTATTTCTTTGCATTAAACTCAAATCCTGCCTAAAGGGGAAATCTAGTGTAAAAATAAATTAGTCTGATCGAAAAGAGTAAAATCTTACGAGTTCAACGGTAAGAATTTGACTGTAGAATCTGATGAAAAATGAAGACGTTCTGATTTTTTTTTTTTAAATTTTTGCTAATTTCTACAAAACATTTCTTGTACAGTGGATAAGAATAATATGCAAATGAGTGAGCTGACCATGTCATAACCTCACAATTTTCCATTGATCGTGTACAAAAAAAAACAAAGAAAATTTAATGTTTCTTTGATTAAAGTCTGACACATGATGTTATTCCTGGCTGCATAACTTCGTAATAGTGATGTTAGATTTATCAGGATTTGAACCTCGAGCATAATTGAATTTGAATGAAAACTGGAAATGCTAAATATTATGTACAAACTATGTGATAAGATGTGAGGGGATGACATGCTCACTTTCCATTTGCATATTCGTATTGACCCACCAAGAACTGTTTCGTAAAAAAATAGTGAATCTTCAAAATGTAATAACTTCCTTATTCTTTATGCGATTTCGATCACAATTTTACCATTGAACTCGTAATATTTTACTTTTTCTTATTAGACTAACTTTTGTTTGGACTGGATTTCCCTTTAGATACATTTAAAAAGTTTCTTTATACTTTCAGATGGAATGACAAAAAGAGGTATGTCACAAATATAATCGGTTAGTGTTGAATAAGTATGAATAATAATAACATATTCAAAGCATAAGTTACAAAACCTGACTAAACGAGAGAATACTTTTGATAAAAGGCTATGGGAATTTGACTATCTAAAAGCAACCAACTTTTAGCAAAGAATGAATGTAATATATGCCTTATATGATCTATGAAATCAAACTCTTATTACTGAAGTGTAATTGTCTAATAACCATTTCAGAAAATGTCCCATGAATTGGGGAAATGCTTATAATAAACATGCCTTTATATTCACATTGAATGGTTTGTCGTGGAAGATTATGATATAATCATGTTGTCATTTCAATCATCAGAAATGATGACAAGAAAACTGCATAGTTGCCTCTAATTTCTCATATTAAGCCAAATTTCTCTGTTATTTTCTTTTGAATTTTCTTTAATACAAATTATTGTACTTGAAGTTTCTGATCTTTGGTGAAAAACTGATTAACTAGACAGCAGACAAGAACTTACACCGGCTTGTTTCACACACCGTGCATGCACACTAAATATCTGAAAAGACTATTGGATTATTTAAAAAAAACCACACAAATACTAACTTCTCTTTAAAGCATTCGTGTTTGTTGATGAGGCAAAAATCAGATGTAATCATTTTGTTTTTCTCATAGCTATATAGTGTTAATCTTTATAGGTTATTTGAACTAATTGCTAAATTCACTGAGTTGAATTTAGGATTTAGACGGCACCCCTTACAATGTGAATTTTGTCATCGACGCCGCTGTCTTTGCCGTCATCACTGAAGTCAAATTTTTTTTTTCAGCTGATGTCTGATGATTGAAACAAAATTGAAGTTCCGATTTTACTTGAAATATACAATTTACTAGTCACCAAAAAGGACGTTTTGTTGTTTCTTATTTCGCACTCAGCGCATGCCCTACTGAACGTCTACAGAAGAGGCCAGGATTAAAATAATGGCTCATGTGTTCTTTTTTTTTAATCTAAGATGGCTTTTTACATAAAGAACAAGTTGAACTTCACAGACATGTGGATTGAGTGAATATAGCAATATTGGTAGAACATAGAGAGTTTTTAAGGAAAATCAGACGATCCGTTCAAAAGTTATGAATTTTTGAAGTTTCTGCTCGCTCACAACTGCATGAGAAGACTAATACAGCTTGTGATGTCACTGTCATGTGTAGAACAATATAAAGAAAGTAGTATATAGAAAATTCAACATATTTTCACTTTTCTTACAAAATAAAGAACACTAGTAAATTGTTATATTAACTTGTGTCTGTCAGAAGGCAGGGAGAATGATCTCCTAAATATAAGTCACTGACATGTCGACGAAATATTCACTTTCCTCAAAAATAAGGTTTTGTAGAATTCTCTTTATATTTTCCTTACACTATTTGTACATATATATACACACATATATCTCGTTCTACGCATGTGACATCACACACTGTAGTAGTCTTCTCATGTAGCAGTGACAGTGCACATACTTTTAGAATTCAAAACTTTTGAATGGATTGTCCGCTTTCCCCAAACTTTTACTGATGTGGAATTTTATTAATGTTGCTGCATTCACTTCACCTAAACATGTACATGAAGCTGGACTTATCCTTTAATATCCAGACTAAATTCCCATTCATATAGTGAATTAACCACAAGTAATGAATATCTAAATTGGCACAAGAACTTGCGCTGACTTAGTTTGTCGACCTCATTTATGCCCATTTCGTTGTTGATGACCTACAAGTCCCTAATGCCAAATTTTCGAAAGAAAATGGTTTAAAAAAATCAAAATAGTTTAGGTCATACAATGTATCAATCAAAATTAAATGCATATCAATTCAGTGAAATAAAAGGAATAAACAATCAGATATTGACGCTAATGAAATCATTACCAACAAGGAAATGTACAAATATTATGTGACTGACCAAATTACAAACATGACTTGCAATTAATGAAATTCTTCCGTCGAGATGCTTTCATTGCAACTGATTGACAAATTGCCCTGCGTCGACATGAATAAGCACTGAATTGATCAGTGTTTAAGTAGTAGCCATGATAAAAGAAAAAATCATGGGCGTACATACTCGGGCGGGAATTCGAACCCACGACCTCCTGATCACCGGACAGGCGTCATCTCCACTAGACCACCGAGCTTTCGCCCGACAGCAAGTGTTGGTTCTAATCCTATAGCCATAGGATCAGAACCAATACTTATGTTACGCAGTACCCGCTGCATGCTATAGGATTAGAACCAACATTTGCTGTCGGGCGAAAGCTCGGTGATCTAGTGGAGATGACGCCTGTCCGGTGATCAGGAGGTCATGGGTTCGAATCCCGCTCGAGTATGTACGCCCATGATTTTTTTTTTTTTGTTGTCATGGCTACTACTAAAACACTGATCAATTCAATGCTTACTTACGTCGATGCAGGACAATTTTTCAATCAGTTGCAATGACTTGCAATATTTTACAAATTTTAAAAGAGATTGAAATAGATTTAAAAGAATCCCTGCTTTGTCATAATTCTAGTCATTGACGTCGTCTTCATCTTCGATGTCGTGACCAACGTCATCATAAAAAGAACCTTGGTCACCTTTGATTTTTCATTTTGATGCAATTCTTAGTCAATCAGGTGATTGCTGCCTGCAAAATATGATTAAATTTGTGAATTTACATGATAAAGAGATGAGTTGTAACTCATTTTTGATACTAGAAGTCAAACAAACGGCACTTGGGAGGCTCATTTATAGACACCGCGCAAACGCACTTGAATGTCTACAGAAGAAAATATGATTACAATTAGGCCAAAATCTTTTGTTTTCGTAGAAGTAAATATTCCTGTACTATCCAGACCAAATTTCAAGTCATTCAATAAATTTTTCAAGAAATTAGTATACAAAGTGAAGGATGAAACTTGAAAGATTGCACAAATTTTGCAGAATTTTGTCAACATCGTTGCCCATTTCGTTGTCGATGACGACAATCTGAGGGCTTATATTGCCAAATTTTGCTTTGCATCATATTTCCCATCTTCTGAGAAATCTAGAAATACCTAAATCTTTGGTTATCATTGAATAATAAAGGCAAGGGGACAACGTTATTAGGATAATACCCAAATGCTTTTCCGCCATATTCGCTAAAAGGTCGTTCCGGAAGTGACGTCAAAAAAACATCACGAGGCAGGTCTTGGGCCCAAATGTTTTTGTTAACATTACTTTTCTGACTCTCCAGACCAAGGGCTACATGGATACAACAATGAATGTTAGGTGCAGAGGGGTGCAGGTTGACCCCTATTAGCCCATGGTCTACGTGATAAAGCTGCCACATTAGAATTGACCAGTTTTCAATGCGTTTCCTCCATGGATCAGATAAATTGACATTTGTTTTTATCCTGTTATCGTGGGTGTCGTGTGATAACTTATCACTTTTGTTATTACAATACATTAAACTAATATGCGATAGATCGTGATAAAATTACATGTTTCTTTTTTCATTTTTTTTTAAAAGAGTGAGAAACACCTGTTTTATGTAAAGTATAAGTTACAACAAATAAATCAGTTTACCGTTTCTGTGCCAATGAGTCGAATGTGTACAAATTTCACACAGAAACCTATGGACAGGTAATAAATGTGAGGGTTAAAGTCTCTCAGAATGTCACTCTGTATTGCGAATAAGCTTCATCCAGTGTTGTTTACTTGACAAATCGTGTTATTTTCACCAAATCTGGAGATCGGGCGGTATTTTATGTATAGGCCTGTCGTTGAGAACTAGTTTAGAAAATATGCGGAATATCAAATATCTGTGGCGAACTTAAAGAAAAAAGATTAAGAAAAAACATTAAGTATCGAATCTGAAAAAAAAAGAGTCATTAATGAAATCGATACAAACAAACAGTGACCTTTACAGGATCATCAATGACTGCTGCAGTGAATATAATTTCGCGATGAGATGTTTTATGTTCCTTCTCTTGACAGGAACCATCTGGGACCAGAATTTCGAAATGAACTGCTATCGTCCATGCGAGAACTTCTACAGGGTTGAGGACAGTTCGAAGGAATACCATTTTCTACCAAACAAATGAAGAGACTGAGTGAAAAGAAAAAACAGATAGATGCCATTTTCATAGTTTTTGAAATACTAAAGGTCATCATCAAAAATAGAGAAAATAAAATCCTTTAGATGATATTGCCCTCGGCACATGACACGAAATATAATTGACGATATTATCAAAATTTACACACAGACATTGTACTTCATTAATTTCTTGTTTTTTAACAGTTTTGATATCAAATATCTGAAAGTGAGAAAAATTGATATATCTCTTTTTACATTTAAATTCTTAATTTTTTACGTCATTACAATTGCATTTTGTCTTAAAAGAGCTAGTCATATATACCTATGTAGGCCTACTACCAAAGCGAAATTGTTACCCTTAGAGTGTTGAGTTTCTTTTTTTTTCATAAGCACATAATATGACTTTTTCGTGCCTACATGGAAGGACTATAGAAAGAGATATCTGTCCATCTTTTGAATTTTTTAGGAGATGAGGTAATGAAGCATATAATATCATATCAATGACACCATAATTCATTTTTGTGCATTAGTGAAATAACATTGTGCAATGAGTGTCTTCTGTGTTTGAGAGCTGTATACATAAAACAACTATGTCTAAGATATACGAACAAGGTAGAATGAAGTCAAATTTTGAAGCAATGTGATTTCTGATAAAAAGAGAAGCCTCTTAACACATTGTCACAGAAAAAATTGTGCGCTTATAATACACACCTACTGTTATTTTTTTAATTTTTTTCTACCCATATACGTACATATGTAGGCTTCATAACTGCTCGTACACACTTGCAAACGCACAAGCATCAAGGGGTGTTACAAGGCGTCAAAACAAACTGAAATTGTATCTAAGAGATAGATGTACTACAATCTCTTGTTCTACTGGTACGAACGTGGATCTACGAATGATCGTTTTAGATAGCGTCTAAAAATATGCCAAATGTGCATTTGACAGCACTAGGACCACCCTTCAGAGATGACCAACATAGAACAACATTGAAATACTGTTTTCTTTCTTTTTTTCATTACAATTCAAAATGATTGTAGCCACCATATGCCATGACAACTGAAGAGGCACTAAACCAATCATGGTGAACATTTGATATAAACATTCTCTCGTTGCTCTTATTGAATGAAATGAATTGATGCATATTAAGAGTCATACAAAGAAAACCAAAACCAGGTTACTAGGTAATTTATGTACTCCTAATGACTGTATTCTGTACATTGTCTGATTGTGCAACCTAGACGTGCTGATTGTGAATGCCCTCGTGTGGTTCCCACCTTCCCAACCTGCAAGCACATTTTCATGGAAGTTATCTTTTTCTTCTTCAGATAAAACTTGTATAAGTATAGATTACGTCCATTGTAGTGAGTGATTTTAAAGTTGGGATATATATGTAATGGCAAGTTTGACTTTCCTGGGGAAAGGGCTTTAATCGCTGAATCATTCACCAAATGTGATGTTAATATAATTGTAGGTTATATGAAAAAAGGAAGAAAGCAGAAAAGGGTAGTTTTTAGGCGATGAAATCACCATCATGTTTAATTTGCATAGTGCTTGGAACCGACATTCCCGTTTGATGTGAATTTTGATGTGAATTCAATAAAACGTATACCGTCCTGTTTAGTCGATTTCGCACTATTCGTTATAGGTCAAGTTGGACATGGATTGAATTTTTACTTTGCAATGTTACCATGGCAACGGCGATTACTGCAATGTGCAATAATGATACTTATATTTACTAGGAGTTTTGGAATCTGGTGGCGATGCGTTGCCACGTCATTGCTGCGAAATTTATCATACTGTAATGCATGCTGTACTAATGGTATACTATCACTGTAGGCCGTTCGACTTCGTTGCAGCGTGCTGAAGTGTGGAGCTTGACCAAGTAAAAACTGCCATTTAATTTATCTGCAAGGAAGAAATCA
Organism: Diadema antillarum; assembly: GCF_040938485.1. NCBI lineage: Eukaryota > Metazoa > Echinodermata > Echinoidea > Diadematoida > Diadematidae > Diadema > Diadema antillarum. Next base: position 1,055,719 of record NW_027271249.1, on the reverse strand, counting down.
AACTACACAATAGATTTTGTATCTTTATCATGAACAGATGACGTTGGTTCTATTGGAAAATGAATATAATGATTCTTTATTCAATGCAGTGTTTTTGATCAATTGTATTTTTTTTCTCAACTTTTCATCAGCTTGTGAATTAAGACATCAAAATAATCACGTATCTTCAATGAATACGAAGCTAAACCAAAGCAACAGGTGTTAAAAAGAATGTGTATAAATCGGAGCAGATGACAAGATGATAGAAAAAAGAAAGATAATAATGCATTAGGAAGATGGTTCGTATAGAATTTCAGTCGACCTTTAAAGTATGGTATATACTGTGTGTGTCTTCAATGGTATTCTAACTTCCTAATGAACATCAAGATTTTGTAATACAAAATGAATTCAGTGGCAAATGAATTCTTCTGTGAATTTTGATGTGGGTTCTGAACACATTATGAATGAGGCTTAACATGAAAACAAGTGACTTACCATATACTTTAACCTTCTCTAAACTTTTAAGGTCGACTTAAATTTTGTATGTATGACAACCTCATCATGCCACGAGATTGTGCCCTGACTACTGCCATTCTCCTTGGCCAAACTGCCATAACCACAACATGGCTGAAGATTTTTTTTTTTTTTTGTCTTACCTTTGTGTTGTTTTTTAGTTTTTGTTTCATCTTCTTGTCATGTTTGTTTTTCTTGTGTTTGTTATTTTGGCTTATCTCCGGCAAGTACATCTTGACTATTATTGACCTTACTTTCTAAAGAGCAAGGTGTTTCCTGTTTCTGTCGGATGGAACCTGATCAGCGACTAGATCTGTCGTCTTTTGGACACGATACATACATGGTATAAGTTTGAATTTGACAGGCATAGCACTTTCTGAGCTAACCTCTGCACAACTTTTGGGGAGAAATAAAGAAAAAAAGAAGAAGAAAGAATCCGTACAGATACAGAAGGTGATCCGAGAGGATACTCGGGATCACCTAATTAGCCTAACGTGTGGATGTAGCTCGTCGTGCAATAATATTTAGTCTGGTATCATATTTCAGATGTCAACAACGTCTGACAAGACAATTTCACTCTCAGTTTGACGATGTATAAACTGTAGTTTGTGCAAATCTATATTTAGTGCTATTTTCTATCGCATAACTTCACGTTGTCAAGAGAGTTATGTTATCTTTGATGCTCCGTATCGTCGCCATTCACTGTCAAATATATACTGCCATTTATTTTACAGAGGCATCAGCGCATTTGCTATGACTGTTTTGAAAAGGAAGAGAGAAAGATAGAGAATTAACTCTTTCAGTGCAATGAGTCAAACATGTGCGTAAATCTCACACACATACCTGTGGAAAGGAAATTTGCAATTTTGTGGCAGACAGAGGGTTAAAAGACAGAAAGGGAGGGAGGGGAGAATGGAAAAGAGTGTGCAAGAGGGGGAGGAAGGGAGAGGGAGTTCGTGAGAGAGAGGGAACTGAACGGGATATGCATTAAAGTAGAATAGACTTCTTCTACCTCGTAACATGATACACACAAACACACACTCACACACACACACACACAAATATATATATATATATATATATATATATATATATATGCTTTATACAGTATTTTTACATATTCACATTTACCAATATATTCTTTAAGACAATATCAATCATAACGTGTGGATGACAACATTATAAAGAAAATATAAAGAGAATTCCACACAAAAAAATCATCTATTTTTTTCATGAAAATCACACATTCCATCAAGTCGATACAGTCATACCTTAAGGGTAGCATTCCCCCTGCTTTCTGAAAGCGATTAGTGAAGTGCTCTTTCATTTCGTTAGAAAAATTAAAACATGTTGAATTTTCTTTATATTTTCTTCACACTATTAAAACTCAAGTAGTCTCCTTATCCAGTAGTTCCAACATCAAAACTTTTAAAATTCATAACTTTAGCATCGATTACCAGATTTCCTCAAACTTCCCCTGATGTGCTCTACATGTTGTTGATTCACTTAATCCACATTTCTCTTCGGGTTTTGGTTTACTTTAACCTCGCAGAGGCAGCGTAATGTAACCCTCACTTGTCTCGGGACAACTGGTCACCTGCCGATTCTGACGTCAAGAGAGTTTCAGAAGACGTTGAAATGACTGTTAATTTGCTTCTTGAAGCATGGAAAATCTGATTTGAATTCTATTGAGGAAACAGCAAAAATTTCAATAGCCTGTTTCTACAATGTACAGTTTCATAGACGATTTTTGTAGGCTTTTCAAAAAAAAAAAGTTCCTTATTAGGGATACCACAGTAATATTTTTTGGTTTTGATCCGTCGTTATCCAAACAACTCTCACGCCACTGTTTCAATCCATAATTGTGTTTGTACAGTAAAGAACAATAACACATGCTCGCCCATGCGTGTGTGAAGAGTATGCTGTCTCGTTCTCGTTCATCAATATTTTGCCATATTATGATATTCTCACATCTGTAAAACTACAACAAGTATCACTATTCTGCAATCCTGAATCAATATGATACTCAACGAAAATGAAAATGTTTGCAGAAAATTGATAGTTACAAGGAGCGGCGGGGGGGGGGGGGGGGGGGGGTGGCAACTACCTCAGTTTGTTTGTGTCTTTTACTTGTGTCATCGTTTTGTATTCAAAATATTGTCGTCCCGTCATTTTGTATATATGTCGAAGTACACGTGCTCTTTTTGTTGTCTTTCAAGCGTAAGAGTTATCTCTTACTTCCGCTGTTCTGTCAAATATAACATATATATATATATGTATATATATATATATGTATATATGTATGTATATATATGTACATATATATATATATATATATATATACATGTAAATATATATATATGTATATATGTATATATATATATACAGTCGAACCTGTCTATAGCGGCCACCCAAGGGAAACGAAAAAAGTGGCCGTTATAGACAGGTGGCCGCTATAGACAGGTAATCCAACTTAATGTGCATTGCCTGTACATGTACATATATCATCGTTGGATACGTCGATAAGTATTTAATGTACATAATGTATGCGTAAGTATACACACGTGTATTTCATGGCATTGAACAATGCCGGTGTTATTGTTGCACAGTAGCATGTGTACAGTCGTGAAGAAAGCTTTACACTAGTGCATTATTATGACTGAATAAGTGATGAATGCAGCGGTGGCGATCACTGAACGTTGCCCATGAATGTCTGGCACGGCCACAAATCAGAAAAACATGCTGAATTACTGGCTCTGTGGCCGCTATAGACAGGTTAAAATCTACCGCGGGAAACAAAATTTGTGGCCGCTGGCCGCGTTAGACAGGTGGCCGCTATACACAGGGTCTTTAACAGGGTTTTTCTCTCGGGGGGATTTTCCAGTGGCCGCTGTAGACAGGTGGCCGCTATAGACAGGTGGCCGCTAAGGCAGGTTTGACTGTATATATATATATATATATATATATACTGTATATCTTTCTCTGCCTCTCTTTTTTTTTTTCTCTCCCTCCCTCTCTCTCACTCTCATTCTGTCTTTCTCTTTCGCCCTTTGGTATACAGGAAACGATAGATCAGGGAGCGGAAACATTGCCTTCTACCGGGATCGAAGTTCATTTCCTTATTGCAACTTTCTTATTCTATGTCCGATCATGTGCAAAATGTTATCCACTCTGTTTGTTTAAGTTTTTTTTTTTCTGTTGAATTCAACATTAACATTATGTTGATTTCTTTTTTCTTTTTTTTTTAATGATAAGGCGAGATCACGAGAGGCCAACCACTTCCTGCTCTCAGTTTCAAGATTTGTCCAGTAAAATATAACATCTTTATCAAGCCACTGTTCTTAGCGTCATTCCGTGGCAGGACGTACTTGCTAACAGACTAAACCGTAAAAAACAAGCCACTGTTCGACTATTACTGGCCAGGGGTGTAATACGTATCAAAATGAGAAGGAGGAAGGGGGGGGGGGGGTGGGGATCGAGTTCAGGGCATGTTTTCAAATGGGAATTTCGAAACGGAACCCTTGAAAATCCTAGGTTTTAGTTGTTATTTTTTTAGTTTGTTGTATAATTGTTTTTTTCTTCAAGATTTTATTTTGTTTATTTTTTTAATCTTATTTTTATTTTTATTTTTTTATTTATTTATTTATCTATTTTATTTTTTTTTTTTTTGGGTGGGGGGGGGGGGGGCTGGGGATGAGGAACGCGTACATGTGTGTGTGTGTGGAGGGGAGGGGAGGACAGTCTCGACCCCCTCCATCCCTGTTTCTTGGTAGTATTGCCTGTCAAGTACTTCTCGAAAGAAAGAGCATTCAGTAACATGGTTCAAGACACAAGTATCACCACCATCCAACTAACCAACTCACCCAACTCCCCACCCCCCCCCCAAAAAAAAGATAATTTAATGATACGCTTAAAGGGATAGTACAGTTTTGGTGGAGGTGGGAATTGGGCTTTTAACTTTTAGCGAGATACCAAGAAAACATTTATGAAATAGTACAGAGCATACCATTTTAAGAGGAATTCAAAGTTTATTTGATGGAAATCGGGTTTGGAATGACGGAAACATCCAAAAACAAGGTAAAACAAAGCGTTCGTGCGAAAGTGTGGGTCCCACACTTTATTAGAATTGCTCTTTTTGGATATCTCAGCTTTTTCAAAACCAATTTTCATCAAATAAACGTTGAATTCTTCATGAAATTACATGCTCTTTCATATTTCATAAGAGGTTTTTCATTATCTCACCAAAAAATGTTAGAAATCTGAAGTTAGGTCTCAACCGAAACTGTACAATCCCTTTAATTCCTACCCGACCCGTGTTGATGCAGCTACACACAATAACAACTCGTCACCTGACTGGACTAGTCTACAATGTGCAACCACAGATCCTCATCCACGACAATTAAACTGGCAATTTTGTGCCTCTCGAAACGGATAGTTCATCAAGCGAAAGCCGTTCCTGTTTTCAGAAGTGGTGGGGATTTTTGCTCTTGTCTGTGACGTATGAGACTTTCATCTTATGCCCGAATAGTTAGTTGCCTCTTCATTGCAAGCTGGACCTATAGTTACCGCACTGACGGGATCTGTGATTCAATCGCTCAGTCACACAGGACATAACTAATTTTCACGAATTGCAATAGGTGTTAGGGTATGTAGTGAGGTGTGCATTCTACCCCCTTTGTCGTCCACGGTCGCTCCCTATATCTGTTAAACTGACATCCCAGATACTGTGTGAATCAACTCCGAGGCCACTCAACAAAGTCATTCATGAGCTGTTTATGCCCAAGTGCATGTGGGTTAAAGCAGAAAAAATAAATGTTTGCGACAGTTGGTCTGAGGTGCACGGAGGGAAATACAGTAGAGTACAAATTCGGTACATACACTGACGGACGTCGGTACTTGACCTTACTATTGTATCAGGATGCAGAATCAACAAGTTCTAATGCTGCTTATTGCAACACTTTTATTAGTCACGGCTAAGAGCCAATGGTCGTCAGAGCTGGATCAAAGGACGTCAGACGGGGTCGAGTGTTCTGTTTGCAGGTGCGACTGGGACAATGGGCAGACGCTCTTCTGCCAAACTAGCAACCTCAATGCAACAGATCCTTTCCGAAATTTCATGGAGTTACCGGACGTTGTCTCCATTGATGTGTACGGTGACACATCGAAGAGCAGTAGGCCCTTGGCGTTGCCGCAGGATGGCAGCCTCGTAAAACACTTTCCCAACGTGCGCAGTTTGGACTTTTCTGGCTGCACTTTTGAGACGATTGGGAAAAGCTTCCTGGATGGTCTGTCAAGCCTCCGGTCATTGACCTTCACTGAAAACGGACTTCGAGAAGTTCCCGCGGAAGCGTTGGCCCCTGTCGCTGGTTCTTTGATGGAACTGAAAATTTCTGATCAAAGTGAGCTGAATGAGATTCGAGAGGGTGACTTTCACGGATTCTCTAATCTATCCACACTGCAGCTTTCAAGCAATGGTATCTACCGTCTGCACGTTGATTCATTCATTGAACTCATCGATTTGACAACGCTATCTCTAGATGATAACAACTTGACCAATATTCCCGATCACGTTTTTTATAGTACCACACAACTCAAAAAATTGGACCTCAGTGGGAACTCACTGAGAAGGGTCCCACGATCCGTCGATGTTCTGAAGCATTTACAGGAACTCGACCTGAGTTTCAACAAAATCTCCGACACTGGCGATCACGATTTCATATTTGGTATGCCAAGTCTAAACACTTTGTCACTGCAGGGCAATTTGATTTCGACAGTAGACCCTGATGTTTTTGACGCGTGGTTTTTTAATTCTTCCTTAACTGAGATTAAACTCTGCTCCAACCCTTTCCTCTGTGATGACCGTTTATGCGGCCTCATGACTTGGTATGAAACCTTCACATTTTCACCACCAAATTGGGATCTTTTGCCACTGGTAACATGCGAGTACACATGTTCGTCTCCATGGGAATACTACAGGAAGCCGCTTAAAAGTGCATATTATGATGTTTGTCTTAACGTTGATTTCGGCATCGATTCGAACCTTTCGACGACACAAGTAAATGTTCCGTTGCTTTTAAAGAACAACAATAAACGAATACACGCAATTGGCGGAGGAATCGGTGCTTTGGCCTTTGCTGCTGTCATTTTCGGCGTGGTCGTATTCATACGATTACGACGGCTTAGGTTGATGAGAGGAGGATTCATATTCGCCGGTCGAGGTCTACTTCGGCCGAATAGGAATTATGGTCAAGAACAAGATTTGGTTTATGACACCCTCGTCTACCACCACAATGACGAAGTGGAATTTGTAGACGATCGCCTTCGTCCGCGTTTAGAAAACCATCCGAACAACCTTCGACTATGCCTGCCGCTGATCCGCGACTTCCGACTTGGTGCCAAGAGGTTAAACAGTCTTCGAGAATCACTCGTGGCGAGTAGGTGTGCCATGTTCGTAATCAGCGAGGCTTTTGTTCTGGATGCCCGGTGTAGGCAGGCCCTGGAAGTCGCATGTGACTACCTCCATCGAGACGATCTTGGACCGCCCCATATCAAGCAAACTGGTTTGATCCTGATACTTCTAGATCCAGTGCTCTTGGAGACTCTTCCAGAGGCCATAAGGGTTCTCGTCGATCGTTTGATCACTTTAGAATGGAACAACTTGGACGAAGAACGTTGCTGGAGACGACTAGAACAAAGCCTACATGATTTTGTTAGACAAGAAGAAAACGAAGTTTAATTGTGAATGAAGGCAGAGCGCTGCTTACATCTCACAATGTATATAATAGTATACATTTAATAGTATAATAAGGATGGGTACAATCAATGGTGCGCAAGAACTGAGCCTGATATAATGTAGTTGAGTAAGTCATTGTTTGTTGCTGGAGTAAGAAAGAAAAGATTGTGATAATAGTATAACCATAGACCTATATAGAAGCCTGTCATTTATCCCGTTAGGAAAGCAGTATAGTAAGATACTAGTACTCAGTGATTATTGGTATCTGTGTAAAATGTAGGCCTATATGCTACACTTCTTTAGGTCAAACTCTGGCAGATATGATTCGAACTTAAAGTGAAGAGATTTTAGCAATTCCTGCAACTTTTCAGTTTGTGTCGCCTTGTTGGAATCACCTTGTGTGATAAATTAGGGTCCCTAGCTAAACTCTGTTCGATAAAATGAGTTTTTTCGACACCCTTTTCTATCCATGATTATAAAACCTGAGCTTGGTAGGAATATGAAAGTCTTGGGGCAACCTGCCTGAAATGCTATTGACATACAGCATGTGTGTATCGCAAAATAGTACTCGAAACCTGAGTTGAATGCTCCCCCGTGAGTGGACTGCGCGCTCAGGAAGCATTGATTTGAATCCAGTTACCGAGGTGATTGTGTTATCATACAATAATACTTTGTAAAGCTGTTTGAATACCTCAAACTGGTGTAAAGGTTAAAACGCTAAAACAACATCTATTATGTATATGGCTCTATATGTATTATGAAGTGATTGTATAGTCCTTTGGTTATCATCATCGTTGTTATGACTATCACTACCGCTATAATTGATGATATCAATATTCCTGGTATATATTTATTATTAAAGTGAATTTGAATCCACAATGAACTGATGACGAGGAACATACTTTACTCCGGACCTAGTCCGGTGTGTCACATTGAAAATGCATTTCCACGTTGTTTCATGTATATTACCTATCGGTCAGTTAACTAGGTAATGAGGGTTATATGTAGGGATAACGAGACTTAGACCCCGTTTACAGTGCGGGGCTGGGCCGAGCCGCGGCCGAGCCGCAGCCGAGCCCAGTCTCAATTGCGAGGCCGGGCCCCGCAATTTTGTCCGTTTACACTGCCGGGCTCGGCCGCGCTTTTGATTCAAACCTTTCAATATTTTGTCGTAGTGGCGCTCTGCTTGTAAACAAACGCAATTTTTCGCAGTATTTAGGTGCGTCAAATGATAATTCACTATTTTTTTTTTAAACCAACAGATTATGGTGAGATTCTTGACATTGTTCACTCATTAAAATCAAGTTATGCAACTGGTCATGATGAAATGAGCACGTATTTTTTAAAACAGATTATTGGTAATATACTGACACCCTTAGTGTACATTTGTAATTTGTCACTCTCAACTGGTATATTTCCGAATGCATGTAAAATTGCTAAAGTTATTCCAATATATAAAAAAGATGACTCTTCTCTTGTATCAAATTACCGTCCTATTTCTATTCTTCCTAGTATTTCTAAGGTAATAGAAAGGCTTGTATATAACAGATTGTATGATTTCTTGACACAATATGATATATTTAATCAAGACCAGTATGGTTTCAGGAAATTTCATTCAACAGATATGGCACTAGCCCAATTATACGATAGAGTGTCGACTGCCTTAGCTGAACAAAAACATGTCATCGGTGTTTTCATGGACCTAAGCAAGGCATTCGACACTCTTGACCACACTATCCTCATACGTAAATTGCAGTCTTATGGTGTTCGTGGCATTCCACTTGAATGGTTTAAAGATTACTTGTCAAATAGAAAGCAATATGTGTACTATGAATCTGTTAACTCTGAAGTATTACCTATACAATGTGGAGTCCCACAAGGATCCATATTGGGACCGCTATTATTTCTAGTGTATGTAAATGATATTTCAAACTCATCTAAGTCACTGCAATATATTATGTTTGCTGATGACACTAATGTATTTTGTTCCAATTCTGATTTTCATTCGCTCTTAAGAACTCTCAATACTGAATTACCGAAATTATCTATGTGGTTTAAGAGCAATAGATTATCACTTAATCTGAAAAAGACAAATTTTATGTATTTCTATAACAAGAAGCACAATAATGAAATGCAACATTTAGATATCATGGTGGATGGTGTATCATTGGAACAAAAAGAGAGTATTAAATTCCTCGGAATATATATAAATGAAAATATGAAATGGAACTTTCATGTACAATATATCTCTGATAAAGTATCTCGTAATGTTGGTATACTTCAGAAGTTAAAGTACTATGTCCCTCAGAATATTTTATTTATGTTATATAATTCGTTGATATTATCGCACATTTCTTATTGCAACATTGTATGGGCAACTTCAAAAGGCCACATTGATAGTATATTACTTTTGCAAAAGAAAGCTATACGTATATGCACCAACTCAGGTTATCGAGACCATTCAGATCCTTTATTCGCAGAATTAAGAACACTTAAGGTAAATGACATTATTTTTTTTTGCAAAACTCTCTTTTTATGTTTCGCTTACATTATGGTCAGTTGCCATCTTCTTTTTACTCACTATTTCAATTAAACAAGGAAATCCATTCTTATCCAACAAGACAATCTGATAAGTTTCATTTGTACATCCCAAAACAGTGATGGCTCTGAAATCTGTCAGACACACTGGACCCGATGTTTGGAATTCTCTTCCTTCTGAAATTCGAAGTTTAAAGTCCGTGTATTCTTTTAGGATGGCTGTAAAAACAATGTTGTTATCTGAATATCAGTAATTCCATCGTCATTGTTAATGTATTATACACGAAATTTTTTCGTAGAAATATCGACGAAATTAATCTATTATGTGATAATGATTATGTAACCGACCATGATCTGTATCAACTGTCCATATGCATACCTCGGTGAGGAAATATTTTGTCATGTCTTCCTAATCAGTGATACAGGTGACTTTACTTTGTATAAACCTTTAGTGAAAGCAGACAAACCTCTCCTTTCCCTTTCTCCTTTCAACTATCCTATCTCCACGCAAGTCATCCCTCCCTCCTATTCTCCTTCCGATGTATATTATAATATTATGTTACGCTACGGGGGCTGCTCGCAAATCAAGCTACGCTTATGCTGTAGCCCCTCTGTATTATTCATTGTTGTATGTTTTTGTTGTACTTTTGCTGTGCATTGTACACAGGCAATGAACAAGAAAATACTTATATATATATATTATTATATTTATGTCTGTACATGAATGTGTGTATGTACAATGATGATACAGAAACCAATAAATCAAATCAAATCAATCAATTTGGTATTGTCTGGTTTTCAGACCCTTTGCCAACTGTATTCCGTGGCGACGAAGTCGCCGTTCGGGCAAAGGCCTTTGCCGAAGGAAAAAATCCTTTGCAGGACAAAACCACCTTGAACTATACTAGTTTTCGACGTTGAGGGGGTTAATATCCTGAATAGCGAAATAGTACAGACACTGAAATGAAGGTGGGCTCGGCCGCGGCTCGGCCGCGGCCGAGCCTCGCACTGTAAACGGGGTCAAAGAGTGCGAGTGAGTGAGGGAGAGAGAAAGCGAGAGAGAGAGAAAAAAAAAGTGCTAAGACAGGTGTAAATGTTTTGCGAGTTGCGCCATCGATGACCGAGACAGTTATTTTTTTTTGCATGTCAATTACAATACCTAGGTGTAGAAAGAAAAGACAGGAAATATCTCCAGTTCCGGGATTGTGTTGTATAGGTGTTTCGTTCAAGTCTTTTTAGTTGTACCAAATATTTAAAATGCCTCGAAAAAGAGTGCCGTAGCCGAGTAGCAATTTAACTGCAGAGTTGGATCTTTTCGTGGCAGATACCACTTTGATTTCACCGAGAACACACTAATTTCGCTCCGTGGCAGGAAACCTACCTGCCACACCAAGACGCCAGTTGGCAAGATAAATTTTTTTGGAGCTTAATTTCGTTTGCGGCCAGGAGCCGTCCACCTTACCGTCAGCCGGTATACTGTTCAACCAGAGTTCAGATTTTGTTTGCTGCCAGAAGTCGTACTTCAACAGCCCTTGCAGCTTTACAGCAGACAAGGCGAAGAGGCATTTTGTTCATATTTGTTGATTTTTTTTTGTCGTGTATAAAGATGTGAATGTACTTCAGGGCACCACATGTAGCCCGGAAAACTCTGTAAAATAGTGATAAAGTGTACAGCTTTTGAAAATGATGCGGTGATGTTTGACAAGGTATGCACTGTTATATTTTCAATGTTTGAAACATTTCATTATGTGAATTTTGTATGTTAATTCGATAAAAACGCAGTTCTAAAATTTTACTGTAACGTCAGGATTTTAAGCTGATAACCTTTTGTGTGTGTGATTAGAACACACCCCAATTATGTCGCATTTAAATAATTTTGTAGATGGCGCCGAGGTCGAGTCTACTCCCAGGCCGACGCATGCCCAGCAGAGCGACAGCTGTGTCCGCCCCTTGCTAGGGAGAACCTTTGGACGCCAGTGAATACGGAACGCGGGTCCCTCGCGACATTTTGGAGCTGGAACAGAGAGAGTGCGTTCCACCTCAACCTCGCAACCTCACATCCAAGGACGCTCCACCCACGAGGTTATGTTCTGGAAGCGAACATTGATTATTTTGTTGACAATTACTTTGTGACTCTGTGGATCACGCAGGTGAGCGATGAACCGGGCGGGTACATGACACCCCTATAGACATGATTTGTAATGACGCGAAGATGTAGCTGTAACTGTGAGAAGAATATTGTGAATATATGTGAAAACAATTCAAATATTGGTAATTCCATAATATTGTGGGTTAGTACAGAACCCTGATGTTTATGGAAGCAGTGTAGTAGCCGACGAATGTTATAACCGCGGTAAACCGTCGTGCGTGATGCGGGCTGCATGGTCATCTCAGGATCAGACCTACGGTGGTGTGAACCTAATAGTGTTGCGTTTGATAGGGATAGTAATAGTGATGTGGATATAATAGTGCAGTGTTTGATAGCAGATAGTGATATTGACAGTGATAGTGATTTGATAGTGAAGTTGTTATAATCATTCTGAACAAGTGTTAAGTCGAAATCACAAGTGAAACCGGACCAAGCCAGGGTCCCATTCACACAGTTGTGGAACATAGGTGATGTTATAATTTAATTTATCTCACTCAGAATTTTGGCTTTGTATTTTACGTTGGTTTCAGCGCTTTGATTTCAGTTCTGTAAATACTTCACAAATTGTTTTAGTAAAGTGTACATAAAAGTGAATGGCACGAGTGTTATTGAGTATCAAGTCAGCCCACGTGACACGGTGCTAGTTTCGTTTGTTTGTTAGTTCGTTTGTTTGTTTTTAAACATATGTAATATATATATCTAGATATCTACATCTGGTATACGAACGCCATTGCGTAACAGAGCTTAAACAAGGACATAAAAAGAAGACATTATAATTTATTATCATAATTATATTAACATCATTGTGTTGCAGATACACGCTTGTAAAGGTTAACATTGCAAGTCCTGGTATTTCCACTAAAATCATGATGAATCTTCAATCAAAATTGAATTATATTTCCAATAATAAATACAGCAAATACCATTAAAAAAATCATATTATACAAAATATATAAACATATAATTTAAAGGTGGAAAACGGAAATGAGCAGGTGCAATATTAATGACATTATGATAACTCTCGTTGAAGATCATTGTTATACAGTGTATCTGAAAAAAAAAAGTGGCCCACGCAAAAGACAAGCCTGAAGAGATGTGGGCCACTCAATGAATTGGACCTAGCAAGAAAAAAAAAATGACACAAAAACACACACGCGTGTGCAGACACACTGGCAATTACCATTTATACCTAGTCACTTTGAAATATAAATAAATTTAAATAGATAATATTTCAGTTTTTTATGTTCAAGACGAAAGAATACTGACTCTATTGAAATTAAAGTCTATTTCATTATTTTAAGCGTATAATTGACTTTAATTTGAATGTCTTTCGAACTACTTTGAGGAGCTGTTGCACTCAACAGATATGATATGCATACACGCGCGCACACACACAAACACACACACATATACATATTATATATTCATATAATCATTATAGTGTACATTATGAATATATGTATATATAAATTAACAAGTATAGGCACATATGAAATAAAATGGTAATGCATTTTCTCTATGTAGCCAATTGGTGAAATGTCAACACATACATTACAAAACATGTGTGCATACCTACGCGCATAACGGGCGCGTGAATATGCATGTATGTGTGTCTGTGTGATATTCTGTGCATTCTACCTGGTGAACCAAACTTAGTCAAGTAGCAAAGATCTGTAAATTCATGTGTCTGAGTTGTCTTGAGCAGACTTAGAGAGAGATATTTCTTTGCCATTTTCTTATTTTACGCATTGCTTTCATTTGAAAAAAAAATAACCCTCCCTATTTACATCGTATCTTTTCCTTATTTCGCAAAATTTTAATAAGTTGCTTGAGCAGATAGATATGAAAAGATAATCGTTTTTATGTAAGAAACGTTATAGAGAATATAACATAAAATGTGTGCCGCTTTCAGCTCATTCTATTAATGTATATCTTTTAAACAATACAGTGTATAGGTTTCAGCTAATTCAGATGATAAGAATGGGACCAATGATATTACTCTTTGAAATAATATATGCATATTTAATCACCGCAAACCTTTCTCCATCATTTACTTCACCATGCAAACCTTCAAGCAACCAGCAGTGACTGCGAAGAAACTTCAAAAAATTAATAACTTTTGAATGGATTATCCGATTTTCCTCAAATTTACAATGATGTGTTCTACTTATATTGCTGCACTCACTCATTCCACATGTCTATGAGGGTGGAATTGTTCTTTAAAGGGGATGTCTAGTAACTGATCAGTGGGAATCAGTGGGAATGCTGGGGGATGATTGTTCCAATCCTTGTGGGATTCATTTAAGAGTACATTATATATCTATTGTTGTGTGAAAATTATTTGCTTCAGAAGGGTCTCATATTCAAGTAATGTGCAGTTTAATGTTTCCAGGTTAGCGTGCCTGGTCAGTGACGGGGAATTAATGTGCACATTACTTGAATATGAGACCGTTCTGAAGCAAATAATTTTCACACAACAGTAGATACATAATGTACTCTTAAATGAATCCCATAAGGATTGGAACAATCATCCCTCAGCATTCCCACTGATTCCCACTGATCGGTTTCTAGCCATCCCCTTTAAATGTTCACCTGTCGTTACAAAGCAAACCCAAAGTGAGTTGCTTATTATGCTCTTCTAGGAGAGATTTTTGCTTTTGTTCGAGACGTGGTGTGACCGTTGATACATATTTATCGTATACCCGAAAATAGGTGTCTCTACATTGCAATCTAGACTAACCACTGACGGCTCTTACTCGTTATTTTCACGAAGTGTCACAATAAAGAGAGCCGATGCGTCCCCTTTTTTGTTGTCTATTGTCGCTTCCCAGAAGAATTCCAAACCCGCTCAATGAAGTCATGCATGAGCGTATAGAGGTGAAATATCGCGACATTTCGATTTGCTTTCATTTCTAGTGTACGAGGGATGACACGCGTTAACAATGCACGGGTAAACGTCAGTATAATAGCGCATTACTCGTGTGTCAGGATGCAGAATCAACAAGTTCTAATGTTGCTTATTGCGGCTTTTTCATTAGCCCCGACGAACTGCCAATGGTCGTCATCAGAGCTGGATGAACGGACGTCGGACGGGGTCGAGTGTTCTGTTTGCAGGTGTGACTGGGACAATGGGCAGACACTCTTCTGCCAAACTAGCAACCTCAATGCAACAGAACCCTTTCGAAATTTCCCGGAGTTACCGGACGTTGTCTCCGTTGAAGTGTACGGTGATACATTGGAGAGCAGTGGGCCTTTGGCGTTGCCGCAGAATGGCGATCTGGTAAAACACTTTCCCAACGTGCGCAGTTTGGAATTCTCTGACTGCACTTTTGAGACGATTGGGAAAGGATTCCTGGATGGTCTGTCAAGCCTCCGGTCATTGACCTTCACTGGAAACCGACTTCGAGAAGTTCCCGCGGAAGCGTTGGCCCCTATCGCAGGGTTTTTGAGGGAACTGGAAATTTCTTTTCAAAGTGAGCTGACTGAGATTCGACAGGGTGACTTTCGCGGATTCTCTAATCTATCCACACTGAGACTTTCAAGAAATGGTATCTACCATCTGCACGTTAATTCATTCGTCGAACTCATCGAGTTGAATATTCTGTCTCTGGATCGTAACAACTTGACTGATATTCCTAACCACTCTTTCGATACTCTCACAAAACTCGAAACGTTGGACCTCAGTTTCAACTCACTACCAAAGATCCCACGAGCCATCGACGTCCTCAAAAATTTGCATAAGCTCGACCTTAGTTTCAACCAAATCTCCGACACTTGCGATCTCCTTTTCATATTTGGTATGCCGTATCTATACAGTCTGTCGCTGCAATACAACTTGATTTGGACGATAGACTCTGATGTTATCAACGCAATCGTGTTTAATTACTCCGTGTCTGAGCTTAAACTCTGCTCTAACCCTTTCCACTGTGATTCACGCTTGTGCGATGGTATCTTGAGCTGGTATGATTATCCCCTGTTTTCACCACCATATATGAATCTTTGGTTATTTGAAGTAAAATGCGAGTACAAATGTACGTCTCCACTGCAATACTGGGATGAGCCTTTCGGAAGTGTATATCAGGACGTTTGTGTTAACAACAGCAACCGTACTGATTTCAACTTTACAACAACACAAACTAGTGTTCCGTTGCTTGTAAAGAGCAACAATAACCGAATTCGCGCGATTGGTGCAGGGGTCGGTGTTTTGGCGCTCGCTGTTGTCATTTTTGGCGTGGTCGTATTCATACGATTACGACGGCTTAGATTGATGAGAGGAGGATTCATATTCGCCGGTCGAGGTCTACTTCGACCGAATAGGAATGACGGGCAAGAAGAACATCTTGTTTATGACGCCCTCGTTTACCATCACAATGACGAAGTGGAATTTGTAGACGATCGCCTTCGTCCGCGTTTAGAAAACCATCCGAATAATATTCGACTCTGCCTGCCGCTGATTCGCGACTTCCGACTTGGTGCCAAGAGGTTAAACAGTCTTCGAGAGTCACTCGTGGCGAGTAGGTGTGCCGTGTTCGTAATCAGCGAGGCTTTTGTTCTGGATGCCCGGTGTAGGCAGGCCCTGGAAGTCGCATGTGACTACCTCCATCGAGACGATCTTGGACCGCCCCATATCAAGCAAACTGGTTTGATCCTGATACTTCTCGATCCAGTGCTCTTGGAGACTCTTCCAGAGGCCATAAGGGTTCTAGTCGATCGTTTGATCACGCTAGAATGGAACAACTTGGATGAAGAACGTTGCTGGAGACGACTTGAACAAAGCCTACATGATTTTGGTAGACAAGTAGAAAACGAAGTTTAAATGTGAATCAAATCACAATGTATATACGTAATATACACTAGTATACAGTAGGATGGGTACAGTGGTGCGCAAGAACTAAAACTGATATCTGTTGTAGTTGGGAAAGTCATTGTTTGTTTAACTGGAGTGAGAAAAAAAAAGGACTGTGATAATAATTATGTTATATTATAACCACAGACCTGAATAGAAGTCTGTTATTTATTCCGTAAGGAATCCGGTATAGTTGGATATTAGTATTCAGTGATTATTGGTATCTGTGTAAAATGTAGGACTACATGCCACACTTCTTTAGGCCAAACTCTCCCAGATATGATTCTTATGTAAAGTGAAGCGATTGTAGCAATTCCTCCATCTGTTCAGTTTGTGTTGTCTCGTTGGAATCACCTTGTGTGGTAAATTGGGATCCCTTGCTAAACACGGGTCGATAAAATGAGTTCTTTCGACACCATTTTCTATCCATGATTATAAAACCTGAGCTTGGTAGGATTATGACAATCTTGGGACAACCTACCTGAAATGCTATTGATATATAACAGCATGTAGGTATCACAAAAAAGTAACCTGGGTTGAATGTTCCCCCGTAAGTGAACTGGGCGCTATATAATGGCAGCATTGATTTGTATCCAGTTACCGATGTGATTATGTTATCATAGAATAATACGTTGTAAAGCTGTTTGAATACCAGGTATTCAAACAGCTTTACAACGTATTATTCTATGATAACATAATCACATCGGTAACTGGATACAAATCAATGCTCCTCCAATTGGTGTAAAAGCTAAAACGCTAGAACAACATATAATTATGTATATGGCTGTATATGAAGTGATTGTATAGTCCTTTGGTTATCACCATCGTTGTTATGACAATCGCTACCGCTATAATTGATGTTATCAATATTCCTGGTATATCTTTATTATCATAGTGAATTTGAATCCACAATGCACTGATGACGAGGAACATACTCCGGACCTAGCCAGGTTCTAGTTTGTTTTGATGTTTTTTAAACATAATTATGTACAAAAATATCTCTAGATATAATACCAACATGACCAAGTAGAATACAAAGACCGCCATATCTGGCCGCCATCGCGTAACAGAAGTTAAACGAGGAAATGAAAAAAAAAAACACATTTTAATTTATTATTATATATTTACATCACTGTGTTGAAGATACGCCCTTGTAGATGTTAACATTGTAAGTCCTGGTATTGCCACTCAAATCAATGAATCTTCAATCTAAATCGAATTATATTTCAAATAATGGATACAATAAATAACATAAAAATCATATAACACAAAATATATAAACACATTAAGGCGGAAAACGGAAATGAGCAGGTGCAATATTAATGACAATATGATAACTCTCGTTGAAGATCATTGTTATACAGAGTATTGGAAAAAAAAAAGAGTGGCCCAAGCAAAAGACAAGCCTGAAGAGATGTACGCTACTCAATTAATTGGACCTATGATCTTATAGGCAATGAAAAAAATGTCATGATTGAAGAACATAGAAACTAAAACATACGCAAACACACACACGCGTGTGAAGGCACACTGACAATTAGCATTTATGGCTAGTCACTTCGAAATTGTATACTGTACATGATATTTCAGCTTGTATGTTCAAGACGAAAGAATGCTAACTGTATTGAAAGTAAAGTCAATTTCATTTAAGCGTATAACTGACTTTAACTTGAATTTCTTCCGAAACTGCTTTGAGGAGCTGTTGCGCTCAACAGATATGGCATGCACACACACGCACACACACACACACACACACACACACACATATATATATATATATATATATATATATACATGTATATATATATATATATATATATGTGTGTGTATTTATGTAATTATATATTATAGTATACATTATAGATATACATACATTTACATATCATTTACTAGTATAGGCACCTATGACATAAAATGGTAATGCATTTTCTGTATGTAGACAAATGGTGAAATGTCAACACATACATTATAAAACATGTGTGCATACATTAATACGTGCATAACGGGCATGTGGATATGCATGTATGTGTGTCTGTGTGATATTCTGTGCATTCTACCTGGTGAACCAAACTTAAACAAGTAACAAAGATCTGTAAATTCACGTGTCTGAGTTGTCTTGAGCAGACTTAGAGAGAAATATTTCCTTGTCATTGTCTTATTTTATACAATGCTTTCATTATAAAAAAAAAATAACCCTCTCTACTAAAATCGTATCTCTTCCTTATTTCGCAAAATTTTAATAAGTTATATGAGCAGATAGATATGAAAAGATATGAAACAAACGCGATAGAAGATATAACAAAAAGGTGTGCCGCTTTGAGCTCATGCTATTAATCTACATCTTTTAAACAATGCAGTGTAGGTTTCAGCTAATTCATATGATAAGAATGGGACCAATGATATTACTCTTTGAAACATGCATATTAAATCAACGCAAACCTTTTTCCATCATTTACTTCACCATGCAAACCTTCAAGCAACACATTGCTATGTCTTATTTTACGTCCAATTGTGATTAGGTTTATTCTTCTTTCTTTTTTTTTGTTTGTTAATCTACACGTAAGTTTACACGTTTAGAGTGACTTTGAATATGACATTAGAATTGCATTTACTTGAAAAGACAACCACAATGTGCTTACGGTTTTAATGATTTGCCCATTAAAACAATATCTGGATCAACTTTCTAACTTTTGACTGCCACATTGCTTGGCAGGATGTACGCACTGACAGACTAACATTGAAAGACCAACCACTGGTTGTTTACACTACTGTGTACGCCATATATTTCGCGAGTCTAAAATTTCGCGAATCGGGACTTCCCGATGATTTCGGAGTGGTTAAATTCGCGATTGTGAAGTCCTGTACTGAAGGGAGAAAAGTATATGCGTACGTCACATTCAAATCGGGATCAGAGTCAATATTTCCGCCTGTCTTTAATTTCGCGAATGCACCCGACTCACGAAATTCGCGAAAATAAAAACCTCGCGAAATATTCGGCGTATACACTGTTCGGCGTATACACTACCTTTACCGGGAGAGGGCGCATAACCACCCCAAATACTTGGGGGGGGGGGGGGGGGAGAGGAGGAGGCGGCGGTCGAGTAAGATCAAAAGCCACATACCACGATATGAGTCTTTGAGCGGAACCCCCCTCCCCCCCCCCCCCAAAAAAAAAAAATGTCCTGGCATTTACGGGATTCATAAGTTTTTAGAGATAATATTTGTTTGGGGGTTTTTCTCCACCCTCATCCTGACCCGGGACCTCACCCCCATGGTTTTACTGCCATTATTGTCTATGAAGTTACTGTAAAATCGTTATTTGCTTCCTTGCTCTACACACTATTACACCCGCCACAACAAACGAATGGTGCAAACGAACACAAATTATCTCCTCCATAAACACTGTGATAAACAAAATAACACGATGGTAATAATGTGGACGAGTCCTTGAATAATCCGACATGCCACCCCTCTCAATGCAGCTACACACACGGCTCGTCATCCGAATGATGCTCAGCTGGAAACGACGGACCTACATTTCAACAACACTTTTGAATTCGCACCTGTAAATAACGAAATAAACCCAACTAATTGCGCTCTCTCCTAGCAGAGATTTTTGTTCGTGACGCTGATCCATATCGTTTACCCGAGAATAGGTGTCTCTACATTTCAACCTGGACTGACCACTGACGGCGCTTGCTCGTACTGATTTTCACGAAGTGTCACAATAAAGGGAACGGATACTTCCCCCTTTTTGTTGTCTATTGTCGCTTCCCACAAGAATTCCAAAGCTGCTCACCAAAGTCATGCCCGAGCGCATACAGGTGAAATTTCGCGACGTTTCTGTTTACTTTCATTACTAGTGTACCTTGGAATGACACGCGCATGTACTGCACGGGCAAACGTAGGTATCACACGTGGTATCCTGCATGGATTATGATGCATAATCAATAAGTTCTAATACTGCTTATTGCGGCACTTTTAATAGCCTCAGCTAAGAGCCAATGGTCGTCATCATCAGAGCTGGATGAATGGACGTCAAAGGGGGTCGAGTGTTCTGTTTGCAGGTGTGACTGGGACAATGGGCAGACACTCTTCTGCCAAACTAGCAACCTCAATGCAACAGATCCCTTCCGAAATTTCCCGGAGTTACCGGACGTTGTCTCCGTTAAAGTGTACGGTGACACATCGGAGAGCAGTGGGCCCTTGGCGTGGCCGCAGAATGGCGATCTGGTAAAACACTTTCCCAACGTGCGCAGTTTGGAATTTTCTGGCTGCACTTTTGAGACGATTGAGAAAGACTTCCTGGATGGCTTGTCAAACCTCCGGTCATTGACCTTTACTGGTAACGGACTTCGAGAAGTTCCCACGGAAGCGTTGATCCCTATCGCAGGGTTTTTGAGGGAACTGGAAATTTCTTTTCAAAGTGAGCTGACTGAGATTCGACAGGGTGACTTTCGCGGATTCTCTAAACTATCAGCGCTGCGGCTTTCAAGGAATGTTATCTACCGTCTGCACGTTGATTCATTCGTCGAACTCGTCAAGTTAAATATTCTGTCTCTGGATCGTAACAACTTGACGACTATTCCCGACCACACTTTCGATACTATCACACAACTCGAAAAGTTGGACCTCAGTTTCAACTCCTTACCAAACATCCCACGAGCCATCGACGTCCTCGAACATTTACATAAGCTCAACCTCAGTTTCAACCAAATCTCGGACACTGGCGATCTTCTTTTCCTATTTGGTATGCCGAAACTATACAGTCTGTCGCTGCAAGACAACTTGATTTCGACGATAGACTCCGATGTTATCAACGCATGCGTGTTTAATTACTCCGTGTCTGAGATTAAACTTTGCTCTAACCCTTTTCACTGTGATTCACGCTTGTGCGGAGGTATAATGAGCTGGTATGATTATCCCCTGTTTTCACCAACATGAATCTTTGGTTATTTGAACTAAAATGCGAGTACAAATGTGAGTCTCCGCTGCAATACTGGAATGAGCCTTTCGGAAGTGTATATCAGGACGTTTGTGTTAACGATAGCAACCGCACTGATTTCAACTTTTCAACAACACAAACCAATGTTCCGTTGTTCATACAGAATAGTAATAAACCAGTGCAAGCGATTGGCGCAGGAGTAGGTGTTTTGGCAGTCGCTGCTGTCATTTTTGGCGTGGTCGTATTCATACGATTACGACGGCTTAGATTGATGAGAGGAGGATTCATATTCGCCGGTCGAGGTCTAATTCGACCGAATAGGAATGACGGGCAAGAAGAACATCTTGTTTATGACGCCCTCGTTTACCATCACAATGGCGAAGTGGAATTTGTGGACGATCGCCTTCGTCCGCGCTTAGAAAACCACCAGAACAACCTCCGACTCTGCCTGCCGCTGATCCGCGACTTCCGACTTGGCGCCAAGAGGTTAAACAGTCTTCGAGAGTCACTCGTGGCGAGTAGGTGTGCCGTGTTCGTAATCAGCGAGGCTTTCGTTCTGGATGCCCGGTGTAGGCAGGCCCTGGAAGTCGCATGTGACTACTGTACCTCCATCGAGACGATCTTGGACCGCCCCATATCAAGCAAACTGGTTTGATCCTGATACTTCTCGATCCAGTGCTCTTGGAGACTCTTCCAGAGGTCATAAGGGTTCTCGTCGATCGTTTGATCACGCTAGAATGGAACAACTTGGATGAAGAACGTTGCTGGAGACGACTTGAACAAAGTCTACATGATTTTGGTAGACAAGTAGAAAAGTTTAAAGTGAAAGTTTAAATGTGAATCAAATCACAATGTATATACGTAATATACACTAGTAATATACACTAGATATATACATGTAGTAGGATGGGTACAATGGTGCGCAAGAACTAAAACTGATATCTGTTGTAGTTGGGAAAGTCATTGTTTGTTTAACTGCAGTGAGAAAGAAAATACTGTGATAATAATTATGTTATAGTATATCCACAGACCTGAATAGAAGTCTGTTATTTTTCCCGTAAGGAATCCGGTATAGTTAGATACTAGTATTCAGTGATTATTCTTATCTATGTAAAATGTAGACCTATACATGCCACACTTCTTTAGGCCAAACTCTCCCAGGGCCCTGTTTTATGAAGAGTTAAAATCGGTTATAAAGTTGATTTCAACTGTAAGTCTATGGCAGACTGTGTGGTAAGGAAATTTAAAATCGATTTTATCTTTTGATAAAACGGGGCCCAGATATGATTGTTATTTAAGATGAAGCGATTGTAGCAATTCCCCCAACTGTTCAGTTTTTGTCGTCTCGTTGGAATCACCTTGTGTGGTAAATTAGGATCCCTTGCTAAACTTGGGTCGATAAAATGAGTTCTTTCGACACCATTTTCTATCCATGATTATAAAACCTGAGCTTGGTAGGAATATGACAATCTTGGGACAACCTACCTGAAATGCTATTGATATATAACAGCATGTAGGTATCGCAAAATAGTAACCTGGGTTGAATGTTCCCCCGTAAGTGAACTGGGCGCTATGGAAGCATTGATTTGTGTCCAGTTACCGATGTGATTATGTTATCATACAATAACACGTTGTAAAGCTGTTTGAATACCTCCAATTGGTGTAAAAGCTAAAACGCTAAATCAACACCTATTATGTATATGACTCTATATGAAGTGATTGTATATAGTCCTTTGGTTATCATCATCGTTGTTATGACAATCGCTATCGCTGTAATTGATGTTATCAATATTCCTGGTATATCTTTATTATTATAGTGAATTTGAATCCACAATGCACTGATGACGAGGAACATACTTTACTCCGGACCTAGTCCGGCACTAGTTTCGTTGGTTTTTTTTTAAACATATGTAATATATATTTCTCTAGATATGATATCAAGTATAGTTATAGAATACAAAGTATATGACCGTCATTGCGTAACAGAGCTTAAACAAGGACATGAAAAAAGAAGACATTATAATTTATTATCATATATTTACATTACTGTGTTGTAGATACACGAAAAGGTTAACATTGTAAGTCCTGGTATTGCCACTCAAATCAATGAATCTTCAATCTAAATCGAATTATATTTCCAATAACAGATACAGCAATTACCAAAAAAAAATCATATAATACAAAATATCTAAACATATTATCTTAAGGCGGAAAACGGAAATGGGCAGGTGCAATATTAATGACAATAACCTCTCGTTGAAGATCATTGTTATACAATGTATTGGAAAAAAAAAAAGTGGCCCACGCAAAAGACAAGCCTGAAGAGATGTGGGCTTCTCAATGAATAGTTGGACCTAGGCAAGAAATAAAAACACAAAAACACAATAATGTGGAGACACACTGACAATTAGCATTTATGGCTAGTCACTTTGCAATTTCATACCAAACACATATTTCAGCTTTTATGTTTAAGACGAAAGAATGCTAAGTGTATTGAAATTAAAGGGATGGTACGGTATCGGTGAAGATGAGAATTGGGCTTTTAACTTTTTGCGAGATACCAAGAAAACACTTATGATATAGTACAGAACATACCATTTAAAGAGGAATTCAAAGTTTATTTGATGAAAATCGGGTTTGGAATGACTGGAACATCCAAAAACAAAGTAAAAAAAAAAAGCGATCGTAATAAAGTGTGGGTCCCACACTTTATTAGAATCGCTCTTTTTTGAATATCTCAGCTATTTCATAACCAATTTTCATCAAATAAATGTTGAATTCCTCATAGAATTACATGCTCTTTCATATTTCATAAGAGGTTTCTCATTATCTCACTCCAAAATGTTTGAAACCTGAAATTAGGTCTCAACCAAAACTGTACGATCCCTTTAAAGTCTATTTCATTTAAGCGTATAGTTGACTTCAACTTGAATTTCTTCCGAACTGCTTTGAGGAGCTGTTGCGCTCAACAGATATGACATGCACACACGCACACAAACACACACACACACACACACACACACACACACACACACATATATATATATATATATATATATATATATATACATATATACATATATATATATATATATATATATATATATATATATATATATATATTGTATTTTTTATTTTTTATTAACCACTCGTGGGATGGATATCCCTTTCAGGAAAATTGCTGTTTTTCGGAGGGGTCCAGTCAAAGTAATAACAACATAATACAATATGGTCAATTCCAGCGTAACGGACATGACATTCAGACCACTTTTTTGTGATTCAAACCATCACACAGTAAAATTGGGAGTCTCCAAAAGATTCTAATTGAGTTTATCAGACACATTAAAAGTATATGTAACGTACACAGAAAATTGCATGGAAATTTATCAAGTGGTTGTTGAGAAATTGCATTTTTAGCAAGCGTAACGGACATGACACTAAATGGACAAGGCATTTTGATGTACTTACCATTATGAAAATTCCTGTGAATTTTTGGATAAGATGCAGATGGTTTTGGTCTTGATTAAACCTTTAGGTCATGCTTTACTCATAAAGTCCTAATTTAGAGTAGTTTTGCTGTTCATTCTTTTTTAATAGTTTAAAATATTGCGTAACGGACATGACACTTCGAGTGTAACGGACATGACAGTTTTGTCCACTTTTTGTAAGCTGAGAGAATTTTTTTTATTACAAGATATAGCAGATATTCAATTGTTGGCATAGTAAGGTTAGAACATAGGGACACACATCATAACTGCGATCATGTAATATTTCTTATATTCATATCATTTGAGGGGGTTTAGTCTTTTTATGTACATTTGTATTTACAAAACAAACAGATACAAAACAAATTTACCCCTGCACCAGCTAGCTACAATTAATGAGAAATTTCCAGTTACTACCACCCACCATAGCAAAACAGGACATATTACGATCTTATACTATGATTATTTTTTTCTTAGTGGCCTAATATTTGATACTTAGTATCATACACTAGCGTAACGGACATGACGCCCTTGAAAGGTTAACCATAATTTCACTTCTTCGTTTCAAAATAAAAAGATTAAAATAACTCCACACTGCTAACTACATTATGTTCTTGAACAAAACATCAAAAAGTCCTTTTATTGCAGGTTTCAGTGATCTAACAGCTACTCTAAAGCATATGGAATACAATGCCCAGAGTACCACAATGGCATATATGTACAACACAGAAGACCATGTCTCCATATTTGCGGATAGGCAAAGAAAATAGAATGAACCAGATCTGTATGAAATAAAAAGTTTGAATACAACATCATTAAAATGCACTCAGGATTGCATCAACTTTTATGCAATGAAACAGGACCACAAAACTGTTTGGTACCATTGTCAAAATTAGTGTTATCATCTGAAAGAAATAAGGTATGTATATTTCATTTCTTCAAAGTTCTTTCATTTGGCATTAATGTCATCCTTTTAGTAGAGTCATCCTCTGTTATCCAATCTTGGATAGACTATTGTAAAAAAAAAAAAAAAAAAAAAAAAAAAAAAACTTCCACTGCTAGTACCAGTACTTTATCATTGTCAACAAATGCTTTCTTTTCTTGGCTAGAAGAGAATGATCAAGCCCCTTTTTTTCTGAGAATTTTCACAACATACAATCCATTTCCATGTAGAGTGGTCACCTGGGCAACAAAGTATTTCTTGTTTTCTTCACAGCAAATTCAACTCGTACAAATTGTATAATAAACTTATTGCTTGCTTGGGCACTTCTTGAGGCTTGCCAGAGTGGTGTACTGGTTACATTATTCTCACCAGCTTGTGAGTAGGACTTTTTGAAATACTGGATGCTTTCCCTACCAACTGGTTGTAACTGATGAAGAAATACAGTGTACCTTTCAGTGGATAAACATCTTCTCATAGCATCTCAAAATTGTGCTTTTTGTACGATGCTGTGTGCTGTCATATATGCCGGTATATTCCTTGGCATAGAGGTACATCTAATTTAGTTGTATCGATGAAATGGATAGGCAGCATTCAGATCGACTTTCTCTGACGATAGAGCTACATGTACTTTCAACACGCTTAATTAAGCAAACAATTCCATTCTCAGCCCTCTTGGTAAGTGATATCTCATTAACGTGACACTGAAGGTGTGGATTTATAGAGTCATAGAGATGAGAGAGGTACATGTATGGATGCAGCATAAACCTTTTTTTTTAAATTATGAAGCAACACCATCATTGAAGACATTGATGCTGGTGACATTTGGATTCTTTGTTGTTGTATCATCAGTGATCATGCTCATTGGATGCAGGAGGATCCATTTGTGCAGGAGTTACGTTCCTGGCTGTTGTGTTTACTCCATGGTGGATATGTGTTAAATGTGGTCTACAAAGCACTCATATGTGGAAAGTGCTCATTTTAAGTATTAAAGGGAAGACCAACAGTGAAAACTCCATTGTCTAAATACTCCTTGGAATGACAGCTGCTGTTTATCAGTCAGGATTACAAGAGGTGAGAATGGATCAAATCGGTGTAACAGGGTAGCAAGATCGTCTAAAATCAACAGTCTTCCAGTGGCAGAAAGCAAAGTCTGCTTGTTTTTGTTTTATTGAGTGATGTGCAGACTTAATTATTTACTCAAGTATAGAAATGTCCTACTATCCTCAAGCAATTAAAACTAATCACCACCCTGTTTCACTGGGCCACAGTGTTATTTCCGCCACTTGTCTAATATGAGGTGTCATGTCCGTTACGCCATTTACAGGAAAACTAGAAGGGGTATAGAAAAGTGGTTTCCACACATGCAAGGGGATTCAATACTAACATAGAAAATGAATTTGCAGCAACTTTACACTAATTTCCTCTTGGCTATAAAAACTTATAATAAAAAACGTAACGGACAAGACGCTTCATATGTTATAGAAATCACACAACTTTGAGGATCAGTGGGTCAAAAACTGATGAATGCTAAGGAAGTTAGTTGTGATTTTCCATTGATATATACACTGGACTACAATTTAAAAGCTGAACAAGGCCTCTAGGTCATATCTGGCCTTCTTTAGAGACAGGAACAGTAAACTCTTTAAAAATAGCTGAATTTTTGTGTCATTGCAACACATTATACAGTATTTTCATTGACTGAGAAAAATTCAAAATTTTGTAATGACAAAGATGCGACTAGTGAAAAATGAAAATATATATGTTACTTTTTTAGAATATTTGAGAACTTCAGTGAAACTCAAAACTTCATTTTTTCACTCAAGTGAACATTTCTCATGGAATTGCCCATATACAAAACATTCAGTAGGAGAGAGTAGTAAAAAACAAAAACAAAAAATGACTAAACAAGAAAAAGACAGATTTATAACTGAAACAGTAAACAAATAACAATATACGCGAGGTACATGTAAGTCAAAGAACTCAAACAATATAGAGCAAAAAAAAAAAAATCAGAGGTAGGGAGAAAAAAAAAAGAGCCAAACAAAAATAGTTACTCGTACTTTATTACCAAATCAAAATGCCATAAACTCAATGATGTAAGGCATTCAGTGCAATTGGAATGGTGTTCAAATGACGTTTGAAACTCTCGACTGAAACAAATGTACAGTACCATATAATTATGCTATCCAGGTCATTCTATAATTTTGCGCCACGATAAATCAAAGATCGTATACCATAATCAGTTTTGGGTTGGGGGGGGGGGGTTGAGTTTGTGTTTGCCAGATCTCGTCACATATGGAGTTTCACGCACACGAAACATACTGCTTAAATATGATGGACAAAATTGATGGGTTATTTGGTACATGACACATGCTGAGTGTTTTCTCCAACGCACACTAAAGTCTTTCTGATTTAAGTACATCATACAAGTTTTGAGAAGGAGATGAATAATCCACATTCAGTACAATCCGAAGTGCCCGATTTTGTAATACTTGTAATTCATTAAGATAGGACCTATATGTTTTTGCCCAAACTGCATCGCAGTAGTCAGAATTAGGCTGAATAATTGATTTGTAAGACAATAATGCCGTGCGTCTATCAATATACACTCTTATTCTACGAAATGAATATACTACCTTAACACTTTTTTCTTCACATAATCAGCCTGTTGTTTCCACATAAATTGTGATCAATAATTACACCTAAGTATTTACAACATTCATTTCTCTTTATTTCATTATCATCTATATAAATATGACAACTGTTAAGTACTGTTTGGTACTTTTTCAATCGCTGATGTGTACCGACAAACATTACTTCAAATTCCTTTGAATTCACGGTGAGTTTATTTTGCTTAAACAAGCTGGATAACTTAAGCAAATCAATATTTAATTTTTTGGTAATATCAGTTGGCTCTTTCGATGCAGTAATCAAGAAGGTATCATCTGCGTACAAAGATAACTCACAATGGTTTACGTTGTATGGCATATCAAACAAAAATATAATAAAGGGCCTAGAAGTGAGCCCTTGGGTACACCACATTTCAAATCAGATTCAGTAGATATATGACCGTTCACAAACGTATAATGGTTTCTATCTTCAAAATAATTTCAAAGCAAACCCAGTGAGTTGGTCATAATTATGCTCTCTTCTAGTAGAGATTTTTCCTTTTGTTCGTGACGTGGTATGATCCATATCGTATACCCGAAAATAGGTGTCTCTACATTGCAGTCTGGACTAACCACTGATGGCGCTTACTCGTACCAAGGCGGTTCAAGAGAATGGAGTCACAACCGTCTCATTTTCTTTGCTAGATGTTCGATCCCGCCGCTCAAAAATACTTGAAGCATGTGCCAAACAGGATCTGCCACGCAGATAGGAAGACAATTGACTCGACGTGTCTCATTGCATAATCACCAGCCACTTTCTTTCTGAGGAAGATATATCTTTGTGATGGTAATTATTTTTCGCTATCCCTTCTTATAAAAGGTAGGTGATACAGACACGAGGATGTGCGAATAAAAATTGCGCAAAAAATGCTGAAATAAAGATGAAAATTACTCGACTAGGCATACTCGGGCACTTATCTGATATATCTATTACTAAAAAATTAAAGATTTATACTTGAAGATTATTCCATGTTAGTTTTATTTGTGGAAATTAAGAGGAAAAGTGATAAAACCGGCTTTCCAGGATGGTACGGTTTTAAACATTTTCACATGATACAGCTCTGATTTACACTTTTGCACAAATTTCTGCACGGGATTGACTTTTGTTTTGCATGCTTTATCATTAAGTGAAATTTCATTTCATTTAATAAATAAATAAGCAAAATATGGTCAATATTAAGTTACCGTTCAAAATGAATCTTCAGATCGCTCAGCAAGACGGCGGCGTCGAACATCGATCATCAAAGGCGCAAATGAAATTCTTTTGTACATCAATAGAAATCTGACAACTGTTTGAATAATTACAGCCAGTTGGAACCCCCTTAAACCTCCTGGCTAGTACTGATTTTCACGAAGTGTCACAATAACGAGAGTGGATGCTACCCCCTTTTGTAATCTACTGCCGCTTCCCACAAGAGTTCCAAAGCCGCTCAAGGAAGTCATGCCTGAGCGCATACAGGTGAAATATCGCGACATTTCGTTTTGCTTTCATTTCTAGTGTACGTGGGATGACACGCGTTCATAATGCACGGATAAACGTCGGTACGGCGTACATTCGTGTGTCAGGATGCAGAATCAAGTTCTAATGCTGCTTACTGCGGCACTTTTATCAGTCCCGGCTAAGTGTCAATGGTCGTCATCAGAGCTGGATGAACGGACGTCACGCGGGGTCGAGTGTTCTGTTTGCTTGTGTGACTGGGAAAGTGGGCAGAAGACACTCTTCTGCCAAACTAGCAACCTCAATGCAACAGAACCCTTTCGAAATTTCCCGGAGTTACCGGACGTTGTCTCCGTTGAAGTGTACGGTGATACATTGGAGAGCAGTGGGCCCTTGGCGTGGCCGCAGAATGGCGATCTGGTAAAACACTTTCCCAACGTGCGCAGTTTGGAATTTTCTTACTGCACTTTTGAGACGATTGGGAAAGGATTCCTGGATGGCCTGTCAGACCTCCAGTCATTGACCTTCACTGAAAACGGACTTCGAGAAATTCCCATGGAAGCGTTGGCCCCTATCGCAGGGTTTTTGAGGGAACTGAACATTTCTGATCAAAGTGAGCTCACTGAGATTCGAGAGGGTGACTTTCGCGGATTCTCTAAT
This sequence comes from Diadema antillarum, assembly GCF_040938485.1. Classification (NCBI taxonomy): domain Eukaryota; kingdom Metazoa; phylum Echinodermata; class Echinoidea; order Diadematoida; family Diadematidae; genus Diadema; species Diadema antillarum. The sequence continues at coordinate 1,024,821 of NW_027271249.1, read as the reverse complement.
CTATCCACACTGCGCCTTTCAAGCAATGGTATCTCCCGTCTGCACGTTGATTCATTCATTGAACTCATCGATTTGACAACTCTATCTCTAGATGATAATAACTTGACGGATATACCCGACAACGTTTTCGATACTTTCGCAAAACTCGAAACATTGGACCTCAGTCGGAACTCACTGCGTATTATCCCACGAGCCGTCGACGTCCTACAACATTTACATAAGCTCGATCTCAGTTTCAACCAAATCTCAGACATTCGCAATTTCAATTTCTTACCTGCAATGCCAGGTCTACACACTCTGTCACTGCAATACAATTCAATTTCGACGGTAGACTCTGATGCTGTAGACGCGTGCATGTTTAATTCTTCCTTATCTGAGGTTGAACTCTGCTCTAACTTTTTCCTTTGTGATAACCGCTTGTGCAGTTTGATGTTGTGGTATGATTTATCATTGTTTTCGCCACCAAATCGGAACCTTTGGCAACTTGAAACATGCAAGTACGAATGTGTGTCTCCACTTGAATACTCGGGGAAGCCTTTTGGAATTGTATACTGGGATATTTGTTTTAACGACCACATCGATTCGAACTTTTCGACCACACAAGTCAACGTTCCGTTGCTTGTAAAGAACAGCAATAACCGAATTCACGCGATTGGCGCAGGAGTAGGTGTTTTGGCGCTCGCTGCTGTCATTTTCGGCGTGGTCGTATTCATACGATTACGACGGCTCAGGTTGATGAGAGGAGGATTCATATTCACCGGTCGAGGTCGACTTCGACCGAATAGGAATGATGGACAAGAAGATCTTGTTTATGACGTCCTCGTTTACCACCACAATGACGAAGTGGAATTTGTAGACGATCGCCTTCGTCCGCGTTTAGAAAACCATCCGAATAACCTACGGCTCTGCATGCCGCTGATCCGCGACTTCCGCCTTGGTGCCAAGATGTTAAACAGTCTCCGAGAGTCACTCGTGGCGAGTAGGTGCGCAGTGTTCGTAATCAGCGAGGCTTTCGTTCTGGATGCCCGTTGTAAGCAGGCCCTGGAAGTCGCATGCGACTACCTCCATCGAGACGATCTTGGACCACCCCATATCAAGCAAACTGGTTTGATCCTAATACTTCTCGATCCAGTGCTCTTGGAGACTCTTCCAGAGGTCATAAGGGTTCTCGTCGATCGTTTGATCACGCTAGAATGGAACAACTTGGATGAAGAACGTTGCTGGAGACGACTTGAACAAAGCCTACATGATTTTGGTAGACAAGCAGAAAACGAAGTTTGATTGCAGTGGCAGATCCGGAAAGGGGGTAGCACACCGTTATATTTCTTTTTGTTAAAACAAAAGGAATAAAGAAATATTAAAAAGGGCTCGTACGCCCCCCCCCCCCCCCCGTCAGCCGATGAAACCCGGAAGTCGGATGAAAAACGGAAAATTGCGCTAAAGCGAGGTGTTTTGTTTTGTTTTTCGTTTCGTTTTTTTGTTTTTGCCTTAGAATAGCAATCAGAAATATTTTTGTCCCCCTCCCCCCCCCCCCCCACGGCCCTCTTTACGAAATTCCTGGATCCGCCTCTGGATTGTGAATGAAACTTCCCAAAGGATCTTTTTTGACATCCTTGTACATGCCTTAAAATGTATGCAATATTCATTAGTCTGATAGTCTGTAAGAGCATCAGGATTAATTGGTACAGCTGCGGACAAAAGCTAACTGATGTAGTTGCTAATGTCACTGTTGGTTTCTGGAGTGAAAAAGAAGGTGAACAAAGATCCTAAAAGAATACGATTTATCCTAAAAAGGAAAGTGCTATGATATTAGATACTCACTGATAGTTAAAAACTTTGAAAATTGTGGACCTTTGTGTCACTTCTTTAATAAGGTTGAATCTCTTGCAGTTATGATTCTAACTTACAGTGAGAGATTTCAGCAGTTCCCCCAACTTGTCGCTTTGCGTGCTTGTTATCAATATAAACGCTCCGGCTCTAGTGGACTGTGCACTTTGGGGGCATGAATTTGATTCCAGTTACCGCGGTCATTAGGTTATTATACAGTGTGTCCCCGCGGTGATTAGGTTATTATACAGTGTGTCCCCATGAAATTACAATCGGATTTTTGCATTGATAACAGCCAATGTGATTAAACCGTCTGAATGCTATTTCAGGGTCTTAAAATTTAACATCTTAGTTCTATTCTGAAGGAAATCCCATTCAATTTGATTAAGCGGTCACAGAGAAATATGGATTGATGTGAAGCATGTCATGAGTCTGATTCTTCAAAGTTACGCACTTCGATGCTCTAGTGTGTGAATAAAATAGACAAAACTTGGAGGGAAGGGATTCCTGACATCCTCTACGAAATTCCTCATTTTCTCTTTGACCACGGAAGCAAATCGAATGGGGTTTTCTGTAAGATGTGGGCAAGAAAGTATAATTTCATACTCCGAATTTGTATTTAGATTGATTTCCTATTTGATTTTTAAAAGATATCATTGCGGAGCTCCCATTGTAATTTTTTGGGACATACAGTATAGGTTATCATAATAACATACGTTGCAAATTGGTTTGAACGCCTCAAAGTGGTGAAAAGGCGCTCTGTAACAACACCTACCATTGGAAGCTTTACAAGGGATTGTTAGTTCTTTGGATACCATCATCATTGTTATGATTATCACTACTATGATTTATGTAGTGTATACCTGTTATCGCTGTTATCATTATTGTTATAAACCTGAAAATGTAATGCTTGATGATGAAAGGCAACTTACTCCGGATTCAGCTATCTAGTTTTCTCTGGTTTGGTTTTATATTTGTGTTATAGTTTTCTAGGTGTAATACCAAGGAGGTTTAAGAGATGGAGTAACAACAGTCTCATTCCCTTTGATCCCATGTTTCATGCCGCCACTCAGAAATATTTGAAGTATGTGCGAAACTGGAGCTGCCTCACAGATAGGAAGACAATAGATTCATGTGGCATTGCATCATGACTCGTCACTCTCAAAGGAAGATAATGTCCTTATGATGGTAATTGCTTTTCGCCGTCCCATCTTAGAAAACAAGCGTCATATCAATAAGACAGGGACAGGGATGTGCGAATAAAAATTGTACAAAAATTGATGAAATGAAAATCAAAATTCCTCGTTTTTACATGACTTTACACTAATCTAACATATAAATGAATAAAGAACTATACTCGAAAATTATACCACATCAATTTCATTTGTCGGAAGCGATCGGAAAGATGATAAAATCGGCCTTGTAGTGAGAATTTAGTTTCAAATATTTTCACGACATACAGCTCAGGTTTACATTTTTTCACTTTTGTTTCATATGCTTTATCATTAAGAGAACATTCATTCTATTTGACAAATAAACAAGCAGAATGTAGACGATATAATGTTATAGTTTAAAATGAATCTTTAGATTGCTAAAAAAGACGGCGGCATGGAACCCTGATCATCAAAGGTACAAGTGCACCTGTGGAATTCTTTTGTGCATCAATAGAAAAATGGCAGCTGTTTGAATAATTACAGCCAGTTGAAACTCCATCTCTCAAACCCCCTTGGTAATACCAAGTAAAGTACAAAATAGGACCTACAAGAACGCCATCGCAAAAAGCTGAATTATAATAAAAGAACATTTACTTGCTTAATTTACTGTGTTTTAGAGACCTTCTAAAGGAAAATGTCAAGAGTTCGACACTAGATTAATAAAGCCCATGACTTCGACACTAGGTACAAACAGCCCACGAGCTCTGCATTACAACACGGGGCTTAATGTGTCGGTCTCGTGGGTCTTGATTGCTTAGTGTCGAACTCAAAGCTTTATGACCCGTAGGCTGTATGACAGTATGACTCATGGGCAGTATATGACTCGTGACTGTATGATTCGTGGGTGTCTAACTCGTGACATGCACCCCATGCAAACACAGGCACACAAACAATTAGCATCAATAACTGGTCACTTTGAAATCTTACTGTACTCATATTTTAACTTTCATGTTCAAGACGAAAGAATGCTAAACTGTAAGAAAATGCTATTTCATTAAAATGTCGTTGACATCAACTTGACTTTCTTCTTGTTTCAAAAACACTCAATCTTCTTGTTCCTTGGATTAGAATTATTGATCGGTCATTGCTTGCTTTAAAGTCTTATTACTGTATACCATGATGGCTGATGATACTAACTCCAAAATCAATAATAACAACAACAACAACCAACAACAACAACAACCAACAACAAACAACAACAACATCAACAAAATTACTCGTATTGTTCTGTGTTTGTTGTTGTTTCCCAGGTTACGTGTTTTCGCACTATTAAAGACACCCAGACATTTACACATGCATGTACGCGACACCAAAAAATCATATTTGATTTTCTATGCCCCTCAAAATAAAGAAAAATAAGAAATAAAGGAATTTGATAAACTTTGAAATGATAATTAAACCATGATAGTTATGTGACAATTGACAGGTGTGATAAAGTGCTTTAAATACCTCTTACTGTTACTAATAAGTGAGAAAAACCCGTTAAAATGAAATAAGGCAATAAAAGTTACGCATAGGCCTAACATGAAAATGATCATTATGATATGAAACTCAGCATGTATGATAAAGGGGTTCAAATACCACGTAGGCCAACTGTGATTTTATTCATGAATGGATTTGACAATATTTATCTGTATACTTTCTTAAATCAGTCGGATAGATAAAATATGGCCGTGAGAAAAAACAAAATGCTTTGGTCAAATTTGGCACTAAACTAATTTGAGTTTGACCGTGAAGATTAGCGGCAATCTGGTAATCTTGATACCAGCAACTAGCTAAAATGCGTGCAGTTATCAGGCACTGAGCCGCGAGTTATTATCCCCTTTTCTGGATGAATAAAAAAAAAGATATATATATATATATATATATATATATATATATATATATATATATATATACAAATTCACAAACTTTTGGGCAATCAAAACATACCACCATTATTTAAAAGGCGTTGGCACGTAAGTGCCCTGCTGGAAAGAACACAGTGTCCCACAGTGTGAGAAACACAGTGTGAACATTGTGAACATATTGTGAACACATTGTCAAATCTCTTCACGTAAATTCGTAAGTTTTTAAAGGAGACCTCCGGATGATTTTCAGATTTTTACATTTGAACAACTATAAATTAGATATACTCAGGACAGAGTTGCAGAATTTGTGATAATTGGGATGAAGAATAAAGATTTTCAAAATTTAGAACAAATTGCAATGAACAAGGATGATGACATGGCAGAGTCACCATAAGAATGCATGAGTTGGGGCTCAAGGAAGCAGAACAAAAGAAGAAGGCATGCATAGATTATACCATGGACCTAGCTAGGTCCATGATTATACACAGGTGAACTCGCAAGCAAGCGGTATTGTAATGGAATTACACTGCTACATTTCTGAAATATGTGAACCTCCTATGTCATCATCCATGTTCAGTGTAATTTGTTTAAGGTTTTTCAAAGTATTGTTTCTCTGCTCAAGAACCACAATAAATTCCACAAATCTATACACGGAGTTGTCAATTTATGTACTACATGATGTGAAATGGTGAAAATCGTCTGGAATGTCCCTTTAACAGTGTGAACACGATGTGCGTCATTAGTTCAGAGTCAGTATGAAACAAAGAATTACCATGTGAACACCCTGTGAAACCACACCACATTGTGAAATCATCTTCACAATGTTAGATTCAAGCGTTTTCACACATTTTTATACTAAATGATCACACTGTGAACACAATGTTGGACATTGTTTTTTCGCCAGTGGGGTGTGTTGCTACTTTGACCTGAATACAGCTTCGAACAAGACAGTGCAGGCTTGTCTTATTGAAAATATTTTCGCAACCTTGCAGAGTTCAGCAATTCCATCATGCAGGTGTCCTTCTCAGCAGTTGCATACGAACAAATTCGATCGATATATAGGCCTACATGGGGACCCCCCCCCCCCCCCAGTGCATTTCGTCATTTGCACTACGTGAAACAAAACAAAAACAACGCCAATAAGAATTTCATCAATTTGAATGAAAACAACGCCGATGGAGGATAACCATCCCATCTACGCTCCAGAGTATTAAACAAACGAACGAGCAACAAACAAGTAAGCAAGCGAATGTACACATATGTAAGGATACAAAACAATCTCTTGAAGACACCAAATAAGCTTGCCAGTAAATGAACTTTAATTTCTTGGCCTCAAACAGATGGTATCGGTTTCTACATGCCTTGACGATACCAACTGGCAGTATATACAGCTTTCAAATTGTGCCTTCATTAATAAACCAGAGACATTATTTCGTAGCTTCCCGTATAAAGCTGAATAAAGGGAATCATGTTCGATCATGATAGAAAAGCATTGTAAAATCAAGTTCCTACCGGAGTCATGTCACACTGTCGTTTAAAAAGCACATTAGAGAAAACTGAAGTGGAATAGAACATCCTACAATAACCAAGATCCCACCTCCCTGCATTTACACTGTCCATCTATTTATATCTACTCTAAAGATAGCAATAGACTGTCCTTTAGCTTTATGCAAGTTTGTCCTTCTTCGGGTCTTTTATGCGTTCCTATGATATCCCTGTTTTCCCTTTCCCTCCCCACGTCTCACCTCTCTCCGGTCCCCCCCCCCCCTTTGTCTCTCTCTGTCTATGTCTGGGCCCTCTACTGTTACAATTGTAAATGTCGCTCTGCCTCCACTCTATTACGTAATCCTGTTCTTGAAAAGGGCAGACAATAAAGGGACTTTCCCCTCTCCTTTTAGTCGCCGTTTTAACGCATGCATCCCAGTGCATCGTATGAAGCAATAACAGTGCGGTGTTTCTAGGCAAAGGGATTGTGAGTACAGTAAAGTATTCTTTGAGATGGAGATTCAAATTGTAAGTTTTTGCGAGATGATTTGCAAACCACTTACATGAGTTATTCAAGAGCATACCATTCTCACAGACCTTAATTTGAAAAAAAAAAATATCGGTTATGAAATGGCTGAAACATCCAAAAACAAAGAAAAACAAAGAGGTCCTCAAAAAACGTGGGACCCACCTTTACCTCTTTGTTTCACCTTCATCGTTGGCGCAGAATGTTTCTCCCTCTCCGATCTATACTAAGCCCCTAATTCTCTCTTTTTATCTCCCTATTCATGTATAGGCACTGGGGTTACAACACATACTGTAAAACGAGGAATGTTCGCGTGTATTTTGATTTCGCGAATTTCGCGAGCGCCAAGATTCGCGAAATTAAAATGCACGTGAAATGTCTTATCTACACTATATTATGCATTGAACGCAAGTGGCAATTCGCCAAACTTTCTTGACACGAAAAAGGCCGTCGGCTCCAATTCGCGAAAATTTCGTGCCGCGAATACATCATGTTTTACAGTATTCAGCGTTTTCCCTCATTTATAGGATACGGACGAAAATACAAAAAGAATCTGATCCCCTGACATTGTTTTTTTCCTCCATTTTTAAGTGGGCAGGACATGACTACCACTGAGCACTCAGAAGAGTAAAATGGGGCAGTTTGGTGGTCCATTAAAGCGTGTGCACCACTTGAGAACAGAGGATTCTCCTGAGCAACAATTCGGAAGACTTGCCCTATATGCCTGTTCTACCTAACGGAGATATCCCACGAGACCGACACCCACGAGTCATACAGCCCACGAGTTCGACATTGGAAAAAAAAAAGTTCATTAGTTATACATCCATACTGTTTAAATTGGGATTTAGTATACACAATATAGTCACATCAATCATCAATGGCCTATCGCGAGACAAAAACTATTCAAACGACATAACCAACAACACACGACAACAACTGTGAAAGTAGTGTTTATACAAATTGATATCGAAGGTCGTAATTACATCATTACTTTCCATTTATTTCAGTTTTCCGCTTAATCACAAATATAATTTTTACAAAATGACTCTTGAATAAGTTGGGAAATATCTTTGTGCTCTTTTTAGTAACAAAAACAGTTTGGATATACATGTATGATCTTTTGCCATGATTTTATCATCAGCGAATTGACACCTTTGAAATTCACCACACGAAAATTAATGCACTTGAGAGAGATTAAACAGAACTGGCTTAATACTTTACAATATAACAAAAATAAGAGAAGCATTTGCACATACATTATGTCAAGTTTAGAGACAAAAAGGAATTTCAATCTGATGAAATGTTTTGCAAATTCAAGATTCAGTGACGACTATAATTATGATAGGAAACAATTAAGAGGCTAATTGGAAAGAAACAACTACATTATCAACAAAGGGTTCAATGAAAATCACGAAAAGCTTCCAGACTTTATAACATATTGTTATATATATATATATATATATATATATGTACAGAGAGAGAGAGAGAGATATCGAAGACAGCGTTGAATTTTTTCAGTTAATGCTTTTCGGCCATTTCCACTTGAAATGATGACTTTTGTTTGAAACATGTACAACGCAAAAAAGGTATTATCATTTACATAACTGTACAAGAAAGAAACAAAACAGAACATAATAAGAATCAGGAGGAAATAGAGAAACACTTTACATGAATTGCAGTAAGAATCAGTTGTTACTCCTGAGGTAAAAATTAGTTAACCTGGTTAGACCAAGTAAAAGCAAAACGAGGGAATTTAAAGTCATTTTCCCGTTTTTAGAGTGAAGTGGGAGAGGCAGTGATATAATATCTAGTATTTGACACATGCATATCCAATGCCAGCACTGGATAAAGACTTTTTTCAAATGATAAAAATGGAGCGGTTGACTTTCGTTTCGATATGTTAAAAGAAACATATTGCATGTTATCCCGAGTTGATATCATTTTTTGTTGTTGTCATGACAACAATTATGTTTTTCATTATTTTGTTGTGATTGTTTTTGTAGCGAGGATAATTCGTTTCGGATATTTTGTTTTTAACGAGTTATGTTGTCACATATGGATCAACAATCATTCCAATCCAGTCAGTTGAACTAATGATCGATTGTAACATACATGATACATACTTGCTCTTTTCCCGTTGTAACGATAAAGTTATCATTCCAGATTATTTCACAGGTATATCCCACATGTAACTACGGATTCTGAATATGCAGTACTGTTATTTTTTGTTCCATTATAGTTGTATGATAAAGTAACCAGTTAATCGGGAAAATATTCTTACTGTACATGTATACCTCTTTCCTTTTTAATTTCTTACTGATACGTTTAGGTGCACTCAATTTGAAGAACTTCAAGAAATCTAAAACCCTGATAGATAGTTTAAAGAAAATAGTTGACAAGACTTTATGATCTTTCTCAGCCTATGTTATCATAAATGGTTTTGTTAACGCTTCTCTTGTGGTTCCCATGCTCGTCACATTGCAGATGATATCATAGCTTATTACATGTTACAATTCTCTGTGACGTATACCATACACCGAATTAAACACCTGTGCGATACGGAGATTAAGAAATAACTGACATCATGGAACCAAATACCATGCCAATTATCTCTCGAGGGCCTCCTGTGTATCACTTTTTATTTGGTGTCTTTAAGCAAGCTTGATAAAGAGCCAAATGCAAATAAACACCAACATAGGAGGATAAAAAGTGCCGTGGGTAAACAGGTATAGTTTATGTATACTATTGACACATAGAACGTGTCAATTGAATAATCACACGTCTGTAGTTATTGAAGTTCGATTTGTTTGACAAGTCCTGTCCTCACTTTCGGACTGTTTGATGGGCTCGTGAGAAAAGAAGCGGGACTTGGAAACGTAAGTATGACTATTCTGGCTTTCGTCGATGGACGATTTCAGTGGCTGTCCACCGCCGACGCCAACCACGGGATCATCGTCAGCATCATCGAGATCATTGGCCTTCACTTCGACTCTCACCTGATGACTAGCAGCGTCACTCGACCAACACTTATCAATTTCTGAGACCTGTTGATCAAAAAGCAAAAACAAAAGAAGACATAGTTATCTTGCAACAGGGAAATTCTTTGTCGCCTATTGCTCTACTTCATGCTTCGTTCTCAAGAGAATCTTGCCGAAGCGGAATGTTAAGGATCAGTATTTCATGCCACTCAACGCAACTTTCTTACTGCAATTGGTCAATATCCTACTTTAATAATGTGGCATGTCGTTAAGGCTGTAACCTACAGCCAAGAGGAAGCAGTCACAACAGTCTCGTGACATTCGTAGCATACAACTGAAAGTCATTTGGTCCATAATGTTGATTATTTCAATGTCACATCATCTAGAACTTAACTTGACTTTGATTGATAGTTTGAATTCATCAAAGACGGGCATGAAATAAGACTCTTGTGGAACTTTAGAGTCTGACATTGTGATAGGGAGCTTTAGATTTGCTACGCGGAAGTTAAGACCACTGTTGCGGTGACTGCATGTTCTCCTCTCCCCCTTTGTCGAGTTGCTAAGTAGCTTTGCACTTTGCGAAGATGCAGCCTATACAAAGTGAAATGGCGCCTCCATAAATGTCGCTCATCATCATTGTATAAAGTAGCTCTATGTGTCGTGAATTTGAGCGGGCGCCGAAATGGCCCACAACTTGTGAAACTTCACACGTCGTGAGATCTGTTTTGATAAGCGATCTTGCGCATGAGCAGCGTAGTTTCTTTCCCTCTTCCGTCCGCGTCGCAAATTTAAAGCGCCCTAGCACTGGTTGTAACCACGCAAGCAATCACGAAGAAGAAGTGATGATGTTGTGACGTCACAACTCTCTAATTTTTATTTTCTTAACACAAAAATACAATTATTTAGAATAATTTTCGGTCGATAATGAATTAGTTCGTAATAGTAATTAATTCCCTAAAGTTTTTTTTTTCCCCAGTGGTACAGCAAAACGCTCATTTATCATTGATTTCACCGACATCACTGAATTTGAGTTTTCAGGAATGAAAAAAATTGTGAGGTAATGACATCATCGTAGTTTAATTTACGTGGGTGGTTTCTACTACTATCTCTGTTCTGTGCAAACGAGTAAAAGTTAAAAAAATATCGCATTTTGTTTCTGATATTGATGTAACTGCTGTGCCATTTTGTTCCCTCTCATTCACTGTATTCCATAAAGAACCATCTTGAACATGCATTGGAAGAAAGGCTTTACGTACTTGAAAATACCGACAGTATCTAATAAAGAAAGATTGAAGTGAAAGTGAGTAGAGAATGTCTTGAGATTTCTCCCCGCCAAACTACCCTAAAGTTAATAGAACAAAAAAACACAGAGCAAATACAAATGCAAACAATCAGTGAAAGGTTAAAGGGGACGTAAACTCAAAGAGCAATGTGGATTGAGTGAAAGCAGTAACATTAGTAGAACACATCAGTGAAAGCTTGAGGAAAATCGGGCAATCGATGCAGAAGTTATGAATTTTTAAAGTTTTGGTGCTGGAACCGCTGGATGAGGAGACTACTAGAGGTTATGACGTATGAGAGGACTACAACATGAAGAAAATATAAAGGGAATTCAATGGCAATTCATTTTTCATGAAAATTACACATTCCATCAACTTGATACTGACATTTGTATGTTAGGGGTAGCACTTAATCCCCCCGTTTTCTGAAAGCGGTTAGTCAAGTACTCTTTCATTTTGCTATAAAAGTGATTTTTTTTTTTGTGGAATTCCTTTTATATTTTCTTTATATTGTTATCAACTCATACGTCATAACCTCTAGTAGTCTCCTCATCCAGCGGTTCCAGCACCAAAACTTTAAAAATTCATAACTTCTGCATCGATTGTCCGATTTTCCTCAAACTTTCACTGATGTGTTCTATTAATGTTAATGCTTTTACTCAATCCACATTGCTCTTTGGGTTTGCGTTCCCTTTAATGCCCCTTCTTTGTTCTTACTGAAGTTGTTGTAGGAGTGGCAGGACATGACGTCCTGACGGTCTCATAGATGGAGAACTCGTCTCCATTCTTCTCCGTCTCCGTCCAGTCTCCGTTTCTATGGTGACCATCAATGACCATCAGTGACCATCTTCTTTGGGGCGGGTCGGGAACCTGGGGAGCAGCTGCAAATGCTTTCGAGCTGAATTTCCTTACAGACGGGTAATCAGCTTGTTCTGGAGGATACCAATTCTCCTCCCGGGAAAGCCGACGATGGTACGCGAAGATACAAGTCAGTATGAATACCAGAACAAGAGGGAATATTAGCGAGATGAGTACTATTGTGGTGGTGGTAGTAAGTGGGAGGATTGGCCCTGAAGGTTCGTCGGGAGAGACCGAGCTGAATGTCACCGTCATACCAGCTGGGTCGCCATAATCCGCTGGATCGCTTCTAGAGCTGGTTTGCCTTTCTGACCTAAGAAGCCATTGAAACGTAGTGTGAATGTGCGAAGCGACGGATGGTCGCACAGTTGAAGAGGGCGTTTGGAAAGTGGAAGAAGAACACAGTCTAGCCGCGGGAATTCTGTGAATGTCTAGTATGGTCCCGAGTTACCGGGAAACTCGCATGTTGCTCTTCCTTCAGGAAACGCGGCGTTGGTTGGGTTTCTCTCCAGCCATTCCCTTAGGGCCAACGTAGAACATTCGCAGCGGAGAGGGTTGTACGCTAAAGAGAGTTTGCTCAAGACCCCCCGTTGCAGCTGCACGGCAAAACCATGCGTGGTTCCCAGGAGGTTACCATGGAGATGGAGTTCGCGAAGATACCTCATGCTTGCAAAGGCGTCGGTTCTATGGTAGATATTCGATTTTCGGAGAGATGAATGACCTCTAGCAGATGATTGTTTCTGAAAACGGCAGCTGGTACTTCTGTTATGAAATTGTCCCTTAGACTCAACTCAGTCAAGTTGTGAAGTCCCGCAAACGCGTTGGCGGGTATCCGCCGCAACATATTCCCTGCCAACGACAGTGAGCGCAGACCAGAGACGGCCTGAAGAACAGACGTCGGTACTCGACCAAGAGATGTCCCTTCCAGTGAAAGGCGTTGCAGATTTTCCAAGCCAACCAGTGCTCCCCTGTTCCTAACGTTTGTGAGGTTGTTTCCATCTAAGATTAATGTCTCCAACGAGGCAAATCTTGCAAAGCATCGATCAGGTACGTAGCTGATTGAATTCTCAGACAACACTAGGGTTTTCAGGCCATTCCTGCGGCTAAAGGTGTCACATGGTGGCCTTGACAATCTGTTTCCATGGAGATTTAGTTCTTGAAGTGCGTTCATTCGACTGAAAGTCAGATCGTCGATGTCAGCGACACACCCATCTGTGACCAGCAGAAATACAGCGTGTCCAAGACCATCGACGATATCTTCATTCAAAGTTTTGAAGCAGTTTTCACACAGTCTGACGTAGTACAGCGATTCCTCGAGTCCCCTGAAGGCCCCTTCTTCGATTTCTATTAGGCTATTGTTCATCAGGTAAAGGTACCGTAGATCGGTAAACTCGCTGAAAGTGCCGTCGTAGAGGCGATGGATCTGATTGTTCGAGAGTTCGAGGGTGCGCGCTGATCTGCAGGTGGCGGGGACTCGACTCAAGGACCTGCTGGAACAGTTTGCCATTTGCACCCAGTCACTGTAGTGACATATATCGCGACATGCTGTGGACAGATGTAGGACGCTGGCACACAAGGCTATTGTGATGAGGACTTTGTCACAGCGTCGGAGTAAAGACTTGTGATCCAAGCCTACAGGAATTCTCAGACAAGACAATTCCATGATGACATTCTTCAAACCTCACTTCGACGACATCTGAGAAGATATAAACAATGACAAAAACGAATGGAAGTACGATTTGAAAAAAAGAGAAACAAACCAATTACAGCTTACACGCGTTATTCTTTTGTACAATAATACACTTCCATGGGGGTATTGTCAACTGCCAGCATACAGCTGTATTCTACAACACGTATTTGTGTGGAATTGAAAACATCAAAGACTTTTAGGGGAGTTGAAATGAAACATTATTCTCAAGAATAGTTGATGGGATCAGAATATCAGAGAGGTGGGAATATCTCCATGATGAGATATAAAATATTGTATACAATCAAAGATAATAAATATGGGGTATATAATGATAATAATAATAATAATAATATTAATAATAATAATGACAATAATAATAATAATAATAATAATAATAATAAGGTCTATTATCTAATATTTATCCAGGGTAGCCTCTTCAGTGTTGCCACTGCTCTACTAGAGGGCCCTGCCATTATCATTACCCTGGTGCTGCCAGGTACCCATTTATATACCTGGGTCGAGAGGGACATGGTGGGTAAAAACATGGTCCAAGTACGTAAGCACTGGGCGGGAATCGAACTCGGTCCTCCGATCGGGAGTCGGGAGTCGAATCTACTATGCCACAGCGCGCGTGTGTGTCGGGGGTGGCTTAGGCTTATACTTGTAAACTATAGATATAAGGTACCCGTTGTTATATATTATCTTATTAAACATGCCCGTGATCTTGTCCTTCCTTTTATATGATTGAACACATGAAAGAATATGTTTCCAAGTCTCTTCGATCTCGCTCTCTCGCTCTCTCGGGTGGGATTGCACGAACCTTCCACAAATCAATCAGAATTTTATACTCACGATGCATGCAGTATTCTCCTATGTTGGCGTCCAAGGGCAAGATTGTCGTAGAGCAATATCGGAGGTTTGAGCTTATGATCTCATGAGGATCGCAGTATATTTGTGGAACTAACGCTCACACTGACTATATGGCATAAAGTCGCAAGAGATGACGACACGACTTTGAGATGACAGATGGTACAGCTTGAAACAGCCTCCGACTCCTTCTCTTCAAAAGTGAGGAGAGAGAGGCTGTAGATTATGCTCTCATGCAATTTGTGAGGAGGAACTCCAAGGTAAGTTATAAAACGGGCAAACAAATAATAAGCTATACTGCCCTCGAAAGCGGACTTTGCTTATTATTCAAATTGACCTATTCAACGTATTTTTCTTTACCAACGCAGGGAAACTCCCGAGTGCTGATAATTTCGTTGTTATGGACTTTTTACTGCCGACGGCGCATTCATCCATTCATCCGAAACGACAGTTGCTATAAAAACCTAATGGATGGATGGATGTGAGTGTCATGTGTGTGTGTCGTGAGTGTGTATGCAATGGTGTGCCTGTGTGTCTTTGTGTAAGCTAGCAAACGACCTGAATTGTTTGACCGCGGCTATTTTACCTTTGTACCATGTGTCACTTGTCACTTCATTTTCATTGATTTCAACAAAGCGGAGACAACTGAATGATTAACTCTCCTGATAAACACGACCTTTGCTCAGTGAGATAGAGCAATGTTTGCCATATTTCAGAAAAATAAAATCCCTTTCGTCCTTACATCCCGTGTTTGTCCTCACAAGTAATTGGTAAAGTGGAAAGAACGTTACTATGTTTATCAGGGAGCTATATCTATTTGTATAGAAAATGTAATAATGCCATCTGGGTTTCAAATTCATTCGCTCAAAGAGAGATCCGTGTGTGTTATCACTATTATTGTCGGGAGGCCAAAGGGAAACCCCCGCGAGTATTCACTGTGGAATGTACGGCGCAGTTGACAAATGTGGTTGTAAGGTTGAAAGGTTTTGTATACTAGAAGAGCGCGCTATTTTGTGATACACTGTACCTATACATTGTATTTTATATACAAGCTCTGCGATATGTTTTTTTGACCGAGGTTCCTTGCTTTCCTACAATGTATGTTTACAAAATGTTAATTAAGTTCCTCAAAGTGTGCGTTTGTGGTGGAGGGGGGGGGGGGGGGAAAGAAAAATTAATCGGGCAAAACTGACGGAATTCTCCGGTAAAGCATGGCCATGTTCATTCAATATCAAAAAGGTGTACGTCATAATTGCTTTGTTCCCTCTGAACTTTGCTCATCCTTCTGGAGCTGTCTTTGTCGTTGCAAAATGTAGCTATACACATTATATTGATCCTAGAGTTCAAAAGAGATGATCATGTTCGTTACGGGACTGGGAGGGGGACTGTATTCCTTTTAAACAAAAAAAAAAGTCTCGAAACTGACGTCACTGAGCTATTTCAGAACCCTCTGAATCTCTCCCGGTTGTACTCGACATTTAATATCTCATTATTAGTAGTAGTTGTAGTATTCCGCGTACTCCTAGTCCAACTATACGCTTTTATATAGTACCACTACCTCTGCTCTTGCGGTCTTCCAAACTTCAATAAATTATTATTACCAATACAGCTGTACTTCGAACAGTGCACGGACTACTTCTGGTACCAACAACAAACGTAACCATACAAAAATCCTCATCTCTACCATCGCTATCTCAGCTATTCCTATACATACACGTACTTTATTGTTTTTAACTGTTTTGCCAGAACTAAACCTATTACACTGCAACTAGCAGAAGTCCTTGTAATGAATAGAGCAAAACGTAACTATCCATTGTACTACCATTTTCAGGAACAAAAAAAGTAGTACAAGTAGAAGCCCGACCAATTTGCTAGATGGGTATCGATAGTTACACATGTACCATTAATGATATTCTACGATTTTTCAATTGGTTTATCTTCTTCAATGTTCTAAGTTACCTAAGCTGCGTGTTATGCATCGGATTCCGTTCCGTGTTCAATCTAACGCATTTGCATTATTGATTGATTGACGTATTAATGACATTTTTATGTTCATCAAAAAAAAAATCCGAACAAAAACAATAGCGCAACAACACGAAATGAACTGTAAGGTAACAATAGCTTGTTTTTATTTCATTAAACATGAAATGTCATGGCATTACAAAGACTGGACAACATGCATTACCTGCAAAGTGCTATACAATCACGATACAAAGTATGATCTTGATGGACATGTGAACGTATTTGGTAATTTTACTCATATTTCTTGTCTGATTGTTGTTTATTTCTACACTGAGTAGTGCCATGAATAGCACAATTTAAAAGAAAACATTACGAGACATGAATAATTCAACAATTTACTCAGACTCAGAGATGATTGTCAAGTCCCGAAGGGCGTTAGGGATGATACACTATACAATGGAAATTCATTATGACAAGATCCTTGGGACCAAGACAATTTGTTCTTTAAATCAGATAGTTGCAATAGTCAATAAACAATACAAAACAAAGGTAATAAATCAATTGGGACCGGATAAAATAATTTGTTATATTAAGTACTTTGCATGCTGTATTAGATATGTTTATATCGAGGTTTCACTGTAGCTTATTGAATAACATTTATCACAAGTGATTGTTTTTTTCCTTATTACAGATTCGAAGCATTAAAGCAGTGAATTCTCGCGTAAATCGTATTTTCAAATCAATCAAATTGTTGCAAGGGCGCTCTTTAATGGCAGCCTATGGCGTTCATTAACGCCATCATGATTGTTTGGGCTACGTTTGTAGGACACACGATATCTGATCTATCATGACGAGTTGGGATACCACGTGACGCAAAATTTAAAGGAGACCAAAACCCAAAGAGAAATGTGGATTGAGTGAAAGCAGCAACCTTATTAGAACACATCAGTGAAAGTTTGAGGAAAATCGGACAATCGATGCAAAAGTATGAATTTTTAAAGTTTTGGTGTTGGAACCGCTGGATGAGGAGACTACTAAAGTTCATGACGTCATGTGTAGACAACAGAAAGAAAATACAAAGGGAATTCCAAAAAGAAAATTTTTTTTTTTTTTCATGAAAATCACACATTCCATCAACTTGATACTGACATATTATGTTAGGGGTAGACAACATTATTATTCCCCCTGCTTTCTGAAAGTCAAGTCAGCTAGTCAAGTGCTCTTTCATCATGCTAGAAAAATGAAATCATGTTTAATTTTCTTTATATTTTCTTTCAAACAGTTGTTTTTTCCTCATCGGTTTATTGCCACTTGGTTTGCTATCAGATGGTCTACTTCCTAGTTCGTCTAACACCACTTCTGCTAAACTCATTTAGTCTACTATCAATTTTGTCTAATTCCCGTTTGGTCCAATTCTCACTTGGTCTAAAGCCCAGTTTGGCTAATTATCAGATTGTCTAATGACCAGATAGTCTAATTGCAATTTTCTCTCGTTGGACTTTTCCCCATTTTGTCTAATAAACTGTGGACATTAGACGAAATAGGCATAGCCCATCTGAAAGTAGACCAACTAGTAATGAACCTAAATGGGAATTGGACTAAATGGTCATTAGACAAACTGGTTATAGACGAAATGGGATAAGACCATGTGGGTTGAGACTAAACGGCTATTGGACGAAGTGAGAGTAGACTAAGTGATAGAACACCATCCAGCGGTTCCAACACCAAAACTTTAAATACAGTGTATTCATAACTTATGCACCGATGTTCCTCAAACTTTCACTGATGTGTTCTACTGATGATGCTGCTTTCACTAAATCCACATTTCTCTTTGGGTTTTGGTTTACACGAAGCGGAAAAACGCGCGTACCCTCGTTTTGGTGAGAAGAGAGTACGTCAAACAAGTGTCTAAAGGGACAAGTGATTGACGGAAGAGAAGGATCATCATTGTTTACTCAGAGGAGGAAGACAATAATGTAGAATTTTTTTTTTTTGCGATCTCAGACAAAGAGTCTATGTACATTGGATGCTTATCTCTCCAACTATGTCAGATTTTTATCAATTTCGTGAGGGATAAACCGCGATCGTTTCACGGGGGAACAGTTCACACTGGACTTTTCATTCTTCGCCTCATCGAGGTGCCATCGAGATATCCCATCGAAACAAGTTGCAGGGTGACGTGAAGACAAGAATTGGCTCTATTGATATGAAGTTGCGGGTAAGACAAAAATAGCAACGATGGCAGAACAGTACTGGTGGGGACAGTTCAAATAGTGCTGGGGACAGTTTGAATAGTACTATGGAGCTACAATTTAATAACCTAGGAGCTCCATGACAGTACTGAGGACAAGTGACAATTACGGTGCTACTGATACAGGTGCAAGAGTGATAGAAATCATGGTACAGACTGTAGTTATGACATGAAGAAATGATATTATACTCATAAGAGTGACGTAGGTCATACCAATACACTGTATTAAAAATGATGATGGTTTTTAAACGAAGCAGAATACTGCGAGTGTGCATGAACTTGCATGGGTCATTAATGATTTGGTGCAGAAAAACATGAGAAAATACATATACATTGTACATAGGAGATGTGATTATGTGTTTATGTGTGTGCGTGTGCGTGGGGGGGGGATGGTGATAGGGTTCAGGGTATGATGTGTGCATGTGAACACTTTGTACATGTGTCTATTTTGAACATCAAAGTACATAAGAATGGTTCACGTGTTGGTCTACTCCTTGACTGGAGATATTATGTTTTGTACATTCACTTTGTTCATTCAAACATTCAAGCGGAATGTACAGCATCGAATGAAATAGAAATAAAACAACAATATGTGAGCCCTTCCCCCAAACTCACCCGGTTCCGCCGCCCCTGCACAGGGAAAGGACACCCCGGATTACGTACATCATGCATACACCACATCCGTGACAGGAAACACGAAAATCCCCTTAGGAGACTGAACTTCCTCTAGCAGATTAAGAAAAAAAAACACAAAGGGAACTCTCGATGTCAAAATCAGTTAAAATGGGTTTGAGGATACATTAATCTTGGTATTATGTAATACCGATAAACGAATCTAGTACTATGACAGCACAAACCAGTTATGACAAAAAACCGCACACATACCAATATAGTGGTCGGAATGTTAGCAAACAACAGCATTTCGTCACTCTAACGTCCCTTACTCTTCGTAGAGTTGCTTTACTTGCAAATTAAATTTTTAATTCATTCGTGGAGGCCCATGGATACTTTTGGGGAAACAGTCATGTAATCCCTCTCCCTGGACGACATCGAGGATCCAGCTCTCTGGGTGACGTCACACCGTCCCGTAATTAACACAAGATGGCCATACAAATATGGAATTTTTAATTTCGCGCGAAGATGGCCCTGAACTTGGTCAATATAGCCACTCAACAGAAAAAGCAAAAATTATGCATACAGAAGGTCACGCAATGGCACCCCTTGCCACATACGAAGGCTACACAAAGATGTTCTTTATGAAGAATAGGGAGCTTTAGATTTTAGACGCGCGGACGTTCAAAGAGAAAAAAACATGATCTGAGCGTGCGCAGTAGCGCGGATCAAGTTACTGCGCACGCTCAGATCATGTTTTTTTTTTTTCTCTCTTTGAACGTCCGCGCGTCTAAAATCTAAAGCTCCCTTATATTAGCCAAAGGACGCACGAAGAGAAACACGAGGGCTACACGAAGATTTTGCTACCGCTCACGAAGTTGCTGCCGGAGCCTGAGAAACTCCACATGCGGTCATACTACATGTATGTCTTAAAATGCCCTCACAAATGGCCCGGTATTTATACGATCAGAACCGAATTAGAGCATTTCTTTCATATTAGCCGGGTTCACACGTACAAATTAGCGGGATGACGATCGCGATGCTCATCCCGAGTTTTTTGGCGAGCGTCCACACGTACCAAATTAGCGGGATGGCGATCGCGATCGGTATCCCGCTAATTTGGCGAGCGTCCACACGTACCGAATTATCCCGCTAATTGCCGATAGAGACAACAACAAAGCCTCCAAACTGGGTCACACAGCGCCCTTCTCTATCACTGCTTGCGCGCACTTACCTTTGTCTATTGTCTTTTACGCGTCAGTGGTGTGGTTCGCGCGCTGTTGTTGTTGTGCTCCAAAGAGGTGAAGGACCTCTTCGCAGAGGCCTCGCTGTTGTGATGTGCGCATTGCATGATGGGATGTAAAAACTCGAGATTGTAATCCCGACCGTTCACACGTACCAGCGCGCGGCCAATTATCCCGCTAATTGACGAACCAGCGCAAGATTTCTTGGGATTAGCATCGCGATGCTTATCCCGCTAATTTTCGGGTTTTTTCTGTCCACACGTGCAAAAAACTCGGGATGACGATCGCGATGCAAATCTCGAGATTTGTATCCCGCTAATTGGTGTACGTGTGAACCCGGCTATAGTGTCCATCTTTCGTGTGACGCTTACACAAATATGCTGCATTCCTCTTACACAAATATCCTGCATTCCTCTTATATGCTGCATTCCTGCCTACACAAACATTTACATTCCTCTGTAAAGGCAACAATGATGTTAAGAGTAATACAAATGTAGTAATGAAAACAATGTCAAATATCATTATGACATCGGTGATGACGTTGGTGGAAATACTCATTTGAAACAATAACAAAGACAATGATGACAGTTTGAAACAGCGTGATAACAATAACAACAATTATCACAATCACATCACTGATACGATACATTATTTGAACATCCAATTGATGCATTTACAAATGTTAGCTCTATCATACACGATTTTGTCCTGCGATGCTTCCGAACAACAAAAGCCACATCTGTGTTTGATTCAGTGATTAAAACCATTTGAATTCAATTCAATTCAATTCAATGCAAGTTATTTACAAATGAAAGCCAGTCATCCCCCAATAAAAAAAAAAACAAAAAAAAAACAATAAGGCATACACTCTGTACATATTTGAACATGACTGAAATTTTCAACAACAATAGACTATTAAAAGGTTGAAAAAAGGCAAATTTAACACTTCGATTTGGAGCTTTTCAGGATAATGGAACAAACCATGATCTGACTGGATTACGGTACAATGTAATGTGAGTTATGAATGCAGAAGGCTATCGTCAAATAATCCAATAGCATGAAGATACGACGGCCTGAAAAAAAAACAAAAACAAAAAGCAAACAAACTTTTAATGCATACATTCATTTACAAAAAGTACATGTATTAAGATGGCACAATGAAAACTAAAAGCACACACGTTATATCATACAAACCAACATTATTACAACACGGTATCATCCTGGCAAGTTTGATTCAAAATACACGTTCAATATTTTACTCGCTATAATAGACAAATTTATTTTAATGTTGAATTCATGCTTTGTGCTTTAAATTTGAGCAATAGCGGGTAAAAGATCACAATAGCAAAGTAGAACAAAGTTCACAATGCAATTTCTACTCGAGAAAGTTAATTTTTTTTCCTCTCTTCGGTATCGGATTATACATTGACCATACCAAATAGCAAAGGAAATAGGTACTCAAAAATACATCAGTACTCAATGTAAGAATTCTAACTTTAACCCCGCCTGTGTATAGTTTCCTCTCTCTTTCTCGAATTTTGAATATTCATATCTGTCCTTCCATCGAACACTTTTCCATATAATTATTACTCTCTTTTCCCTGGTCCCTTTACTGTTCGATTCGCTTCTTTGTTGGTGAAAAACAAATTCATACTTTGCTTATTTTTGTTTCTGACTACGAACGTACAAAATCATTCTGGCTATAGTTCATATTTCTTTAAAACACCCTTAGGACGAAGGAAATTCCTGCAAGTAAATAACCACGTAGAAATCTAACACTTTCCAAGAATTTAGAGTCACTTTAAAGATATTAGCAATATTCTCATGTGGCAAAGGACGGAATGATACACAGTGTGTCCTATTTAACAGCTTCTAACCTATTTTGTACGACCTCGTCATCATTTCCACTTACCGAGCTAAAAAAATTTTCTTGATTAATTTTTTCTTTGACGTCACAATTTGTTTGCTTTTAACTAACCTTTTCTCTAGTCTCAACTAAAGGCTGAAAACATTATACTAAAACGATGGAGAAGAATAATTCTTATACTAGTATTAAATAGTTAGCAATATTGCGTCATGAAAAACGAGTACTTGCATGGAATACTGATTGGCATTTTTGTTTTCTAACAATAGCAACTGCCTCTCCATAGAAGACGGACAATTTGAAATGGAGTACGTGACAAAAAAAAAATACATGTATTACATTCGATTTAAGTGCTCACGAGGAATAACACTTTACAGCACCGTAATAAATACGGTAGGATAGTTTTTCTCCCTTATATCGTTAGTTGTCGCCATGGCCACTGTGGGGAATGTCTGCCGGCGTGGAGTATTTCTCCAAAAATTCCAAGATTTTTGGAAAAACATCGTCGGAAGCGTCCTTGCCAATGAGGCAATCGAGGTGTCCGTAGTTGGGCAAGTCGAACCATTCGTAACTCTGTTCCGGGTTCGCCTCCCGGCACAGCTCGTAGCTCCGCTTGGTGGTGTCTGGGTGCCAGCACTTATTTTCTCTCCCGCTGAAATACAGGATGGGGAGGTCTAAGTGCTTCATTGCGGCAAGATATTTGGGCGACTGGAGCCGATCTTCGGAATCGAAGTCGGGAAGGTAAGCGTCCGTGTCGCACATTCCGATTATATATCCGTGCCGCACGCACTTGGTGAAGTGCTTCATGATGTCGACGTGCACGTAGCCGTTCCACTCGTGGAGGGTGTCGTGGGTCTGCGGGTTGAGGTTCTCGTGCCGCCATAGGAGGTTGTAGATGAAGGTGATCCTGTGGCAGATATCGCTGTCGCAATGCTCCCGGCTTTCTGTGGTGATGTTCGAGAGGGTGTCGAAGACTCGATTCATGCATTTCCTGTGCCACGCGTCCTCGATATCTGTGTACGCACTCATCCCCTTCACGCCGATACACTGGAGGAACCTTGGCAAGCGCGCCTCGGCTCGAAGCTGATTCAGTCGCTTGACAACAAACCGGAAGCCCACCTGCGACACAACCATACTTCGAATCTTGCCGTCAAGGTGTCCGCCTAGCAGACACGTGTGCATAGTGGCCGAACCAGCACAGTGCACGAAAGCCTGAATGTTCGGTGCGCCTGTGACTTTCAGCATGTAGTCTACTGCGGGTGGGACGTCCTTCTCCGCCGCGTCGTTGATGAACCATCCTTTCTTGTGCGAAGGGAGGGCAATGGAGAACCGGAGGTCCAAGCACCAGACGTCGTAGCCGTGTTGTACAAGGAATTCGACGAGGTTGGTTTCCTGCGTGTCCAAGGCAAAGATACGATGTGTCATTCCCAGCCCATGGAGCAAGATGATTGGTCCTTTCGTGCCCCCTCTGTACCTGGTCAGAAGGAGGTGCGTGCCATCAAGAGCCCTTATTTGATGCACTTCCGGGTCGTGTCCATTCAGTTTTAACGGCCGTCGCTCTCTCGGTTCTGCAGTCGGATCGACCGGAGTACTCAAGCCGTACGGATTCAAAACACCGTAAGAGTCAAGCAAGATGCCAGCAAAGAATGTTCCGAATGCCGCTTTCCACTTTATCTTTTCCTTTCTCTCACAGCAACACGTGACTTCCAGTGTGGACAGTTGCTTGACGAAGTCGGAGAGTTTGATTTCCAGCACTCCGGTGCCGAAGATAAGATCGCTGGGGGCGTCCTCTTCTCTGATCGTTATCTGCAGCGTGGTCGTATCAGTAACGCCGATCTCGAGGGCCGTGTCTTTGTGCACCACCTTCACACCCTTGAACTCGTAGCGTTTGTCGGCTCCGTGGAGGGACATTTCGTACACCATCTCCCTCGTTTCCACCATGTCGTCGCTTTCGCGGAGCAGGTGGAACCGGCCGTTCGAAACAGTCAGCGGCTTGCTGTCGAGGGCCTCACACGTCACCGTGCCGTGAATGGTCGCCTCGTGCTCCGGGTCGACCTGTAACATGTGCTCGACGTCGCTGCTCTCAATGGTCAGCGTGAACTCACAATCGTTCTTGGTGCCGTTGACGTCGAGATAACCCACCATCCTTTCCGTGAAACTGATCCCTGGTTTGCATTCCCCTTTGGATTTCTTTTCTGAAAAAAGATAACAAACGAGGAGATGAGACATATTCAAAGTGATTGATTCAGTTGCCATCTGGAGTAAATTATCATACACTTAGCTTCCTTTTTTTCTCGAAAAAGTTATATTCACACGGATTCTAAACGAAGTCATCTCAACCCTTATTAGACAATGGCTTTCCGTAGTGCTGAAGTATTGGGAGTGCAGGGGCAGATCCAGGAATTCTGTAAAGGGGGCGCAAAGGGGGGTTCACTTCATTTTTTTCTTTTTCTTTATTTTTAGCAACAGCTAAAGAGGGGGCGCGCCCGGTGCGCTCCCCTCTAGATCTGCTACTGGGAGTGTGTGTGGCGGAGAAATGGGGAGGGGGGGGGGGGGGTCTTAACGTTCATGATCAGAATTAGTAATCCTGGTTTACATAAATTTCGTTCACGAGTCATATCAAACAATGTCACTATGTATCTAAGCACTATACGTAATATCACCTTTTGCGTGAGACGGGTTGTAATACGCAAACGTCAATTTAATTCTACGTCAGGTTCTATTGAACGGCAAATCCACAGAAACTTTGTATAACATCCCATCCGTCGAAATCCACAGAACGGTATTGATAGAAAACTCCAGAATATTTTGTGTAATTGTTGTTTTTTTTTTTTTGGGGGGGGGGTGGTATCTCGAAGGTAAAAGTGGGAAAACACTCTAATAAAGACAAAAAGTAAAAATCCTGCTTGCTTATTTGAAAGTCGTGTTTTATACTTTGGATCAGAGGAGGTGTAGGGATGGGGCAAGATTTTTATACCTCGCAAGATGGGTATCCATTACAAGTCTGCATGTGGCTGATTTACTTCTCACTCACACCACATCTGTTACTCTTCTCAAATACTCAACTCACCTAGGGGCTTGTTGAAGTCGTAGCTGATCTTCCACCCGTTTCTTTGCGCCAGAAGTCTCATGCACCGTTCAGCTACCATGCTTATGGTGAGGGTGGGGTTGATGCCAAGACTACGAGGCATCACAGCGCCATCTACGACGAGAAGTCCCGGGTAGGTCTCGTCCGTGTCTCCCCGAAAGACAAGACCCGCATGGTTTACGACACCTGTTGTGAGAATTGGTAGCGGTCATGAATGAATGCATAGAGGGCAGTATATCTGAATTTCATCCCCAATCATCATGCAGATGCTGTGAGTCACTTAAACCAATTCCACTGTCATTGCTTCAGACATTAAGCGGATAACAGCAGTGGGTAGTTGCTCAAAAGGATGATTTTTTTACCCTTAATTTGTACATCAAGGGAACGGCCAGCCGTTTCTGGTTGATGATGATCGCTTTCATCTATTCCTCTAGTGGACCCTTTAGTTTACATTGCGTAGCTTCTCTTAGTTGAATGCATTATACTATGTATCATACACGCTGGACTGCTTTCGCGTACTACTATAGTTACCTCCACACTAAAGGGGTATATAAAACTACACAAATCAAAATCACTACCGTTTCATTTATTTCATCATATTTTCTTATTATTATTATTGTTATCATTATTATTACTATTATTGGCATTATCATTATTACTATTTTTATTATCATTATCATTATAATAATAATGATTATTATAACTATTACTATTATTATATTACAATTACAATTATTTTACAGCCTATTCGGTACGTCAACGAATGAAACAATACAACAGCAACATACATTTTTTAAAGCCTACACTGTACTTGAGAAAAACACTTCCTTTAATTTGCAAGGGTGACTGCAGTTGTATAATCACATGAAATCATACAACATGAATTTCGTTTTCAGATTACACAAACAGTGAGAAACGCTGAGGATGCACAGTCAGTCATGTATAGACGCCAAACACGTCACATTCTCTCACCTGATTTTCCGGACTCGGCCATGATGCAGCCGCCGAGGGGATGGACGGTCACTGCTCCCTTCTTGCCGGTGAGCTTTGGCAGGATTCCGCTCCAGATCGGATTGGCAATGATCTCACCCTTCATCACCTTCGTGGCCGATCGGGCAGCGTCGTAGATTTTCGTGAAATTCCGCCCCTCTCCGACCTTGGGATAGTGAACCCAGACTCGGCCGTTCGACTCGTCCAGGCGCAGCTGGCCGTCGGCCGAATCGTGGCTCATCGACAGAAACGCTAAAGTGTTCTCGAAAGCCTTGCCTGTGATGGAGTTGATCAGTTCTTGTAGCTCGTTCTCACATGGAGACGTGTCTTCCCCAATGGTGGTTTTGAGAAGAAGTTGGTAGGGCACCTCTAGGATTGCGGGTGGAGTGCCGTCCTCAAGAACGAGACCATCTTCTAGGGGCATGTCCGGCAAGTGTTGGCGCATGTCAAGGAACCCCGTGATGCACGGACCAGGTCCTGTCTTTGGTTTCTTGGAGAGTTCGGCAAGTGCCACACCAACTGCGCGTATCTTGTCCGTGCCGTTGTAGCTGAAGTTGAGCGCGTCGCCGTTAGTCGTAAACCCCTGCCCGAGTCGCGGCGAGAGGGCAAGGCCACGGGCAGCCGATTTGAGCAGGATACTGGTCGAGCCCAACGAGCCGGCTCCGAGAATGACGGTCTCCGCCGACACCGTACGCTCGTTGACGTCGAACGCGTCCTGGTGGTGGGTGCGGTAGTGGACCAACCACCGACCTTCGGACTCATCTCGGCTTACCGCTGTCACTTCGACCTGTCATGTGATAAAGAAAAAAAGACTTAAACGTGACGGGCATAGTTTACATAATAGACACTTCTGCCTGTCCTTCGCAATAATTACCGTACGTAGAGAAGAACGTTTAGGTTGTCATGTTTAATACTAACATGACTAATCAACAGTTTGCAGTAGGCTCTTAATTATCTTATGGCTTTATGAATAGTAGGATGGTCTCTTCGCACAAAAATTTAAGTAGGTTTCACTTCTCACACATCGATGACTGTTTGTAAAGGTACTGGTCTTGTAAGAAGACAGATAGAGTGAAAGGTGAATTTTCCCTCTTCTTTCTGAACATTGATTGAAATAGATAGTGATCATCAAACTAAAGACTATATTTCAGTTTAAAAATAAAATATTCATGGCCACCTGCTGTAGTCCTACTTCATTTCATAAAAAAGGAATACCAATTCAATGTAATAACATATGAATCTAAAATACATTATAACATAGATAATACAGATAGAAATATTGTGAGAGGAGAAAAAAAAAGAAAGAAAGATAAACAGACAGGTATATATTGATCATAATGTATGCACGATACATGCATGTATGTATACCTGGACAGACGTAGAGATATGGACTGAGATAAACTGATTAAAAACATTGCACTGGTATTACATTCATTGTTTCAATACTTTCCTCGGTGAAAAACTGCGCGCCGTGGGCCTTTGCGTCCGGCAGGTAGTTCATGTTGAGAGTGTTCTTCGCACCCGTGTTGCAACCGCTGCAGCAATTGCCGCAGCCCACGCACGCCGGCTGGGGAATCCCCACGTGGTTCTTCTTGGTTTTCTTGAAGTTGACGTAGAGGGGCGCCCTACACATAAACGGACACAACACCAGAACAACCAGATAGTGAGCTGTTTGCATCGATTATATTTATTATTGTCAAGCTGTTTATATCTTTCCGTAATCGTGATAATTATCAACACTCATGAAATGAAAGAGATGAAGAGAAAATGTGATTTGGAGGGACAGAGACAGAAAGATGGCGTGAGAGAGGAAAGAAGAAAATTTGAGCGAAGGAAGGAGTTGAATACCAAAACAAGAAAACGAAATCAATATTTTGCAAGGAAAAAAAAACAGGGAATGCAATTAACTGCAAAACTGAATACACTTGTTACATAATGCAGATCTGTAGAATGATCTATTCGTGTGCTGGGCTTACTTATCATGGAAACAACACCAGACAAAACAATAAGTCTTTCACTCACCATTTATTCATTCAATCAATCATTCATTCACTCAAGTCCTTTTATTTTAATTTCAACAAAGAATATCAGTATAAGGAACATCAAATGAGAAGAGATATATATTATACACATCGAAATATGATACAATAAATTGAGAAGGCTGTTGCTGAGGAAAGATCTGATACTCACTTTTTCCAGAAATGTTCCACCCCAAGGTCCTCGATGTCCCTCACCATCTCCGTGGCAATCTTCTTCATGGCAGCCTGCTTGGGCAACGACGGGTGGGCATCCGGGTACTCCACTGGTTTCAGCATTGCCATCACGTGGTCCCGATCTACTCCGTTCAAGTTAGTGATGTCACTACGGAGAGCTGCCGGCCACGCCTTTAAACCGCAAATATCAGAAGAAGTACGATAACGTTACAAAACACGATCGCATTTCGGCACCATGTGCAAGTTCATTTAACCCTTTATGTGCCAGAGAGATTTGGACAGTGTGTAACATGCTACGGGATTTTCTGTGCCAATTTGCACTCAAAGCACTCAAAAGCTTTAATCAACAGTGTCGCAAATCAGGCGAGATAAGTCGAAAGAATCGGACTTTGGGAATAAGAAAGTTATGAAATGTCAAAGTTCCATAATTATGTTCACCATAGTAGTGGTAATCGTTCCCAACCACAAAAGTAATTAAGGAAAGGACTTCAATGACGTCATCATATCACAACGCTTTTGTTTGTTTCTTTCTTAAAATGATCCAAAAAAACACGCTGGACACTTCAAATTGAGTTGACACTTACAATCATCCCTATCAAAGCTCATCGATACTCTTCTGACACGCACAGCAACACCAGACAGGAAAAAACAAAATGTCTGATGAAAGGAATTGTATGGTTTTGGTTGAGATGGGGATTCAGATGTTAACTTTTCGTGAGACAGTTAGAAACCACTTATGAAATACAAAGAGTATACACTTATAAGAGGAAGTCAAAGTTCATTGGTGAAAATCGGTTTTGATATGGCTGAGATATCTAAAAACAAGGTAAAACAAAGTGGTCCTAATAACAGGTCTCTTTGTGTTTGGATATCTCAGCCATTTCAAAACCAATTTCCATCGAATAAACTTTGAATTCCTCTAAGAATTGTATGCTTGTTACTATTTCAGAAAAGGTTTCTCATTATCTCACAAAAAAAGTTGGACATCGGAAACCCCATCTCAATCAAACTTAATAGTATGATATCCCTTTAAAGTATTATCCATATACTGACACGTTCACTTCCTGATAGACAATCATGACCCCACTCACCCACACTAACTCCCCCTTCCTGTCTCATAATAGGGAGCTTTAGATTTTCGCGACGGGGACGTTCAGAGGGGAAAAAACCTGGTCTGAGCATGAGCAGAATCGCGTATCGCGCGCCTGAGTTTTCACTACGCGTTCTGGGCTATTTTTGCGTCCGCACAATAATTTGCGACGTAGGGAGCTACTTGATGCACCGATCATATGGGGGCGCCATTTTATTTTTTATACGTTGCGTCCCAGCGTAATCTAAAGCTACTTTTCAGCACAACGAAAGGGAGAGGAGAACGTCCAACGCACTCGTCGTCTCAATCTAAAGCTCCTTAATAATAATAAGGCGTGGGCAGACATTGCCACCATGCCAATGAGTACAGTTTCACACCTCATCTTCGAAGACCCGAGGGTCAGCGTCCAGGCCGACGTTGGCGTTGATGAGCGACGTGCCGCCGAGGCCACATCCCTGTACGACGGTGACTTCGGGCCCCATGACGATGTCGTAGAGGTCGGTGGGTTTGCCTCCATGCGGAATACAGAGAAAGAGAAGAAATGGAAACACGACAGAATTTAATCATCAGTCAATGTAATTGTATAGATTATACACATGCAAATCCTATAGCTCTCTTACCAATTGATTGCGGTACAGTGCACTCCCGTTATAACGAACACGGTTATAACGAAATTCTGGTTTAACACAGCGAATGAAATTCAGGTCGCAACATTACCAGCTCTTTGTTGTGTTTTTTTTTTTTTATTAATTTTGTTAGGTTATAACGAAATTTCGATATAACGAAAGAAAGCTGCCGGTCCGAGGACTTCGTTAAAACGGGAGTCCACTGTATTCCGTACCTATGCATGTTATTTTCATTGATTCACGCGTCAGTGCATTTGGCTGTGTGTGGCTATGAGGATTTGGTGACTAAAATACTAAAAATGCGCCTCTCGCATTTCATCACTAGGTCATACCTCTCTCTTCCCCTCACTCCTTCTTTTTCTCCCTTATCTCTGGGTTGTTTGTTTGCTTGTGTGTGTGTGTGTGTGTGTGTGTGTGTGTGTGTGTTTGATCCCTCTCTGTCTTTCCTATCCATCTTTTCCCCCGGTGTGATTCCAGGAAACTCATTTTCATCAGAATTGATGAAAAAAAAAACTTTGTAAAGTTTCATTTCAACTCACCACATTCTAGCGTGCTACAGTCTTTTGACGTCATCTGCATATTCTTCATCGCTTCGAAGGCCGTCTCGGGAAAGTCTCCCGGCCACCATTCCTTGCCCTTCTCGAACACGCACACCTTCTTTCCTGCCCGGGAACAGCGGCTAGCCGCAATGGACCCGCCGTACCCGGATCCGATGACGATGACGTCATAATGGGGGTCGATTTGGCTGAGTAGAGATGAGAGGCGGTACTGTGAGTAATCGGCCGCATATTCCTGCGGGGGAGAAAATGGTGAAAATGTGTGTAATCAGCAGTGGCGAAGTGGGCTAAAGGAAATGCAACCAACCGTGTTGTACAAGATTATAGGCATTCCAACATTTATGCAGTACCTTCTACAGCGTAATATCATACAACATTATGGGAAGGAAGCAAATCGAAAGTTAATTTCAAACACGGATATCCTTGTACTTTGAACTTTTAGACAAAAGGAAGTGAATACCACTCTTTCTTATTGTGTAATTTTGATTGCGTAAGCTTGAATTTGTTTTTCCTTTATGCAGAATTTCAGTGAAAATGACCAGCTCTTGAGATTTTCTCAGCTACATATTGTAGCAGGTATGGTCTATTCTTTGAGTAGGCCTTTAATCATTTAATCACATCTAATCCATGTTGACATTCACTTTTCCTTCCGCTTCAATGAAACCAAATCCGAAATATAAATGTGGATTGGGTACAAGAAGTGTATCAGTAGAACAGAATCTCAGTGAAAGTTTGAGGTAGATTGGACAAGCGATTTAAAAGTTATGTTTTTTTTTTTTTTTTTTTTTAAGTTTCGGTGCCGTCATCGCTGGATAAGGAGACTACTACAGTACACTTTGTGACGTCATTTTGTTTTCATTCTATCCATTTATATCTTGGCTTTGCTTTCCTTTAATTCAGTTGCTCACTAGACTAATGCATAGCACGAGAGATGATCTAATGCAATACGAAACAATCCATGTAAACATCAAATCTAATCAACGGCGTAAAGTTTGCTGTACTTGATTGCATTCAGTGCGAAATATCAAAATCTAATGACTCTGAGGTCTTACGTCCTATTTCATGAAAAGCCCTATTACAGCGTTCTCCCAGTTCGATACGAGGAGTTTGATGGCAAAACGACATATCTCCATTCTTGTTACATTGAGATATCTGCGATAAAAGCTGCTTTTTAAAATAAAAACTTCCAGAATATTCACTGTTATATAACTAGTGAGGTATTACTAGAAAAGATGTATTTTGCTCTATGATGATGGACTCATGGTAACATGTTTCAAAACGACGTTCGTGTCAAGAAGTTGTGAACTACAGGGGCAAATTCCCCTTTCATTACCATTGTGTCAACTTTTCAATGCCATTTCGAGCGAGAGCGCTGCCATGAGTGAAGTATATTATACTATACCATAAAATGTAGTTGAGGATCGTAAAAGAAATTATAACGAACGACACAGTTAGCTAAGCGACAACATTAATTAAAATGTAAGCATGCCTATAATACAATGGGTGCAAATGATATTCACAAACATTATGGGGGGGGGGCCTCTGGAATGTTATAAAGATACTATTGATGAGCCGCGCTGAAGAGAAAACAATTACTGAGATCCGTTTACCACGTCTTATAACAACTGATTAAGAGATAAGACATAACAATCAACGTGCCAAACAGTATCATAATTTCTCAAACCAATAAGGACGAAACAAGCTAGCAACATTTTTACTATTCGATAGCCTTA
Source organism: Diadema antillarum (assembly GCF_040938485.1). Classification (NCBI taxonomy): domain Eukaryota; kingdom Metazoa; phylum Echinodermata; class Echinoidea; order Diadematoida; family Diadematidae; genus Diadema; species Diadema antillarum. The sequence goes on along the minus strand of NW_027271249.1, from coordinate 992,016 downwards.
GATATAATTATACCAGTATATATACAGATTAGTATCATACGCATTACATTATCATATCTGTTATCTTACCGAGTCTTCGTCAAAGTAATATTTTCTGTCCGGCTCGTCCATAACGATTTGTTCTACCGCAAGCTATGACAAAATGCAACCTTCCGATGGATATAATTGTACTGGTGTATACTGAGCATAATATGTTCCACTGACTGAAGTAATGCGTCTATACTTTGCATTTAAATACCACCGATCGAAGTTCATAATATACGGATCAGGAATCGACAAGATCATTACCCTTAGATCTGATGGTCATAAATCACAGTAACGGAAGTTCCGCTTCCGGGACCGACTTCCACAAGGGTGAAATGAATAGTTTTTGGTGGTTTTTGTGTGTGTGTGTGTGTGTGTGTGTGTGTGTGTGTGTGTGTGTGTGCCCTCGCGGAACAGCTATAACCCCAGACCACTTGATGACTGTTTACGCTAGAATTCAAAACAAATAATCCTTGACGCAGTGGTCCTCGACGGCAAACTTCCTGTATTGTGATGCTTGTCTGAAAAAAAAAAATCGTTATGCAAGGTTTCTTTTCTGAATACCCCTCCCCCCCCCCCCGATTCACCATCAATAAATCCTTTAATGTGCGTATTAAGTTGTTCAAAGCAATTATTTGTTCGTTTCCAGTTATTTTCAGCATTTAAATTCCTTATGAATATGAACAAAAGTAAATCGCTATAAACCAATGACAAAGTAAAAAGATGATAAGTATGAACAGAAACTTGCAGTGCATGTACACAGTACAGACCATTCAAGACAAGACCTTGTTTCATGAAAATTAATGCAATTGCAACGCATTGCTGGAGACGGTGTGGTAGAATGACTTGCTATTATTATCATAATCCTCTGACCAAGAAACAGACAATCATAATTATACAGTGCAACAGTACAAACTAAAATACAAATACATTCCACACGGGAATGGCACAGGAAAATAAGGCAAATAAATAGCTACCGTACAGGCATGGGTTGGTAAAAGCAGAATGGATTGTTGTTATATGTGGGCCTACTCGGAAGCATACTCATGTAGCGGGTTAGTTTCAGACACGGTACAAAATATCATATTGTTGAAAATCGAGAGCACTTTTGTGGTCAGTATAGATGAAAGCCTGTTATAACAGAACCGATACCAAAGACGGATAAAAAAAGAATACACAAACACTTACACACACACAACTGTCACAAGACAACGCCATTGTCCATGCAATACACAGTAACCACACGACCTTCAGAAATTATTATTTATTATCATTATTATTATTTACAGCAGGAAGTAAAATCGCGTTTATAAACAAGAACTTTCAGTTGTTAATCACACGGAGACCAGACAAATATTATGTTTTTCTCATCGAAGGTATACACGTTAGTGAATCACTGAGAGATTGAAGAAGTAGCCCCGGTTTACCTCCAGCTAACAAATTGACATGCGCCACCTAACGGCAACGCTGTGTCATGTGAGCTGACTTCTCGTGGCAGTATCAGGACAGGTTTCACAAAAGTGTTTTGATATCACAAGATTTCTGTATTAGCATAATGTAGATAGACTGTTACCTAGAATTGATTGTTAGTTACGTAAATAATTATCTATAGATAGATAGATAGATAGGAAAAAAGAAAGAAAGAAAGACAGATAGATAGATAAATAGATAGATAGATATGGAACAATAGATAGATAAATAGATAGATAGATAGATAGATAGATAGATAGATAGATAGAAGATAGATGGATTAATACAATTGTAGATTATATTGATTGTTAGACAAGTAATTATTGATAGGTAGGTAGATAGATAGATAGATAGATAGATGGATGGATAGATAGATGGATGGATTAATACAATTGTAGAAACGGACTTTATTAAAGAACACGACCAATCGTATCTTCGCAATAGTACATTCAGTTGGCCTAATTTGAGTCTGAAATGCACTGACTATACTTCTGCCTGTGTCTGAATGATGGATTAATGATTTTTTTTTACTTGATACAGAATTTGATATTAATATAGGCATCATAAAGTTTAATTTCGCTGTGACGTGGTCAGTTACACTCCAGGATACTAGTATGTCTGGACAAGGATGCTGATTCAAATTTCCACTGAAGTTTGCTGATTTTGGTGATAGCTAGCAATTTAATCGTCCACGACGCCTTTCTCTCATTCATACTTCACTTGCCGCTTCATTGGTACCCGTAACACAAGGTCCTGTACCCACTTTTTTCATTTTCGCTCATATGGGTCTGTTTACCCAAACTCCTCCCTGGCTTAAGAGGGGAGAATGCTTTCCATTTTCCATTGAATTAAATTGCAAGAATATAAAAGTCAAACAACACCGTAAAATTGGGCCAAATTTGACCAAGAAAACCGCTGGATTACACAGTTATTTTATCATGTTTCGTATAACAGCAGTAAAACCGGTTGCAATCCCTTACGTAATCACAAAGGCAAAAAAGTCATGTATGCATGTACATGTATTAAATAGGTCAATAATTCAGCAACACGGATCTACCATAACTCATCACAGTTGTAAGTACTGTTATAAATATGCTTGAATCTCCACAAATATGTTGTATTGTATTGTATTGTATTTATTCAGACAAATCAAAAACAACATGTCTAGGGGTGCAAAAAAAGGTACGAATACCCATGCATGTCTGCACCCCTGGAGTACATCATCACAAAATTAAACAAATTAAAAATTATGATTGGAACATTGAAATACAAAAATCTAAATACATATAGGTACAAATATAATACAGTTATTGTAAAATGACAATGAAATCAAACTCTGGCCTTCTGAACAGCAATATATTGCACAAAAAATGGGTAACCAGGATAAAATGTAAATAAGTGATATCGCAAGAGAGGAATAATCATCTAAGACAACAAACCATATTGCAGGGTATACTAGCGGAATATTAAAACATGGACGAATACATAAAAAAAAGTCTATATCATAGTATATGCACCTTAATATTGCACCGGACAGAGTAAGGTTAAAATTCATCAAATGAGACTTATATGATATACATGATACATTGTAGAATGAATTCACATACATAAAAACTGTCTTAATAAATATTTAAAGCGAGAAAGAGATGTACTGGCTACAATGTTACTTGGCAATGAATTCCATTCTTGTGAAGTCTTGAGATAAAAAGAACATTTGAAATAATCAGTTCTTGCAAACGGGATATATACTTTCTTATTATGATCATTTCTACCAAATCTGTTCTCTCGTGTAATTCTTTGTTGTCCAGTATTCACTATATCATTTATCATTTTGTAAAACATTATAAGTCTGAAATACTTACGTCTTGTAATTAATTTCGAGAAATGTATCTTTTGCAACAACGTATCATAACCTGTTTCCCAGTCACGAAACAATAATCTAACAAACCTCTTCTGAACACGCTCAAGTATGTTAATGTGAGATAATCTGTATGGATCCCATGCAGCAGCACAATATTCTAAACATGGACGTATAAGAGAATTATATAAACTGATTAAAACATGTGAGGGACAATGTAAAAAATTCCTTTTTATGACACCAATAATTTTATTACATTTAACATACGTTTCATTACAATGATCGTTCCAGTTGAGTGTTTCATTGATAATTATTCCTAGATATTTTTCTGAATGAGTTATACTTAATTTCTTTTCACATAAAACATAATCATAATCATATTTTGTTCTTTTCCGTGACATTTTCATAATCTTACATTTATTAACATTAAAGTCAAGATGCCATGTCTTAGACCATTTACCCAAAGCATCAAGATCTCCTTGTAAATCGTCACAGTCTTCAAGTGAATTAATACACCTATACAAAATGCAATCGTCTGCATAAAGACGAATATTGGAAGATATATCATTAGTAATATCATTTATGAAACATAAAAACAAAATCGGACCAAGGATGGTTCCCTGCGGGACACCAGACTTAACATCAACCCAGTCGGCACATTCCCCGTTGAGCACAACCCTCTGCTCTCTATGTTCTAGAAAATTCATAATCCATTTCAAATTGGAGTTTACTACACCGTACCTTTGTAATTTAATTTCTAAAAGACTGTGCGGAACACTATCAAACGCCTTGGCGAAATCTAAAAAGACGATATCCACTTGGGAGCCTGAGTCCATCGCACTTGACCAATCGTGAATAGCTTCGATCAATTGTGTCTCACATGAGCGCTTTTCACGGAAACCGTGCTGACCGTCACACAATATATTGTTCACTGACAGGTGATTAACAAGTCGACGACATACAATCTTTTCAAGTAATTTGCACACAATAGAAGTCATAGAAATTGGACGATAATTATTTGGGTCGTTTTTCTCACCTTTCTTAAATATAGGGCAAATGTTAGCTCTTCGCCAGTCAACGGGCAGCTTTCCCGAGGACAAAGATTCATTGAATAATTTACATAAGGAACTGGCTAATTGTTCAGACCCTTCTTTCAATATTTTTGCTGGCAAGCCGTCTGGTCCTTGGGATTTACTGACATCAATATTCTGTAATAATTTACGCACTTCAGCGACATCACAAACAATATTTTCCATGACTGGAACACAAGAAAACAAATCGTTCAGTCGGGGATGAGTAAACTGGGAATCATTGAATGTAAACTGAAACTGTGTATTTAAAATATGTGCAATCATTTTGTCATCTGTTACGTGAGTTCCGTTTACTACCAAAGATGATATCGTCTTTTGTTCAATCTTCTTTGATTTAACAAACTTCCAAAATCTTTTCGGATTTTGCTTTATATCCTCACATAAGGTATTACACATATAATTCTTATATTTTTGTTTCAACAATTTCTTAGCTTCCCGTCTTATTTGTGAAAATTTTTCACGGTCATTCTTAGCGTTCGTTGTTTTAGCAATATCATATAACTTCTTACGTTTTTTAAGTATTTTCTTCACTTCTTTATCAATCCATGGTACGTAAGAACCAATAGTTACATTGCGTTTAGGTATGTTTTTCTCAACTGCATCTAGTAGACTACTCTTCCATATTTTCCAATCGGACTCAATGTCATTACATGATTTACCGTGCATTTGCGATTGTAACAGATCATTTCTATAAGAATCAAAGTTAGCTCTTGAGTAAAGATAAATCATCCTACGATTCTGATTCATTATCTGTGTGTTACAAAGAATCTTAAAAACAATAGCATCATGATCACTTATACCTGAAATAATTTTCACATCACTTATCATAGTTGGATCAGTTGAAAATAACAAATCTAGTGTATTACTAGATGTTATTGTAATTCTGGTTGGTTCCGAGATGTGTTGATAAAAAGAATTCATTTCTATTATATGTAACATTTGATCAATCAACTGAGAATTGTCCAAATCAGTAACAAACCCGTCTGACCACTTTAACTGTGGGAGATTAAAATCTCCTGTCAGAATAATTTGCTTATTTCTCTTACCATTTTCGGTTATATGTGACAGAGATTTTTCTAATTCATACATATTGATCATACAACCATTTGGTGGTCTGTAGAATACACCTAAAAACAACGATTTCTTATTTGGAGAAGACATTTCACACCAGAGTATTTCACAATTTGTTTCTAAATCTTGGCGATGCGTTACACATATCTCTTGCTTATGAGCAATAAGTACACCACCACCATGTCTATTTCTATCTTTCCTTAACACGCTGTAATTTTGTGGAAAAATCTCAGCTGATATAACGTCACACCCCAAGTGCGTCTCAGTACAAAACATAACATCGGGATTTTCAATTTCTATGATTGCCTGTAATTCTTCCATCTTATTAACAACACTTCTCACATTCAAAGATATACATTTCAAGGTTTGATCAACATTATATCTACACTTATCAGAACTAAAACATTTCATACTTTTATCTGTTCTGCCTGTCTCTCTGTCTTTACCCTCATGCCGTGCATAGCATGACCCATGAACAGTCTGACGGGCACTCTCTTCTTGGCCGACAATCTAGAATGGACAAAGTTTCGCTTTGTGTCCATAATTTGCATACATCGACTACACTGAAGTTGCATACCATGGCGACATGACTGCGACCTGTGATTGGGCTCTCCGCAATTTTGACAGCCGAGCGGGACTCCATGGTAGCTGGGATACAACTGAAGGGGTGGGGCGCGGAGCACTGATGCGTACGATGGTCTGTCGAGAGCGTAACTGTAAGGGATGCGTTGGATGTCGGTATTTGTGCGCTTTTGGAGTGGCCGGGTGGGATGGTACACGCGAGACGTCGTGGGGTGGGGTGGCTGGTTGAGGTGATACATGTGATGGTTGGATGGGCCGTGGGGAGGAGGACCTTGGGGAGGCGGGTGGGAATCGAACTGTTGCTGTCGGAGGGGTAGGTTGGGTTGAGGATAGTATGGATGCGAGCTCGGTTGACTGGGAGGTCCGTTGCCGAGTGGGGGCGTGGTTGTTGCTGTGGCGAGATGGCGGCTGGGGGGTGGTTGACGATTTGGGGGCATCTGACGAGAAGTTGACGGATTTTGATGGAGACTTTGTTTATCTGTTCGTAGGGTTCCTGGAGGTGTCGGTGGTTCACTTGAGGGGGGTGCAGTTCGGGGTGCGGCTGATGCAGAAGCCTTGGGGATGTCCAACAGGGCATCAATGGCGTGCTGCACTTTACGTAACTCCATTGTTAGGTCGTCGACTCTTTGAGGCAGGCATTTGCATTTCATACAAAGAGGGCCAGAAGAGTCACGGGGAAGGGCGCACAGTTGACAAAGGCGATCTCTCGGCTGGTGAACTGAACTATTGTGAGACGACTGGTCGCTGGCAGTAGAAATGTCATTGTCCTTCTCAAGTACAATGCGGGTGCGGGTGAGGACAAAATGGCGGACTATAACCGGATTTAGCTCAGGGTATATCGCACCCAAGTCCTTTTCGATGAGGTTGTCCTCAAGGTCGGTGTCGGTCTCGATATTGAGAAGGCGTGATAGGCATATTATTTCCAGTGCCTTTCTGGTACTTTGGACAGTTACACCCTTTGGTAGTTTAAAGGAAAAGTTGCCAGATCCTGGTATCCCCTTGTACTTGTTTGATTTAGGGCCGGACACCATGGTTTCAGTTTACTGGAACGTAGAGTTTCAAGTTCGACACGGCACACACAGGTGGGACTAACGACCGACGAATGTGTGTGAACGGTATGTGAGTTAAACGAAATATGTACTTACTGTCGGTAACAGTAACATCTCACTTGGTAATCCATTTCGTGGTTGAAGCAAAATTTCAAGGTCAGTGATATTCCCGGGAGGTCCACATTTAGAGAGTTTTCTGCTGGTGAGATGACAAGTCCGCTTTTCAGAGTTTTGACGCCTAGAAACTTGTTGAACACCTTAGAAAGTGCGACCGATGATACGTAGGTATGTTGACGCAAACCAGGTTATTTCTTCGTCTTGAATTACTGTGGATACTTTATGGAGACTGTCTGAGACATCACCAAACTCATGAAAGTCGCATGTACAATGTATGATGTCCAATTGTGATAAAACTTTCACTGTCCGCTGTCTTGATTTTACTAGATGCTGTCAACTTGCATGTGGACTTGGATTATCACTTCAACTGAATCACTGTTCACCGTGTGCTTTTTCTCACTTCCCTCAACCAGAAAAGCATCAAGGATTCGAAGAACTTGGCATTGGAAAACATGTCGGGTCACGACATGTAAACAATGCTTGAATCCGGGGTCGCGGTCTTTGGGATGGATTCTTGTGAGAACGTTGATGGACACCAAAAACCTGCGGGGTGGTGGTAACCATAGCAGCAGAGGTGTACTAACTCCCTTGTCATTGAGATGAGAGGGTCAAGCCCGTTGAAATTAGAACCGCGAGAAAGTGACTAATATATGTGGAGAGCGAGGAAACAAGCGACGTATTGCAACAAGGAAGATAACATTCAGACAGACAGACGGACAGACAGACGAATTGAACTGAACAAACTGTAAGGAAAAATTGAAACTGAACGTGGCAGGAGCCTGTATAAAACTTTTCTAAATTTAGGGATCAACTTATTGCACTGGAAAAACAGCGTTGAAACCACGTATGCCCGAGGACCAAACAATCAAGCCTTGGACAAATTGTATAATGGCAATTACTGTCACCATTCTCAAACTTTCTACGTCTATATAACCGGTATAAAATAATCATAAATAGTGCTTTTCATGATTCAGATTATCATCATAAAACTAAGCAATACTCTTGGTGAACAATTCGACCCAAATCAAAATGCTTTTAATTTTGATCGTCCACCGAAGTATAGCCCTCGAAGATCCACACCCTCAAATTGCGACTGACAACGTAACACAAAACTGGTTCCCAGAGGCGGTGTAGGGCTTTGACCCACTCCCTTTCCCTCACATCTCTCTCCCTAGAAAATGTGAAATAAAAAGGGGAAAAAAATTTTTTTTTACTGCTATCTCAAAGTTTCATAAATTATGTTGATCACTTCATTGGGTCAGCAGAACTCTTGACAGAACGTGATCGATCTATCTATTCTATCTGAAAAACAATAAATCTCTCTGTATGGCTGAAGTGAAGGCTATACACGCATCAGCCGAGCCTACGACAAGGGCCGCTGCAGTTACCACATACCCGCCAGAATTTACCAGTGGGGGGAATTTCATCCACAAATTGGAGACGGTAAGATGGATGCAGATCTTGCTAAGAGGGTACGTGAGGAATGCTCGTCCATCCATACATCTCTGACAAGACAGCGGTGTAATGTTGACTGTTTTGGCATGCGCGAAGTATGCATACTTTAATCTCGTTGTATCTTTTAAGAGCTGTCATTTTCCCAGCAGCCTATCATCTGTTTGACACGAATGCACATTGGCGAATGTCTTGGCGCGGCACGAAGCCTAACCAGGGACCCGGGAGCCCCTCTCCGCGTTGTGTTGCGGCACAGCATGGCGAAGGGAATGGGAGCATGTTTCAAATTGATTTTGATCGACACGGCCATTACAGTGCCGAGATAATGTACCCATCCTTCCATATTATACGGCAGAGAGAAAGTCCATATCAGTACAATATCGAGTATGAGAGACGCATTAGAACCACGGGGTTTTATTGGAAACAGATAGCCCTAAGCAAAGCAAAATTGATATTTTTGTAAGACGATACACGTCCCAATTAACCTGCACCCAAACAAAATATGTTATGCCCTCCACTCGATCCAATGCAAATTGTTCATCAGGCCATTTACCTTGGATACTTTTCGTCAATACAGGGACAGACGGACGGACGGACGGACGACGGACGGCAGACGCCGCAGGCGATACCTTAGTCTCCCCGCACCTCCGGTGGGCTCGACAAAAAGAGGACCAAATCGAGCGAGTGAAATTCAATTCTGCGACACTGAACTAAATATTTATGTCATACGAGAGCGCCGATTCTTCGAAACGTATGTTTTTCTTCCCGATGAGCACATACTGTGGAAAGCAACCGGCGTTTAATACCATTCAATACCAAGGAGGTTTACATGGTAGTAGGACTACCCAGGGAGCCTGGTATAGGTCCCATCTCCCTGGCCTATAACACACACACACACACGCGATCGCGGAAGCACACAGACACATATTAATACAGACAAACATAATATAATTTCCGTATTTAACAAAAACAATGAGGCATCGCCCTCGATGTCGCCATTGGGTGCTGTTCGTTATTCCGAAGGTTCGTTATTCCGAAGGATCGGTAATCCAAAACACGCAAATTCCCTATACCTAGAGGTTCGTTAATACGAAAATTTGTGGCGTTATTCCGAAGGTTCGTTATTCCGAAGATTCGTTAATCCGAAAATGAAATTCGGAACAATGAACCTTCGGAATAACGAATCTTAGGAATAAAGAGCCTTCGGAATAACGAACCTTCGGAATAACGAGCTGTAACGGTCGCCATTGTATCACATTCAGCTGTAGGGATTAATCTTGAAGGGATGATAATTATAGTTTTGGTTGAGATGCTGCTTCAGCTTTCTAACTTTTTTTTTGTGCGAGATGGGTATGAAAACATCTTCTGAAATATGACAATGCACGCATACATATCAGGAATCTTAGTAAGTTTGGTAATTGATGAAAAGTAAGTTTGAAATGGCTAAGACATCCAAAAGCTCAGTGATCCTATGAAAAAGGTGGGACCCACCTTTTATTACGATCGCTTTGTTTTTACTTTGCTGTAGTATATCTCAATCATTTCAAAACCGATTTTCATCAAATACTGTACATTTTGAGTTCCTCTTAGAATTCTATGCTCTTCGATATTTTCTACAAAAAAGTGGTTTCTAATCATCTCGCAAAATGTTAAAAGCTGAATTCCCATTTCAACCAAAACTATACCACCCCTTTAATACGAAAATAGATTCCATCTCTTGAAAATTAATGGGGAGGAGATAGCATTTAAATAAGCACCATACCACACCGTCGTTATTCCATGATGTACGTGTAAATGGACAAAATTGAAGAAAGTGGTGCATTTGAATTTGTCCACAAAGCTGTCAAGATGAGGGACCTGTTCGTAACACCACAAGGATTAGGGAGAAAGGGTTGTCAATGGCAAATCGACGAAAGGTTGAAGGTCAAAGATCTTGTAAGCAAATCTGTGCGCTGACTGACGAGCTGCCAGCGAAGGCTGGGGAAAGTATTTTTCTTCGAAATTAAAAGAGAAGAAGCTAAGATAAGAATGAATAGAAAGTGACGAGTACAGAGAGAGAGGGAGAGAGAGTCGGGGACGAGGAGAAGATATTAAGAATAAAGAAGGAGAAAATAAACACTTGAGGCGTCCTTGAGATTCGGGAATACAGAAGTATCAATGGAATGTAACAGAACGTTAGGATATGTACGGAAGACACGCGCAATAATATGGGAAAGGAGGAGAAGATATGCTGCAGAAGAAGAAAGACAATGCCAGAGATAATTCTTTAATGATGATTTAAAAATGATGATTTGTCAGAGTCGACAAAATAATGTTTCCAGATTACAGTAGAAGTAAAAGTAGTAGTAGTAGAAGTAGTAGTAGTAGTAAGTAGTAGTAGTAGTACTACTACTAGTAGTAGTAGTAGTAGTAATGGTAATAGTAGTAGTAGTAGTAGTAGTAGTAGTAGTAGTAGTAGTAGTAGTAGTAACAGCTGCTGTGGTTGTAGGTATATAGTAGTAATAGTAAGCCTATAGGGCCTACTGTGTTGTAGTAGTAGTAGCAGCAGTGGTAAGTAATATAGGTAGTAAGTAGCAATAGTAGCAGTAGTCAGTATAGTAGTCGTAGTCATCTAGTAGTTGTGTAGTGGTGGTGGAGGCGGTAGTACTAGTAGTAGTACTATATACTAGTAGTGGTGGTATAGTATTAGTGGTAGTGGTCGTAGTAGTAGTAGCGGGAGAATGTACTGTACATAGTGACAGTATTCATTGTTGCGGTATTTTCTGCAGTAATAGAAGAAAAGGAAGAGGAGGAAAAAGAAGTAAGACGCATTGTGATTATGACATTGATGATGACGATGATGGTGATGGTGATGATGATGATGATGATGGATGATGATGATGATGATGATGATGATGGATAGTGATGATGATGATGATGATGATGGATGATGATGATGATGACGATGATGATGATGATGATGACAGTGAGAATATGAAAGGGATGAACAAGGAAAAGGATAAACGAAGAAAACAAAGAGAAATAGGACGGATGATAGAGTGAAGAATGCGAAGGAGGAGGAGGAGGAGGAGGATAAACTGTGAACATACAATAGCCCATGTCTGCACTGACGCTTTAACATGACTTGGCTCATAATACCAAATATTATGGAGGCTTTCCACGAATTATAGAGACAACGAGGACTCGTGGGATCGAAGGCGAAGATAACCGCTATTAAAATGGAGAGTGAAACTTCATTGAATTAGGAATACAAAGGTCACAAGACGAATAACAATGAGTACGTCTGTCACTTGAAAACGATATTCATTTCAAAGGGATGGTATAGTTTTCGTTGAGATGGAGATTCAGATTTTAACTTTTTTGCGGGTTAATCAGAAGTCACATAGTAAAGAGCGTACAATTCTTAGAGGCTTCTCATTATGTCACAAAAAAAGTTGGAAACCTGAAGCCCATCTCTGCCAAAATCATCCCTTTAACTCGAGTCATTCTGAAACATAACTTCACGTCGCACAGACAGCAGAGTTTCTTCGGGATGCCACAGTAGCGACTATAAGAGCGAACTGTAATCTAATACCCTATTTATTCAACAGATGGACACCAGTCGCAACATTAACGAGAAGAAAACGTCACATCCAGGCTGTAGTTCGACGCCTTTAAATGCACGTTCAAGACCAAACACAGCCTAACTTCATCACATCTGTATCAAATCAATGTCGAATTTGCTACATCGTTCCCACGTCTGGAGCCATCGACATTTTGGGGCAACAGGGAAAATAATGACTGTCTTTGATGTGTTGTTGCCAGGTCTTCGTTCCAGCAGTCTGAGAGTACGAGTAAGGGTGGAAACTCACACGAGAATTATAATTTGGCGTGATGGAACGGTAGATGTCACGGTCCTCTGCTGCAGTCGCATAATTGCAGAACAATCTTCCTGCATGAATCCAATACCGAACCGTCAATTTCATTCTAGCGATTCAAATTATATATATATATATATATATATATATATATATATATATATAAATTTGTATTAAATTTTCAGTTGCCTTTCATGTTATTTCACACCTAAATTTTTACATTTTTCAAGTGGATAGATAAATGATTAAATAAATAAGCAAATTGATATATATGTATATATATATATATATATATATATATATGATCAAAATGTTGAATACGATGCAACTGATGTCATCTACGCCTAAGATTTTAAATGGACAAATGATTATTGGTCAGTGGCACGTAATAATTGGGGAACCAATGCTACAAGCACAGTTATGAAAGGGTCTGCGTACAAGCAATCATGTCTACTCATTACTGGTCCCGTTTGATTCTTGGTGCTGTGAGGTAAGGGTCCTTGAAAGTGAAGGGGAAATTCGTTCATTACCAGTCACGTTGCCAATATAGTGACATTTGAAATATGAGGCTTCCGTTATGCCAACTGCAAGGAAATATGATATCACCTATTGTGTACGACTGAGAGGGAGAGAAACCGCCGAAACTATAAATGTATACTGTATGACAATTAATGACCTCTAGAGAAGTTTCGGAGGTTCGTGGGAACAAAATAATCTCAGCAAAACTGGATCGCCACTCGAAGTCTCGCATCACGCTTTAGTATAAACTGCAGCGCAATAAAAGCTGTCCCCCTCTCTCTTCTTCATCGAGTTCTTCACTGAGCGTCGCCATTTTAGTCTAATTCCGCTTTGCCCAACGCCCATACCTAGAACAGTACTTTATACTTGAATATCCCCATCTCAAGAGGACGTATGCCCAAACATTAAAATCTATTACAGATTCGGCGAATACAAACTTTCGAAGACTTGTGAAACAGAAAGAACAGAGCAATGGTGACATCAGTAGTGTGTATTAATACTATACTGTACACATATAGATAATCTTTGATTATATTGCTGAAAATGAGGAATTGTACAGTGATGCTATGAGAGAATTAATCATACATCAAATCATATCAAATCAAATCAAATCAAATCAGATTATGAATTCAAATCAAGAAATCGGGCTAGGAGAGTAACGCCCATTGTTTTTTTTTTTGCATATTATGTAAAAAGGGCTTGGTTCTACACGTAGACCCTACTTATTATGTGAACCTTCCGACCTTGTACAGAGTTTTGCAATTCTGCTACTTTGAATGGTTGGTGGAGGGGGAGGGGGAGGTCATGCGAATGTATACGGTAGATGATACAGTATTTTACAGCATAAGTGACTATAGGAGTCTTACCGGCGGGGGGGGGGGGGGGGGGGGGGTGTATACGTCTGGAATGCCTCTTGGAGGCTCAGAACTATCACACTCCATTTATATTTTACAAATGTTTTCCAACGTCATCAGGCGCCAAAAACACGGGAGCATGTCTCATTATTTACACTCAGTGTATCTACTCTCAGCAACACATCACTCAGACACATGTAATTAACGCTAATTGATTGGGGCAGTCAGCGATCATACTGCTAGGGCAGCGAACTCCCAACTCCCAAACGCATGATCTCCGTGGGGCATCCACTTTAAATACTTCACCCTTTTAATGTACTAATGGGTTAACCACGACAATCATAATTGATTTTTTAAAGCTATATCAATAATAGGTTCTGCATTGGATGCTGTGCTATTAAATATCACATTCCCAATGCCTAAAAATCAATTATAATTCCTAATGATTCCTAACTTCCAAATGTAAATGATCACGGTATACTGGGATATAAGTGGTGGGTGGGATTGGGAAGTAGTGTAGTCGCTATGGAACGGATTGTTCTCTATTAACGTGTGTAAAGACGTATTGTGTGAATGTGGCATGAGAGTATGTTGCTTCGTTGATTCAATGAGTTACCTTCCAAGTGTAATCATCTATTTCAAGCTAGACACCTCGGAAGACCACCACGACCAAGGGGGCCGGGCTGAGCAGGGCAATCCATTCGTTTCTCCCTAACCCATTGTGGTGCCAGGTAAAAATGGCAGAGGTAAAAATGGCAGAGGTAAAAATGGCAGGGGTAAAAATGGCAGAGGTAAAAATGGCAGAGGTAAAAATGGCAGAGGTAAAAATGGCAGAGGTAAAAATGGCAGGGGTAAAAATGGCAGGGGTAAAAATGGCGGAGGTAAAAATGGCAGGGGTAAAAGTGGCAAGGGTAAAAATGGCAGGGGTAAAAATGGCAGGGGTAAAAATGGCAGAGGTAAAAATGTCAGAGGTAAAAATGTCAGAGGTTAAAAATGTCAGAGGTAAAAATGTCAGAGGTAAAAATGTCAGAGGTAAAAATGTCAGAGGTAATAATGTCAGAAGTAATAATGTCAGAGGTAAAAATGTGAGAAATAACGTCAGAGGTAATAATATCAGAGGTAAAAATGTGAGAGGTAATGTCAGAGGTATAAAAATGTCAGAAGTAATGAGAGCGATTTCGTCAGAGGTAAACGTATGAAGAGGTTTTGAATAATAACCTAGCCAGAGCAAACTGTATTCATCGAATTATCAAATCCAAACTGCAGATTTGAAGAATATTTATGGAATTATGTTTTTAAAAAATTAGAGCACTCTCATTATTCTGAGTTTGATCCAAGTGCAGTGGCGTAATCTGTCTGTTCAGAGGAATATTCAACCAGCTATAGAGCCTAGTAGACCTATGGGAAATTATCATTATTAATTATTATTATTATTATTATTATTATTATTATTATTATTATCATCATTATCATCATTATTATTATTATTATTATTACTACTACTACTACTACTACTACTATTATTTATCATTATAAGGGGGTTCCAATAATGCTGCAAACCCCTTAAACAGTTTAATCCTACGTTGTTTTGCCCAATGAAGTTATCACACACACACACACACACACACTTTTTTTTTGTTTTTCAACGATGTTTATTCTGTTCCATTCAAAGTAATAGAAAAAAAAAATAACAATTTTCATTTGCTACAATTGAAATGACGAAAATATACATTTGTGATCACAATAGCAAATTTGCTATTGCTGTACATAATGACATAACAAAAATTACATTTTCATGAACAATTATCAATTTACATACAGTCACTTCCCCTATGCTCTCAAAAAAAAATTGCTTAAATTTAACAGTGATAATTCAATTCTTCTAGCATTAATCTTAATAATCATCCAAATGAATTATGCAGCAAAATTATACAGTAATAAATAATGGAACCATATTATTTATCAACCAATACCCGCCCACCTACTAACTCATATCCCTTCCTGAGTCCCTATGACCACCCCCACCAGTTCCCTCCCTTCCTGTTTCCTCCCCCACCCCTATCTGTACACATGCAACACACAAACACACACAAACACACCCATACACACACACACACATACACATGCACCTAATTTGGTTAACTGCTCTTGCCTACACATCACAATATAGTAAATATAGTTATATAATCAGCCCGCCAACAGGCTGACAGGAACGCATGGGAAAGGAGGGGGAGAAAATACAAAACAACACAAGAGAAAAAAAAAGAAGAAGAAGAAGAAGAGGAGGAGGAATGAAGGAAAGGAAAAAAAATGAAGAAAAGAAAGAGTGGAATACTATGGAAAACATTACTATTTTCATAAAAGTCACAGACGTTGCACGTAGCTTCAGACTGGTTTATTCAACGAAGTCTCAAAATATTCCCATTTTTGTAAATGTACATGTAGCTTCCCAGCCTTGGTCGCAAGGATTTTTTTCCTCATTTATTAATTCAACAATAATCTTTTGCATCTTTTCTCCAGTGGGTAACTTATTTCCCGCTCTAGATTTAAAAATGATGTATTTTATTAAGATAATCAAAGTATTTACACATTTTGATCTATTTGAATAACCCGAGATTCCCCCCCAAATATATCTCTCCAATCCATATTCCTTAACTCATTTATATCAAAATAATTAATTATGAATTCCCATAACGGTTTCACTTTAACACAGTGTAAAAATAAGTGCAGATAAGTTTCAGGCTCATGTTGGCAGAAGGAACAAAGGCTGTCTGCTACAAAACCAAACTTCATTAAACGCTCCTTAGTGTAAACTACGCCATGTAACATCATAAATTGAAATTCTCTATATTTTCTTATCAATGTACACTTACTCGGTTTAATAAAAAGATCTTTTATTTCTTTGTTTGTATAATCATAGCTACTGTGATCATCTTTAATTTGTAAAACATAAGATGACTGTAAATCTTCCACCATAGCCTCATATATTTTCCTCGATTTTAAAACTTGCAAATTTACTCTCTGACCAGAAAAAAATCAATTTTAAGTCAAAGTTTGTGGAATCAACTTGCTGAAGTGTACCTGCTCTCATAGAGTCCTTCCATTTCTGGGGTATAGCATTAAATATATCATTCAGTTTAAGCAATTCTTCTACCTTAAAACCAAGACCCAAGCTTTGAAAATGTGACTGAGATCTCAAATGACCGTTATCTAATATATCTTGTATTGTAATTATTCCTGCATCAAATAAATCTCTATGAAAAAACATCCTACCTGCTATGCGTACACTCCTATTATTAAATATTATTGGATTTACAACCTCATTTTCCAGTTGTCTATATTTATAGATATCGAGCCAAACCTTCAATATTTCCGAATAAAAAGGTGGTACATTATCTGTCATAATAGATGAATCAAGGTCACACATAAACAGGAATCTACTTCCAACTGTACTAAAACAGAAGTCAAAAAATAATTTCCACCCAACTTCTTTTTCTCCATATAGAAGGCGTTTTAGCCACATAATACGTTGTGCCTTAACAAATAACATACACACACACACGCACACACATACACACACGCACGAACCCACTTTTGGTATAAACATATACTTCTATACGCACATATACATACTCTCACATACACACTCTTACACAAACTAATTCCGCTCACGTCCAAGCGAGTATAATGTCATTACTTTTCATTTTTTGAATTGTTTAGTGTAAAGAAGTGAAGGAGACAGAGTCGAAGCAAACCGCTAATTTTTCATCTGTTCTATGTTATTTTCTCACATTCAGGTTTCGTAGGAGCCTATTTATCTCACAAGGCCTGATCACGACATAATGTAGTAGTAAAAATACAAAACGCAAAAAAACAAACTACAGCAGATGTATCGGCAGACATAAATAAGCTCTTGCAAAATATTTCATTACATTGTGCAAGTATCACATGGCGCAAAAACAAATATCTCGAAGTTTAATGAACACTTTGTGGTCACTTTACAAACTTATGCCTATTAAAACTGGAGACGAACTTTAGCAATAGACTGTTCTAGTGAGAGTAAAAACCGATAGTTTGCCGTGGGATTTCTTTCAATTATTGTAGAACGAATCCGCAGGCGAAAAAAAAAAGTAAATGTCTGATGCCTTTCAAACTTAGCTGTTGCTCCAAAGTCAGATATTATCAACATGGTGTCCTGCTAAAGATTGGTAGATTCAGCCTCCGAAAATGACGTTGTTCCCTCGTTATACAACAACAGTAAGAAAACTTCACAAAAAAAGTAATACGAATAAAACTAGGTCATAATCATAATTATGTAGTTTAGGTTCTGAAGTTTATAGTAGAGTATTTAGTGATACCCCTATATATATAAACATTTTCGTGTAATTAATGATTTGTTTAACCCCTAATTTTGGGGGAAATGGGACATCAAGCGGGGAGAAATGAGACAACCTGGAGAGAAATTGGATAACCATCATGACCAAAGTAGGATTTACATGTGCCGCGGGGAGAAATGTAACACTGCCCTATCAAATTTCTCCCAGTGGTAACAGAAACAGTAAAAGATCCCTGACAGTTTTTCATACCTGCATGTCTGTTATCAAGCAATTTTATTTTCTGAAGTTTGCACACTTATTACAATACCTATTAACATAGTGTATGACCTACCAGATCTATAGTAAGTTTGATATTTTACTGACAACATACCTGTAGAGCTGTAAAAGTGGTTAATATGTCCATTTTCAGGTGTACCGAGGCTCATCTTTTCACTGATATATTTCGATTGTTTACTGGCCGAGCATTTTTCAAGTTACATGAGTGTCCCATATTTCTCCCCGTGTCCCATTTCTCCCCGGTCTCCCCCGTGCTTTATTTCAGAAGGCACGAAAAGCGCGTATTGCGAGAAAGGTGTCTGAAACATGAAGAAAAAAAAAATCTCTGTCACTTTTACCTCGTCCTCTTTCATTTCTACGACTAAATTTTTATCAATGACATTGTTATCTCTGGCATTTTGACCACTGACAGTTCGACCACAGACAACTTTACCTCTGACATTTTTACCACAGACATAATTATTTACCTCTGACATTTTTACCTCTGCCATTTTTACCTCTGCCATTTTTACCTCTACCATTATTACCTCTGCCATTTTTACCTCTGCCATTTTTACCACTGCCATTTTTATACCTCTGCCATTTTTACCTCTGCCATTTTTACCTCTGCCATTTTTACCTCTGCCATTTTTACCTCTGCCATTATTACCTCTGCCATTTTTACCTCTGCCATTTTTACCTCTGACATTATTATACCGAACCCTTATTGTTCCAATTGTATCTTATCATCGAGACTGAATATGGAGAGGCCAGCGAAATGTATCTTCTCAGACCGTTGACATCGTCTACAATGTTAGAATCAAACATTCCCCGAAGAAAGCCATTGTCACTCACAACACGAATTATCACGTTTCATCATTTTTTTTTCTAATATCATTCTGAATTTCCATCAGGAACTGTTCCACAATTTGCACGATATACGTTTCGATGTTTCCCTTGAAGCTTCATTCCCCACAACCTCACTTTTCTTTATGCGTGTTCCAAATGCTCTCACCATGCATTAGGGCATGTGTCTGTTCAACATTTTTTTTTTTTGCCCTATAAATGTCTCGTATATGATTTATAGCTACAAACCAGGAAGGTACACATAAGATGGAGTACTTATAGAGGAAATGGCGAAAAGAAGAAAATAACGACCAAGCAATCGAATGCAAGACAGTTACTCTTCCTAGGGAGAGAAATATACACAAATGTTGACCTGGGAAACGATTATAAAATATATGGACCACAATCTCGCACAGAATAGTTATGACTCAATCATTAAACTTGATATACCTCGACCTCTACTGTGTATGATATGAATAAAACTTACTACCATACACTCTGTGAGTGTGCCCTTTGTAACGCCGCTCGCATGAAAAGTATACGAAGAGTTTGGTCATAAGACGAGTTAACTCATGGCATGTGAATTTGAGGTAATTGCCATCAAACCCGCAAAATAAGAAAATAATAAGTAAATATAGAATATTCCTAACACAAATAAAACTTAAGCATAGTCCTTGTTGTGTAAACTTACAAGTTCAAGTAACAAGTGAGGTATCACTGAAGACGTCTTATTTTGCTAATCTGATGATGGACTTACTTTGAAATGTTTATAATTGATACCATATTCCATTTTGCGATCAAGCGATCTTCACGTACTCTTGCACTCTTCTCTGGCGCGTTGCATGCAGGCTAATTTTCCAGGTATCATATATAAGGATCATGCATGATCTTATAACAAGTCTATGCGCGCGAACAAAATATGGCATTTCTTGTATTAGTGCATTTTCTTCTCTCTCTTATTTCGGCGGTAATTGTTGCCACATTTTTTAAGCACATCGGGAAAAGGAAGAAAGCACGTAGAACATAGAAGCGAAGCTGCTTAAACTCATTTAGGTTTGGTGCAGGTTTCTCCCCCATCCCATCACTTTACCCGCTCGTCTAATTCCCGTGAGAGTTTTCTCCACTAGTTTTCTCTACACATAATGTATGACCTCTTTGCATAAACGCTATCGGTTTCTCTTTTTTTTCCGTCATAATGAATTCGTCTGGCTCTCCGTGGTCTGACTCATCATTGCATTTCTCCGTATCATCGTTACTTGAGATCGGACCGGGTATAAAAGGGTGATGGTGGTGGTGGGGGGGGGGGGGGGGATGGAAGAAACCTGTCACACCATGCGTCAATGGCCGCTGCGAGTTCAAAAGCTAAATATATAGATATCCCGCATCCCATCAGCTCCTCTTCATCTATCATTTATACCACTACCATCGACATACCAACCCAATCATTCTTTCTGTCCTCATCTTCGTCTTCTTCTTCTTCTTCGTCTTCTTCTTCTACTACTACTACTACTACTTTTTCTTCTTCTTCTTCTTCTTCTCCTTCTTCTTCTTCTTCTTCTTCTTCTTCTTCTTATTCTCCTTCTTCTTCTCCTCTTCTTCTTCCTCCTTCTGATCCTCTGCATCTTCTCTTCATCGAATGTTACATGCCACTTCCATCACTAAGGTTTGCCATCCAATCCATACATCCTCGTTACTCATCATCGTTCTTCTACTACTGTCTCGCATGCCATTCGCCCTCTTCTTCCTCCTCCTCCCCTCGTCCTCTCCTCCTCTTCAGCATCTTCCTCTTCATCTTCTCTCCATCACTACCAATCAACGTTATTACCCAATCCATCAACATTCGCTCTCCTTTTCAACCTTATTGTTCCTCTGCCTCCATGCGTTTCATGTCACCTCCACTTCCTCTCCCTCCTCCTCCTCTTCCTCCTCCTCCTTCATTTTCTATTCATCTACCTTCCTACTACCACTGATGCCAGGCCCGTGGAGGGGGGGGGGGGGGGAATTCAGGGGGTTACGAAGACCCCCCCCCCCCCCCCCCCCCGCTTGCTCCTTGGTATTGCTGGGTATGTGTATAATGACGGTACTGAACATAAACTTGAACTAAAAGGGTCTACGTTTTAGAGCCCCCCAATAAAAATCCTAGTTACGGCCTAGATGCTACTAACAGAACCCGCACTCACCCTCTCTTCCCAATCAATATGATAATATCACCTAACGCTGAAACTTCTCAGGGTGTTGCAGCTTTATAAGTACCAAATCACATCCCAGTGTCTTAGTGTCATTATGTGGTATTTTTCTTTTATCAAAGAAAGTGGAGTTCAATACACATTTGTGTCAATTTATGTCTATTAATACTTTCAGATGACTGGCTATAATCATCGAAAGTGGTTAGAGTTTTATTAGAAACACAACATATAGAGGCCCGGAAGGAAGGCGAAGTCAAAGATATCCCTTGTTGGCATCCCGTCTATAACTACTTGTTTACATACCGTTAAAGTGACCATGGAATGTTAATATTTAACTGCCCCTTCCTGTCCCTCATCTCTATTGTATTCAAAAGCTTTATAGCACTCGTGGTTAGTCTGCAATTTCTCCACACCAGAACATGATAAGGTGAATTACGTTGTTAATGGGTTAATATTGTATAGACGCCTCTAATAGATACGATACCATGCACTATCAATATTATTTTGATATAATAAATATACAAAGCAATACCAATAGCTCTTCAGTTACAGAAATAACAACACTTCCTAAAGTCGAATCATCTCAAAATGATGGAATTTTATACATACTATTACAGGTGTACACTGAGCACAAACTGATAGCCCATAATGTTCTATAGAGTAAACGATCATTAACAATGTCCATACATCTCAGTACAACAGAGACAATTCATTATCATGCCCTGCTGTGTCTGCGAAAGCTGAACGCAAGGTTAACAAGCGCATTGAAGCACATCAGAAATACATGTACACGAAAATCCTATAACGATCGGGATAAACAGCAATTTTTATAGTTTCACGGTGGCTGGGTTACCATGCACCGTTACATGGGTATAGAATGTACATCTAGGTGGTGGAGTATGAGTTAACTGTGCACGGTTCCATGGTTGTGAATAAAAATGTGAAAGGCCATATTGAAACAACACACACACACACACACACACACACACGCACGCACACACACACGCACACACACACACACACACACACACACACACACACACACACAAATACAACTCCCTATTGTGACAGCGATAAACGTGGGAAAATCGAGTAGCAAAAACGCGTGATTCCCTGCAGGCGTGCAAATGTTGTCTGCACAGGAATAACGTGTAAACCCTAACTCTTAAAAGCCTAAACAACAAAGGAAAAACAAAGAAACAGTGCATCTTGAAAGCTGACATTCCATGTAACACTCTGAAGCTGTCTGAAAAGTTTGGAGGCAGAAATGGCGTCGTGTAGTGACCCCCATTATTTTTTTTTTCTCATTATAGCCTCCAAATCAGTGTGCAAAGAGGAAAAGTTTAGACTAGATTATTGATACACTACATAGCAGGTTTCGAAAGTCAAAGTAGGCTAGTTACTATTTTCTGCAACTCTGATGCCTGTCAATAAGAAATGCCACCTTCACAAGAACAATTTTGGACTTTTAGATCCTGTCTGCTATAGAAGAATAACAGAAAAGTCATGATTTGTTGAAGAAAGTACCTGTAAGACTCCGAGGAGGGCAAAGTTATTAATGTATAAGGGTGCTTTATCTGAAATATAAATTTTGATTGAGTAATGCACAAATTTGATTCGTACACATCAGTGGATTTCTGGAAAAAATCCGAAAATTAACTGTCGATGCAGGTTTAAAGAATCGTTAGTCTAGTTGATTTTTGTAGGGATGGTATCATACTTTTAGTTGGGGTGAACTTAGATTCAGCTTTTAACCTTTAGTGACCTCTTTAGAAAGTAAATCACTTCATGAAACGTTAAAAAAACATAACACGGAGGAATTCAAAGTCTACTGGCTGTCAATCGGTTTTGAAATGGCTGAGATATCCAAAAACAAAGTAAAACGAAGAGATCCTGATGGATTTAAAGTTGGGCCCACTTTTAATTTGAATCGCTTTGTTTTGAATATCTCATCCATTTCTGAACAAACCGTCCTATTCTCTGAATCGCTGCTATATGCTACTATAATTATGTGTTTCATTAGAGGTGTCTCATCATCTCCAAAAAAAAAAAATAATAATAATAATAATCAGCCAAAGAAGTTGGAAACCTGAAGCCACATCTCTATCGAAACGGTACCATCTATTTAAACGTTTACCTCTCACTATTTTAGAATCGACAGTCACATATAATAAATGTTAATCACGTAATTATGAAATTACTTATATACCTCCATTCAGTAGTACATGTAGAGGCCTATGCCACTTTAACTTGGTTACAGAGGAAGTGGATGGTAAATTTAACAAAGAGAAGTCACTTGGGATATAACTTTTCAAATTTTGCTTCCTTCATTCAAGAGGAATTCATGCACAAAAAAAAAAAATCATTTTGTGCATCCTCGCTCCAAAGCTTGTGAGTTCGGATGATGAATTATGAACGACCCTGCTATATGCCCTGCGGTATATTTCATAGCGAGAATAAGTGGACCCATAGAGCTTTGAAAGTGGTTGAAGAAGAAGAAAAAAATATGTATTTTCTCGTTAAAAAAGAGGAAATAAAGTAAAGGAAGAAAAGACATTGGAAATATGAATTTACATATTGCAAAGCAAACCAGAGAGAAATAGAACAGTACACAAGGTAACACCGTTTGGCGCATAAAACCCTGTCAGTCAGTATACAGTGAGCCATTAGCATTGCTTAGACACGTCCCGGTTCTATAAATTATGCTAATGACTGTTTAAACACGGCTATTGATTTTCACCGTCTCCTCAGAAACCGAGCCACGAGTGTCTTCCATCCGATTATCAACCAAAGTAACGTTCACTCAGCTATTGTCTGTCACGAGTGAAGACCACATACAGTGACTCTTCTTGTGATATCTCCTTACATAATTATAGCAATAACTGTATAGGCGACTCCAAGACCACACGCCATTGACAAAAGTATCGACAGAAGAAATAAAATAGGACGTCGTAGAATGCGAAACAACTGTGTGCGAATATCTCTTTGTTAACATGTTTTTAGTAAGAGAGAGTTTTTTCCTCCCTCTCTCTGTTACTTCACTCTCATCAAGGAGTTATTACTTGCTCTCATTGAGAACGCGGTTATGAATGGAGAGAGGGGGTAATAGGACCATGGAGGTCCCCTCCGGGTTTCCCCTCACCCTTGCGAAATTTCCCAGGATACGTAGACCCGCCATGATGTCAACTGTTGTGCTGTGCCATTCGGCCATTCGCGGCGTTCAATGAGCATCAAAATAACACAGACAAGGTGTTGTTACAGAGCAAGCGCAACACATGTCTTTATTTATTTCGTCAAAATTGATCGCTGGCAAAAGGGCATTCAATGGCATGTACCACCATAACATTCATGAAAAGCGAGAGCTATTAGGAGTTGCTTATGGGAAATTATCCTGCATATGAAAGTATTCGAAGGTCATTATAGTCCCACCCGTCTGGTGTGCGCTACTGTCCATCAAAACAGATGAATTACTAGCGTGATGTTATACACAATGAACGCTTCATATCGTATAGGGAGGGACCCGCCTTATCATCTCGGACATCCTACTACCATTGACTACACTGATAGTTACTGACCTGTCGAGCGCGCCGATAAATCACATCCTTTGTGCCATTATCCATTATACTAGCTAATGAATGTTAATCAAAAGACAGGGAGGTAGGTGGGGAGAGATGGGTGCCTTTTCCCACGCACTTCACATAATGTAATGCGTTACAGGCCCGTAGCCAGGGGGGGGGGGGGGGGGGGGGGGGGGTGCGTCGGGTGCGTACGCACCCCCCCAAATTCTGAAAGGTCCACTTTTTCATAATAACGGTTTTTAGCAATTCTCAAGATAACAATCCAAATAAATATAAAGACACATTATATGCTACGTAAATGTGGAAGAGTACGTTTAACAATGTTAAAAATAATTGTACGAAACCCTTTTGTTGTATGAACCATCGGATCGTCCCCATGCACACAAACACAAATGTTATGTATCAATTTGTGCGAACTATTGTTATATTGGCACTGCATGCCATGGCCCTTGGCGCGTGTGACCGGTGTTTTTTTTTTCCACTGGCCGCCCGAGTACGTGCGATTCGTGGATGACATTGAGGTTGACAATTGCATTTTTTTCACAGGAACAGAGGTAAGTGGATGAAAATCTAATAGCCTCAAGTTTACATATATGATAAAAATTAAAGAAATTTCCTCGAAATTACTATAATCGAAAACCTGAGACATTTTATATCTACGTCTCACAAAGATATAGTACATGTATATATAAGTACATGTTGGCATGATAATGCCTGGGGATAGATTATTATGTCAACTATTTTCCATTATGAATGCATGCTCCAATCAAATTGTGAAAAGGTGGTCATGAATTAGCATTTCTTACGAACGATCAGGAGAGACAAAACAAAATGAAAGGCCTGTCTTACTCCAGTTCTCTTGTAACACTCATTGGGCCATTATGCATGCCTAACGAATTATAACAGCATCTTTTTCTAGCCCTTTTGCTAGTACCAACATTCGAGAAAAGATCATCTATCAAGTAACTGTACGATCTCCTTGCATAATCTAATGCTTTTAAACACACACTTATTCATATTTTTCATAAAAAACACAGGTAATGAGCCGGATTGGGTTAAAATTCTCACTTACAGCTTTGTAGAAGTCTGAGTCAACAGTATCACACATTACTTCAAGACGTATTAGTACAAACGATTTCTTGAGCCTGCACCGTTTCAGGCTCTGTTCTGGATACGGCGGTAGAAACTCATTCTTTTTTGTTGTTTATTTTATCATTATTTACTAATCTCTTTTCTAACTTACAGGTAGCGGATTTCTTTGCAGGCCAAATTCGGAAATGTAGTGTTGATTATTACTTATACATTTTCTCATGTTGTGACAGTTCTATTGGTTCTCATTTTAAAGTGAGCCAAAACCTAAGAACATTTTCACTTATAATATTTCCAAAGAGTATTATGCAGGCACGCAAACTCATTTTAGTTGTATTTCATTTAAATGTTATGGGTAAGAGGGTATGAGAGAGAATGGAAAGTGCTGAGCTATGAAGTAAAATGGTAAAGTAAAAAGTTTGTCAGATAGTATTACAAAAGAAACTAATTCTTTTTTGTTTGTTTATTTGATCATTATTTACTTATCTCTCTTCTAACTTAAAGGTAGTGGATCTCTTTGCAGCCCAAATTCGAAAATGCCTAGAGACAGCTAGTAACCAAATATGCTACTATAATTTAATAAATAAGAAATAACCATTCCAGCATGTATCTTAGTGTGCACAGTAAGACAGATCAAATCAAATAGGAAAACATCTGAGCACTAAGCCTGAGGTCTGAATTTGCACTCAACTTCTTCCAATGGCTAACGGATGTTTAATTTTTGAATTTCACTGACCTCCAAATTTCAGAAAGAAAACCTTCTTAGCATGATGGTTAATATGACATTTGACTGATATTGGAGATGTTTGCGAATCGGATCTACTACCTTTAATATTATTAAATCTAAAATGATTATTTGAAAGTTCGGAAATGCTGGAAATATCCTACCACAAGGAGGCAAAATATAAATGGTTCACATTTACAATTCATTTTGTTTAAAAAATTTTCTTATTTATTTTCGTTTTTGACAAACTCGCATATACCAACGGCAGATATACTGTATAGTAAAGTGAATGTTTCATCTTCCAAACAGCATCCAATGGGATGGAAAACTCCAACTGAAAGGTGGACACCGTGACCATACTCGCTAAAGAAAACGCGTAATAGGGGTCGTTTTTTCTCACGGATTAGATGGAAAGTGTGATGTACGAGCGTATATAATCAAAGGGTATCAAAAAGGCCGAAATTTGGGAAAATGGTATATTGTTCAATCATGATGAAGTACTTCTTTAGGGTGCAGGAAACATTTAAGGAATACTTGTTTTTAAGGCCCGAAAAAATCATATGATCATTACTCGTTTAGGGGCCATTTTGAAAGTCCATGTATGAGCATGGCGTCCACCTTTTAATTGTCGCTACCCCTCCCGGGACAGTATCAAAGGACCGTTTTGTTAATTAACGCAATCCCCCCTTCCTTTAAAAATCCTGGCTTCAGGCCTGCTAACGCGGGTATACAATAGAAAAAATAAAAGTTAAAACAACACCAGGAAAATCACTATTCTCAATTTTGCGGCGCGCTACGCGCGCAGAGTCTCGAACACAATTAGACTTTGCAACTTCCTGGCAAAATGAGTTTTTACTATTTCCTAGATGAAATACCGTAACGCGATTGCATGCAACAGACAAAAATAAAAAATTCCTCGAGACTTTTAAACGTCATTAAAACAGTCAAAATTCACAATTTGCGGCGCGCTTCGCGCGCAAATTCTTACACAACTTTTGTAGTTCGGTCGTCCAAAGAATATATATATATATATATATATATATATATATATATATATATATATATTTGTGTGTGTGTGTGTGTGTGTGTCATCATTGGTATTGGTACCGAAGGTCCGTTTTTTTAGTGACCGCACCCCCCCTTGAAAAATCCTGGCTACGGGCCTGCGTTACTGTATTCTATAACGACAGTTCCTAGATTGTAATAGAGAGAATAACTCCGCATAATACACGCCCCTGGACAATGGCGGTGTTGCCCTTGATATATCCACACAATGAATTCAACCACGCGCCACTGCACAATGGGCGCCCACGAGTAAGCGGCAAGGCGAATCACGTCTGCTCCGATGTCTGAACTGTCAATGAAACAGTACATGGTTTTCCTCATCATCTTGAGTGATGAAAGCTGCTAACCACCCCATAATCATTTTCTCTAACTGCAGGAATAACTGAATTCACTTACCCTTATATTACTGTTTCCGTTCCCCATGTCTCATGATCATTCCTTGGTCTTTAAAGAAGCACAAACTATCGGCGGAGAGTAGACACCAGCGATCCGGATGACAGTGTTCGCGCGACTGACTTCCGACAGCTTTCCCTCTGGATCTCTGAAGACGGTGTGGGATAGAGGAGGAGGGAACGGAGACAGGGCGTGGGGTGTTCTCTCTTGCTCATCTCGGGACAGAACGGCGTTTACGGCCGCGGTGATGTAAGCTAATCGAGAGGGTGGTCGCGCGTTCGCGCTCGTGTGTCCGTCATGTCTCAAATGATTCATATTGTAGAACGATGATAGAAGCGCCGCACATTGTTAGTACGCAGTGCCGCCGTAAGGTGCTCATACTTATGTGCATGGAGCTACTTGTAGATTCACGCATGGTTATCATGCTGAAAAATGTTTGTATGGAGTGTGTGTATGTGTGTATGTGTGCGAAACGGAGGGAGAGACAGACAGACTGACAGATAATGAGGAATTAAGGGAGAGAAAGCACATTCATGCTAGAGATCGCGCCCGCTTTACCTCGCTTCACTTCTTACATTTTTATCAACTTGTCAGACAGTCAATGTGGAAGCGTGGCATGATGATAGATATAGGCAAATAAAGCATTAATTCTTCAAGTCCCGTTGGCAGCATGCAACTTGTACAAATTCAAAAAGAACTTTAATACACTGGTTGCATTTAGAGGTTTTATGTGCATTTCGCTAGAGTGAAAAAAAAACAAAACAAACATGCACCTTCCGGCTCTGCAAGTTTTGGGGAGGGGGTGCATGGTATCATGAGAAGAGAGGAGCTGGGGTTAGCAGTGGTCCATGAACATGGCTGTCGCTGCATGTGGTGATTAATCTATGGACTATCAAAACAACAAACGGTGTTATAGATATAAGTCCATGTTATATGTGTATGCCCGTCTCTGGAGTGCTTCGTCAAAAAGTGAAACATTGTGCAATCATGCGTTGTGCGGTCATGCTTTATATAGGGCCTATGTAGCTATATACCTCCTAGAGTAGGCCCTATACCGCCTTATCACGTTCACGAAAAAGTCAAGGGCAATACTATACTAGCTGGCAAACATTGTCTGTATGTCAACACTTACATCAAAGTCTGAACAAACGTCTGGCTTTCAAATGGCACTTTTGATGAATACATGTATTCACATCACTCCCTTCAATAATAAACAGTTCAAAGTTTCCTCTTCGTGTGAGTCGTATTGTTCGCGAATGAGGCGTTGATCACACAAAGAGCGAACCGTTCTTTTAAACAAATGAGCTTTTTATATCATGTGCAAATTTATCTAAATACGTTATAAACTGCAGAGCTTCGTTAAGTAGTAAGTTGACATCTATAAAGTTATTATGTTCATAATGATAATAGCCTTCTTTACCCATGGTAGCCTCTTTATTCTAAGCACCTTTTCCTGTTTTAAGAGGGCCGTGCCGTTGTCATAGTTACCCCAACATTGCTAAGCACCAATTTTGATTTTAATTTTTATATTCTTTATTTTACAGATGGGTCAAAGAAGAAATATGGGGATTAAAAAAAAAACACCACAGGACTTGATTTAAAAACTCTTACGTCAGACTGCAGAATTTTGCCAACAACAGGGACCGCGGAACCGGCGCGCCGCCGCGGCGATGCGAGGGGCACGGGGCTGGGGAAGGGCTGCATCTTCCCCCCTCCCCCCCCCCCCCCCCAAAAAAAATCCAATTTTGGATTTTTTAACAAGACAACAGAACCCATGACACCCAGACGGTTCCGCCAAGGATAATTATTTTTCGTCTCAGCACCCCCCCCCCCCTCAAAAAAATAAAACAAGTTAAGTGCCACCCCTGAACAAATACCACAGAGTCCCCGCTCTATCACACGAAGTTGGCACTCTAATGTGATGTCTTTGTAAAACTGTCAGCATACTAATAATCACATTGCACATAACTATAAATTTCCACAGTTTTTTTAATGGAATTGGATGCACCTAGATATAGCTGACCTAAAAGATAAAGTTGGCCCATTTACTGAAGGGCGGTCGAATGACTTAACCATTACACATAGTCAATATAATTATTGTACATGTCGCTGGCTACCAGGGAATGGAAAATAACAAGAAATTCGTTGATTTTCTGCAATTTAGTATTTCGAGTCCACAATCCATTGATTTCACCCCAAATGACTAAGTATGATTCCGTCAGGTATCAGCTATAGACACTGGAAGAATAGAGGCTTGTTTAACAGTTGATCAACTGAAACTCTTTTGCAGTTTTATTTCTTTTTCTCTTTTTTTTTCTCTCTTAATTATGTTGTCAGGCTATAGTGTCCTTCCGAGTTTATTTCCTGGCGCTTGTCGTTATCTTCGTTTGACCGGTTTTGATGCGAAAGGGCAGTATGGGAAACTGTTACGTAACATTCAAGCAAGAATGTCGAAAAGAGTTAACTAAAAACACAGCTTTGGTTTTATGCAGATGTGAAAACTGAATGGCTCACTAAAGAGAAAGCTATATACCACCATTATAGGACGAAATGTATCCAATGAGGTGAGTAAAACTGTAGGTTCGGGAAAAACTTGCAAAGTAACGACTCTAGCTGCCATGGAAGGTAGTTTGTAAAATCTTAGGCCCTTAGGGTTAATGAAAATAGAGTGAGGCTGGGAAAATCATATCACACGAGCAAAGGAAACACAGGTTGACGTATACAATAACTCTATTTGTATTATGGCTGTATATTTTTGGTCATGGCAGTTTCGAACACACATGCGCTGCTTATCAATACAAATCCTCGAGTACAAAGAGAACCCCGCGCAACTAAACGCGCTTTTTACCTATGTATAGTAATTATGTACGAATGTCAGGATTCAGCGTTGTCTACCTGTGAAATTTCAAAGTTGATTGCTCAGAAAGAATACAGGGAAGGCCAATGTAGTGAACTATTTATAAAGCTCAAACTCAAATCGCAGTTCCACTTAATACTGTTCGCTCGTATAATATGTATAAAGTCAAATGTATTTGGATTTATGTAAGCAAACTGATATACCTGAAGCCATTTTATTTGCATCTGTATTTCATCACACATGTCTCTCTCATACTCTTCACTGTGTACTGTCTTAACGGAGTAATAAAATTTATTACAGAATAAGATAATGGCACTGAACGTCACACAGTTACCTCAAATAGTGAGGGCCGTTCAACACCAGTGTTTAAGTCACTGGTGTGATGGCGCTATTTCATAATTTCAATGGGTGCTGCGCGCAAGTGCCTGTCGAGAATAATAATAATTATCAACTGATACCATCATTATTCTTCAACACCCGATCTATAGTGATATGTCTTCTTGAATTACAGTCTATCTTCATTATTTGATTGCTGTGTAGAAATCCTTTTCTGATACACGATAGCTACCTGTACCAAAATGAAATCTAACAATTTTGAGGGAGGTTCGGTCACTTCTAATAGCAATAATTATACAGAGGGAAGTGTCAGAGAATAATGTTATTCATGAAACGTACTTGACAATGCAAACTCTTAGTGTACACTAATCTAGATTACGTCATAGCAGCTCCTGCTGTATTCAATTTGTATCACCGCACATTAGTTATACATTGTGCAGAGTATAAGACAGAGGAAGATCAAGTCAATCCATATACATGGCTACAATACGAGGACACGTGTACGCTTTATCGGTGGGTTCCTCTCGAACTTGCAGCAGCTTACCTCATCCCCAGCTTTTGAAACCGAAAGCGCAGTTACAAAAGAGTAGGATCAATGAAAGTGACAAGATAAGACAATGCTTATATTGACGTGCATTGTGATGCTATACTCTCTCTCTATCTCCCTTCCCATCTCTTGTCTACCTCTATTTCCCTCTTTCCCTCTCTCTTACTCTTCCTCTCTATAGCTCTTCAGATATGTCTATCTATCTATCTATCTATCTATCTATCTATCTATCTATCTATCTATCTATCTATCTATCTATCTATCATCCATCTCTCTCTCGATCGCTCTCTCTGTACCTATCTATCTATCTTTCTTTTTTTTAAATCTATCTTCTAATAATCGTATAGAAAGGAAATAAAACAGGCAACTTTGCACATTATCTAAAATTTGATTGTCGAGCTCATTAATGTGCGTACAGCATAGTAATCTGCCTTGGAAATCATTTAACCTGCACGCCTATAATTTAGCAGATAATGCTAACGTCAGGCAAGTTTGGGGCATACTTTCTTCTTGACAGCGAGAGCAACCCTTTGTTCAAGTAGGCTCGGGCAAAGACACATTCTGTTCGTCTCAGCTGATTTTGTTGGATGTTGGATAATACCAATGAATCAATAAATAAATAGAGATTATAAAATGAATTGAATTGATACATTTGAATCAACAACATGTAGGCCTACTTAAACTTTACCATGCAGTAATTGTATTGCATGGAGTAAGCATGTTTGCTTGTTGTTCGTGTGTTTGCTACTTGTTTTATCATTTTCTGCCTGAGAAGATGGCTGGATATCTAGCTCATTTTCTTCAACAGCACCAGTTAGTCTTCCATGGAGTCCGGTAAATGTTAATTCACTAAATCCTAGAAAAGCGTCTATACTTTTTATTTGTTTGTTTGTTTCTGACATCTCCATCTGCTCAATGAGAAGATGGCTGGATAGCCCATTCAATATTCAGGTGTGTAATATCTGGTCTTCCATGATGGGGCCCAGTTGGATATAAAGCCGGACCACTTCACCGGGTCTAAGCACCCTGTTCTTTGCGATGAATAAAAATGAAGCTGGAACATTTACAGCTGTATGTGCATAAGTTGTGAATCTCTCATACACGGGACCTCTATTTTATGTCCTAATCAAGGGGACACAGTGTTTTGCCTCTGGCTACATAATAACAATAGAGGGGACGGTATGATAATTGCTCATTGGGACCCGGCAATCGAACTAGGGTCCTTTGAGGCAGACGCGCTGTGGTTACCGAACTCATCCAAGTGAAGTCACATCTGCCCTGCCTGTCATTCCACGTGCCTTCCTTTACGAATTCCCAACGAAATATCTCTGGTAGAAAGTTATGTCGGCCTATACAGTTTAATGTTGGACTGGCTTGTCCTTAGTCATGGTGTTAAACATGATTAAAAGTTATGGAAAAGACGACCAAAAAGGTGCGCCTTTCTTGCATGACATCGAGATCCGGCGTAAATTGCTTTGTTTTAGGCGTTGGGGAGCTACTTGATAATGAACTCACATTGCAAAGAGCGGGGAGCAGCCTATCTTAGTAGATATTCCTGATATTAAAGTTCTTCGACCTTATCTCTTGTTTATGCTGTACAAAGTCTGTGTCGACTGGCCTTTAAACCTAAAACTCTTATGAATGATTTCTTCACAGCTAAAATTGTGATGGTGATGGCACTGTGTAAAGGTATGTCTCGTGCTATTATACATGTACTAATATTGAGTTTGAACAGTAGGCCCTAGTCACTTTTATAAGTCAGTGGTAAACCCATATCACTGTCTACAGAAAGCAAGATTTTCTTATCTGGAAAGCTTATAGACGCGGACATTGTTTTGTGCTCGTTAGTCAGCAGATGTTTTATTGTGGAAAAGGCGCACAGTTTTTGTCTATGTAGGCCCTACAAATCATTGGCTTTATAATTTGGATGTTCGAGCTAGCACGGAGCCATGTAGTGTTATCAGCTGAATGTGCATTATTTTGTCGATCAGATTTGTTTTTTGTTTTTTGTTTTTGTTTTCGAACAATAAGGTACTGGAATCCTTGCAGCTGACTAACTGAGAGCAAATTTTGTTCGACAAGTTTGTCGGACAAAACGCTTCGTGAAAGATACATGCCCCCCCCCCCCCAAGAATTTAAGTTGATCTTGAATTTTAAGATCAACTTAGAATTATGGTAGGCTATTATGACTTCAATAATATTCAAAATTTCATATAAGAATGTCTATTTTGGAGATTTTTTCGTACAGGTTACAATATTAAGTAGGGTGCCTATTGGAAAGGATTGTTTTCTGTAAATTTTGATAACAAAAGTTATGTAAAGTGGATTCTGAAAACATCCCCCCCCCCCCGGCCCCAGGTCGGGCCGGTTGCACACAATGTCGACTGCGAATCGCTGTCGAATATCTTATTCTGTCAATCCGTGAGCTGGTCGTGGCAGCACTCAGTCGGGCGTCGCTGCTGCATGCCCACAGTGCTAGCTGCTATTAAACAGCAAAAGGAACAAAGTATGTGTTTAAGTCTCCGACGTGGACTTCCTTTCTTGACCTGTCTTCCTGCTGTCTGAGCTACAAAGGTATTTTCCAACATGGGGGAAGAATTGGGGTTTTCAGACGTTTCCATATTAATTTCTGTGAGATACTGTGCAGAAATTTATACCACAGTCCCACATATTCAGTTTTGTGCTGGCTATCTAGGTTTTGTTTTGTTTTGTTTTTCTTTACTTGAATGCGTCTAGATCTACACGTAAATTGTATAATTTAAGTTCTTCTATGACGTTAGTATAATAGATATTTACTTGTCAAGGAATTGACCCTTTTGTTAGTGCTGACGTGTGAAAATGACAGGAGACCGGAGATGTGTGTGAGAACAGTTGAGGCATGATGAGGCAAACTGAGCTTTGCTATAGAGTCTAGTAGTATACTTGGGTGACCTGCACCTCGTCATAGTTAACGTTTGCGCATATTTGAATCACATTTCGCCACTGAAATTCTTTGAAATCCAACTCACATACAGGAAAAATGCTGAAAATTCCAATGGAATCACAAGCTCACTGATCGATATCGAAAATTTGCAGCTATCGTCGTCAAACGCGAACGATGCGAAATATCTGTGCGCTAAGGAAGGGGCCCGCAACTCGTCACCCGCGCTCCCATAGACAAAGCACGTAAAAGACGTGTGCGGGTGACCGTGATGCTCCCATAGACATACACGTAAAAGATGCGTGCGGGGACAGTGGTGATAGTAATAACACGTAGGGTCCTATTCCGATTAAAATTTCCGATTTTCGCGAAAAACTGTTCGGTTTTCACCAAAATTTGCTTGGCCCTGCCAAGTTTCAAGCATACTGAACACAGTCCCGGGCATAAATTTTTGTTTAGTGCGCTTAAAACAATTTTAAGCGGGGTGACGGTATTCGGGCCCCTGACGAGGTGCGGGTACCTCGCTATATGTCATAACAAATTCTTATGACGCCCCTCGTAGTGTATTGTGTAGGCTATGCTGTAGCATCATGATACTGATAGTTACAGGCCTACTTCTACAATTCTCCACTAGCTACTGTACTATTGACACTCCAAATGATTCCATGAATGATTGACAAATTATCTGTGAATGGAGTGATTTCATTTTGTTTGCTGTTGTAGATATACCTAATGTCAATGAAGGAAAGTCGTTCTTTCTTTCTTGTAAACTTTCATGAACCCACAGAAACTATAACTAACCTCATCTTTTTACACTTTTCAGGTGCAAAAAAGGCACATGATAATGAGTTGCCCATGGTGATGTCAGGTTTGTGACCGATACTGCTTTTTGAAGTTCTCGTGGTATTCCACTGCTGAATGACTTATTGACATTTTAATTACTGGTTATTTAAGTATTATTTTAGATATGACTTTTACTAGCTCAAATCTGCTGGTATTCAGTTTCTCACTGCCCTTGTCATTGTATTAAGGCTGAGAATTCCAAGAAACAGCTGAAAGATTTTGGAAGAAGCAGAAATTTGTTTTGCAGATCTCTGTTGTATAAAGCAACAGAAATTTCCTCTCGTGGAAAGAAAGGTAAAATTTACATTTGCATAGGCCTACTATGATTAAAGATTATGAAGACCATGACATAATTACTTATTGTTTTCCTTTTGCTTTGCCCATCAGCGAGGCTGCCAAGCTATTCAAGATGAGGAAGAAGAGAAAGCCAAGTTCCACCCAGCATCTCGAGGCAGAGAAGCGACAATGTCTGTCTTGGAATATGTATGATGCTGCTGAAAATGCCGGGCCAAGCACGAGTTCAAGCAGCCAGGATGCGAGCATTCAGATGGAGGAAGATATTGTGGAGGAGAGACTTCCATCTGGGCATCATCAGCAAGAATCCCGCATCATTCTAGAGCCTCACGATGGAAACATTATGGCCGCACAACCCCTTGAGTGTAACGGCAGGGAGGATATTCCCGAGCAGTTCAGCGTCGCCAGAAGCAGATACCAATTGCTGAGAGAAACGTCCAAATTCAAGATGAAAGTCCACTTTACATCACCGGATGAGGCAGAGAGATGCGGACTTCTGTGCCAGCTTGTTCTTCAGTTGGATGCTCTGTCTCCTGGGGTGGGTGGTGAGACCCGCCCCAAGACTCTCCCCTTTGACACGGCGTGCCTCTACATGAGAGGTTCCCCAGGGCACGACTTTCTCGTCTGCGACGATCATTGGCCCACCGCACCTCTAGGTCCCAAAAGTCGGAAGGACGCCATACTTGGGAGGGACCGGCCTGTCACGTTTGCGGTGAGAATGGAGAAACGCCCGGGCCCAAAGTGCCTGGAGAGCTTTGAGGACCTCCACAAACACAAGAAGCGTGACCTTGTCCGTCTATGTGTGCGTGACTACGACTGCCACTCTGGTCGGGCGGTCTTGGAGGCATGGCTGCTCAGAGACATAGTTATGTGGCCAGTTTTCGCAGCACAGTGGCCGACAAAGAAGAAGCAATGTGAACCTGTTCAGCATGTGATGAATTGGTTTCATGGATTTCCCATACCAGGTATGCCTTAATTGGTCAGATGCATATCATCAAGAAATGATATTCTATGCATTTGTGCTGTATTGAGAAAGAATTTGTACTCTGCAAATAATGCCCCCTCTCCCCCCTCAAAAAAAAAAACACTGACAACAACAACAACAAAAGAATTCACAAAAACATACAAATGCAGAGCAGGCAAATTTCCTCATTACAAAATTATTGTTAAAGCAGTAATAGTATGGACCTATAAACACCAAATTTGTACCTGGATTTTATTAGCTCACCTGAGCCGAAGGCTCAAGTGAGCTATTGCGATCGCTCTTCGTCCGGCGTCCTTCGTGCGTCTTGCGTTGTGCGTCGTCCGTCTTGCTTAAACTTTTACAGACAGATACAGATACAGATACAGATACAGATACAGATATTTTTATTAGTCTTTCTTCCAACAAAAAAGGTGAAAAAATACAATATAAATTATACAAAGTATACATAATTCAGACATAAAAATATAACTATAACAATATAACTAAGCAGTTGCACATAATATACAATCCACATAATTTAAAACACAATTAAAACACAATTTTAATTTTCATCTTCTTCTTGAGAACCCCTTGACCGATTTTCACCAAACTTGGCAGGTAGCATCCCTAGGGAGATAGGATCTCAATTTGTTCAAGTGGGCACCATACCCCACCTGGGGGGCACCCAGAGGGGCCCAAACCCCCCAAAATTAAGGAATCTTAAAAAAATTTCTTCTCTAGAACCAGAAGTGAAAGAGCTAAGTTAATACTATGAATTAGTACATTGATGATTGTAGTTTCAAGTTTGTTCATGGCGGAATCAGGGGTGTCCCCCTTGGGACCCTGGGGGAGGAGGGTGGGGAGGGGTCCTAATGGGGCCCAAATTTTCATCTTTTTCTTGAAAATGCCATAATGAATTTTAACCAAAGTTGGCAGGTAGCATCCCTAGGGGAAAAGAATCTCATTCCCATCAAATGGGCACCATGCCCCCCACCTGGGGGGTCCCAGGGGGCCTAAATTTGGACTGAAATTGTAAATTTTATTTTTTTTCTTGAAAACCCTATCACTAATTTTTACCAAACTTGGCAGGTAGCATCCCTAGGGGGATAGAATCTCAATTCCATCAAATGGGCACCATGCCCCACCTGGGGGGCCCCAGGGGACCCCCCCCCCCTCCTGTAAGGAATCTTTACAGATTTTCTCTAGAACTGGAAGTGATTGAGCTAAGTTAATACAATGAGTCAGTATATTGATGACTGTTGTTTCAAGTTTGTTCATGGGAGAATCAGGGGTGCCCTCCCCCCACCCCCTTGGGACCCAAGGAGGTGGGATGGGATTGGGGGGGGGGGGTCCAAATGCAGGCCTAAATTTTCACCTTCTTGCTGAAAACAACATTATGGATTTTCACCAAACTTGTCAAGTAGCATTCCCAGAGGGATAAGATCTCAAAGTGTTTGAATGGGCACCATGCTTTCCTTGGGGGCCCCAGGTAGTCCAAACCTCCTAGATTAATGAATATTAAATAATATTTTTCTCTAGTTCTAATCAAAAGTGATAGGGCTATAAGTCTTTTTTCCCAAGCTGCATAATCCAACGTTCTATAAAGTACAGTGTACTTGGCAGGTATTTTTACCAGTGTGATGGAATATGTAAATGGACATCATGCCCCCATTCTCAAAGCCACCCCCACCATAAGTTTCCAATGTTCTCAGGTAAGAGTCTGCAAGAATGCATGGAAGGTGAACTTGCGATACTCAGGTGAGCGCGTGACCCCAGGGTCTCTTGTTAATAGATGGGATCTACATGTATGAGGCTCAGTTCTGCAACATCTATGTTTATGGATTTCTTATTTACGTCGTGAGGGGTATTCAGCATGTCAGCATGGAGCCACAGTACATTCATTTTGGTACAGGCCTCCCCTATGATTGGCACTGCCAATGTGCCAGGGTGCAGAAACTGCCTGTGCAAATTCAGATTCACTTTCCCTGCTTCTGATGGGTCAGCTTTTTTCAACAGAGTTTTACCAATATTTTGTTTATCCCACAGAATTATCATTTTTTTATTGTGTATTTTCATGCAAATTTGTGACTCTGATTTTGCAGCTCCTGGCAAGTGCAAATTCCACAAGCGGTACGACTATGATGCACTCTTTGGTAAAGTTCGGCAGTACCACCAGACGCAGGAGGAGTGGCCAAACATCAACGTCCAGCATCCGTCCCTCATTCCGGTCTTGCGGCCGTACCAGCGAGATGCAGTCCGTTGGATGGTGAAGAAGGAGCAGAACATTCAGGCTGGTAGGGGCGAGTTATATTTGGGTTATTCTTATGATCTATATGTATGCCATGTGGGAATGATCCATAGATTACTACTGTATATGCCACTTAGTTTTCACGGTAGTATCAGTCACTTTTTTATTGGGGGGGGGGGGGTGACTGATATTCATTAACTTATCAACTTGCCAAAACATTTCTTCTGCAACACAAATTTTCCTCTCAAGGTGGGAAACCCCCAGCTCTGCTTTTTAAAAATTCAGGGCTCAAAACTACCATTTTTTCTCGTTTGGGCCCCTGAAATCTTTGAATGTGCTATTTTGGTGGCCCCCAAAAGAAATGTAGTGACTCAAAATAAAAGGAAATGTAGAATGCCTTTTTGAATTTTAGCTGCCCGATGGAGCCTCTAAAAGATAAACTTATAGGAAATTTGGTGGTCCGATGTCTAATTTTGGTGGCCCTGGGCCACTGCTAATGTTGAGCCCTGAAAGATATTTGATACCTACAATGTATTTCTCACCCTGACCCTGGTTCTTGATCAGACATTTAACTCTTTATGTGCCATCGTGGAAACCCCCTATGTGCCACGTTATTCTGAGACAGGAAGGTAGTCATGCTCTGAGAAAGAATTCTGTTCTTCCAATTTGTATAACTCCTACAAATTTCTACTAAGATGGGCATACTAGTAGGCAAAGTTAAAGAGAAATGTCAAGCTTTGTTTCGATATAAATTGTATGACGAATCTATTTTCAATTTTTCTTTTGAATGACCAGTTGCTACATTACTGTAAAGGCATGACTTTTGCACATAAAACCGTGACAAAAACTTAGAATGTACGAGCAAATCTAGTTGGGAATGCCGCTTGATAGTCAATCACCACATAGAATGCAAGCCGTATATGAGAGGAACAAAAGCACGAGAGATGCTTTCATTCTGCCGCAGGATTAGCGGTGATTAGTAATTATCGATCGGTTTGGGCGGCTTTGTTTGTTGAGCAGAATATGCGAAGTTGGCACGCCGTCGACTGAGTCGGACGTGCGAACTTGGCACATAAAGAGTTAACCACATGTCAAATTGTCCCAGATAATAATTACATTTTAAAGAGATGCAGTGCAAATCATTTAAGACAAAAGTGTGAGCTAGATTCATATGCATCAAATTTATTAATCATGATCATAGTCAAGGATATCTCATAGTTATGTTTAATCTTCTTTATAATTATATGCAGAATCAGTTCTCCTGAATGTACTCACAGATGATGATAATGATGATGATGATGATGATGATGATGATGATGATGATAATCATGATTGACACCCAAAGCAAACAAACAATATATCAACAACAAGCAGAACCCAGTTGAGTTGTTGTTTGTTTTTTTTTTTTTATGCCTCCGCCACGAAGTGGTGCCGGAGGCATTATGTTTTCGGGTTGTCCGTCCGTCCGTCCGTCAGTCCGTCCTTCCGTCCGTCTGTAATGAATTTTGTGGACAGCGTAACTAAAAAACCTTTAGAGGTATCCCGATGAAACTTGGCATGTATGTGTATTAGGGGGTGAAGTTGCGCCTATCAACTTTTGGGTGCACATGCTCAAGGTCAAAGGTCAAAAGGTCGAGGTCAAATACATAAAATTTCACTATTTCCACCATAACTATGCAATGCCTGAAGATATTTTCTTGAAACTTTGTGTATACATGTATTACCCAAATAAGATTCTCTGGTGAAAGTTTGGGGTCATGAGGTCAAAGGTCAAAAGGTCAAGTAAAAATATTAAAACTTCATTTTTTTTTCCGTACCTTGGAAATTGTTCAAGGTATCTTCATGGAATATAGTATATATACATGTACTGACTGGCAGTGCTTATCTGGAGAATTTAGGGTTCATGGGGTCAAAGGTCAGGGGTCAAAGGTCAAGGGCAACACTTCACAATTTTACTACTAGTATTTCCCTCATATTCATGCAATGCCAGCAGGATTACTTTTTTTGTAACACTTGGTATATGCATGTATAACTTAATAGAGATTCTCTGGAAACTTTCTTTTCTTTTTCTTTTTTTTTTTGTTTGCCTCATAGGTCAAAAGGTCAAAGATCAAGGGAAAGTGCTGAACTAACTTTTTCCTCCATATCTCAGAAGTGGCTCAAGTTATCTTGAAACTTACTACATGTTTATGCATGTTCTGCCTGACAGTGATTATCCTATGAATTTTAGGTTCAAAGTCCAGATGAAAATGGTAACAATGTACTTTTCAATACAGAAATTGCACTTTTTCTCCATACCTTGAAAATTACTTAATGCATAAACTTATGAATGGGTCAAAGTCAAGTTAAAGTCCTTAAATCCCCAAATACATGCTCTCCTATTCATCCAATTAAACCTAGGTCAAGGAAGGTGAACATTCAACACATTTGTGACAAACTTGTCATTTTAATATTTTGCCAATTTTGTGAAAATGTAATCACACATTGTCCACATGTACTATAGACCTATTAGTAGAATCATGCATTATGGCGGAGGCATACCAGTCGCCTTAGCGACATTTCTAGTTTGTTTTTGTTTTGTTTTTGTTTTTGCAGACAGGGGCTGCCCACATGTTTTGTGGAAGGAGTTCAAGACAGTTGATGACAAGGTCTTGTACTACAACCCTAATACTGGAGAGTAAGTAGTAGATATATCTTTTAAGGTGCCCCACCTTGGTTGCATCAAGTAATCATATGATGATGATAATAATCATGTAATTTTCAGTTTAGTTCAATGTTGCTGGAGATACCTTTCCAGCAACTTCAGCAACATTAAAAGTTCAGCAACCATCATCAAACCCTAGTGGTTGAATTTGACACGTCCACTTCAATTTGCGGAGATTTTGAGC
Organism: Diadema antillarum; assembly: GCF_040938485.1. Classification (NCBI taxonomy): domain Eukaryota; kingdom Metazoa; phylum Echinodermata; class Echinoidea; order Diadematoida; family Diadematidae; genus Diadema; species Diadema antillarum. The sequence goes on along the minus strand of NW_027271249.1, from coordinate 949,702 downwards.
AGGACTCATCGTTTATGAGCAGAACCGAAAGCTTATCATCCGCAATTTACTATGCCAAGTTTGAATGTCTGTTCTCTGACAAATACATCAGAAATTGCATGCCCGATTGCCCCCGGTCACAAATTAAACGGATCACCTACATTGTTATTGCAATTTGTCACTTATGACAAATTTCTAGGTCTAGTTTGTTTTAGTCAGTTCTAAATATTGAAAAATTGTAATTGTTTTCAGTACATGTATCATACTTTCAATTAATTATGATTGTTCAGTTTGATGAATGAGAGCTTTTTCACTTCCAAATGCATGAGATGGAACCATGTCCACTAAAGAGTATATCTGAAGTTTGTCCAAGAGGGAATGCACCCCAGACATGATTATATGGATTCCATAAGTGCAGAAATATCAACAGGACACATAGGTTTGTCCAAATTATGCCACAGTCATTTTTGTGAGTTTGTTCTTTTTTTGTTTGTTTATGACTATTATTATTATTATCATCATTATTATTATTGTTGTTGTTGTTATTATTATTATTTTTATCATGGGTTGATTATCAATCAAATGGATACTGTAAAGCGAGATATTTTCGCGGCATGAAATTTTTGCGAATTGGAACCGACGGCCTGTTTTGCAGCATAGGATTTTTACAAATTGCCGCTGGCATTCAATGCATACATGTATATCATAGACAAGAACTTTGCGTGCATTTGAATTTTGTGAATCTTGGCTCTTGCAAAATTTGCAAAATGAAAATGCACACGTGAACATTTTTGGTTTTACTGTACACTGTATATTGTGGCTTGAGGTTATGCTCTGAACTGGTGTCCAAGCAGCTAAAGAACTACCTCATACTTATGCAATGAAATGGCTCATTCAATGGAGATCTCTTTTTGACTAACACATATTTTCAGGATCACTGACCAGAGACAAGAGATGCCAGGGGTGTTCCCTGGTGGCATTCTAGCCGACGAAATGGGCTTGGGGAAAACGGTGGAAGTCCTGGCTACCATCTTGGCGAACCCTCGGTGGAGAGAGCAGGACCCCACGGCAAGTGATGCCACCATTGCCGACAAGGTGGACGAAAGTGAGAATGACAATGACGTGTCCCCTATAGAGAGTGGTAGCGGGGACGTGGCAGCGACCCCAGAGACAACCTGTTCAGAGTCAGAAGGGATCAAAAAACTGAAAGCCAGCAGTCTAGCCAGCAGTGTTAGCATTTCTGGAAGTTGTGAGGACTTGCCTCAAAAATTTGGTGATAGCCAGCATGTGGCAGCAACTGAAGCCGTGGGAGGAGCTGGAAGAGGAGAAGGAGGAGGGGGAGGAGAAGGGGGAGGAGGTGGAGGAGGAGAAGAAGAAGGAGAAGGAGGAGGAGGAGGAGGAGTTGGAATGGAAGATACACAAGACAAAGGGAGGAGTGAGTGTGTGGAGAGTATACCAAGCTTTAATGAAGATATCACAACTCAGGGCCCAGGAGGAAGCTTAACTGGACACAACACAGAACCAGGCTGCGGAATTGCTGCAATAATTTCTGAAACCAAAAACAGCGTGACAGAGCAGGGGATCTCTGATAACCAGGGTAGTCGCAGGAATCTGTTAAGGCAAAATAGTGGTGAAGATGATGTAACTTGCGTGACCATGGTTGAGAGTGATCAGATGGGCCATCATCGAGGGGAAATGAGCTCACATCAAAACGACAAGACAGATGCTGAGAATGGGAGAATTAGAAGTCCATTGGACTTGCAAGGGACACCAAGGGAAGGCTTGAGCAGTGGGTGCAGTGTTGGCACTTTGCAGGAACAGCCAGAGAGTATGACAAGGTCAATTTCAGTGGATGCTGTGCCTTGTTCAAGCGTCGCAAAATTGGACGAAGACAGCCAAATGAATACTCAGATTTGTGCCGAGCCCAAAGTGGCTGCAGCCAGACTGGAAACAGAAAACCTTAGGAGTGGGACTGTTGTTGCGTGCACAGTGTCGGGCGGTACAGATGCTCTATTTTCCTCTGCTAATGCGGGTATGCAAGAAATAACACCGGAAGTTGCGGATGTGGAAACAGTTGTGGAAAAAGGACTAAGCGCGTGCGAGCCAAACTTGTCGATGCAGTCGCCAGACACAGATCTTGGGACGTGTGTCGTGGAATCGTCACGGCAACAGGATGCATGCAGCAGTCAAGATGCCAGTGAGCAAGGACCCAAACAGCAGACAGATATGCACACAGTTCTGACAGAGAAAGAGGAGGAAAGAATGGATGATGGAGAGCCACTTTCTGACAGGTGAGCAGTGCAATATTATGGATTCCTGTGTTAACCCGTTGAGAACAGACGCATTTCCCATAGACACTTGCCCGAGTATACTCGGAAATCGTCCTCAAAGGGTTAAAATCCAGCTTCATTATTCTGGCAGGATGACCTGTGTTGGGCTATTTAAACACAACTGAAGAATGAACTTTTTGGTCACATAAGTCGAAGGCTAGTGTCATGGTTAAAGGGCATAACTTTCAAACCTTTCAAACAAATAGTGGTACAATTTCCAGCTGTAGTAAAATGTCTCACCTGCAGAAATCTATTGATTATTCTGACAGATGTCAAGGGTCAGAGTTCAAAGTAAAATTCTGGAAAATTGTGCTGAAAAACAAGACATATGAAATTACATTAGTGTAGAGAGGTACAATTATGGGAAAACTATGCTTCCTGCTACTTTTCTTGCTAATACTGTTGCTGCTGCTACTACTTCTAGTACTGCCACTGATTCTACTGCTAACACCATTACTACTACAACTACATGTACTACCACTGCTACTACTGCTACTCCTACTTCTGTTGCTACCACTATTACTACTTTGCCCCTACACATACAACAAATATTGATCTGCTGTTACCCCTGCTGTAGTGGGGGAAAGGGGATTGTGGGAAATTGCAAGTACAGCTACTATTTCATTTATCATTTACCATTCAAAGGGAGGAGACTAAGGTATTTCAGTGCATATGTGGCTCCAAGGAGGACCAAGTCCACCCACCAACCTGCGTGAGGTGTCTAGAGTGTGACACCTGGCAGCATGCTGCCTGCGTCAACTTCGAGATGCACATGCCGGCCGAGCCGCACGAGGGTCAGCGTGTAGATTACTGGTGTCCCCACTGCTTCCCCCGAGTGGTGAGAGTTTCATTTCCAGCTGTACAGGAATCTGTTAGGGCTCTTTAAGTAGGCAGGCTTAGTGTGACCATGCTATGGTGTCGCATCCATTGTCTGTCATCCATTTTATAATGGATGAATAAATTTCCATCCAACAGCAATTCAATGATGCTGATTACAACGATGGTTATGGTGATGATGATGATGATAAATCAGTGATGATGATGATGATGACGATTATGTTGATGATGTTGATGATGATTGTTAAGAGGAAGAAGAGGAGGAGAAAAAGAGGAGGAAGAAGATATGTATGATAATGATAGAAATCATTATGATGATGGTAATGATACTTTTTGTGATGTTGATTAGTGATGGTTGAAGGTAATCGTGATGATGATGGTGATGAAAGGGACTGTTGTAGAAATGAAGATGTCAATAATGCCCTGTAGGTGTAGAGAAGAATGATACGCTCTTCCAACCCCTGGGGCCCTTCAAATTTCTCCACAGGACCCCCTTCCATCTGGAGCTACCCTCATCATCTCGCCTGCCACCATCAGTCACCAATGGGTGGATGAGATCAACAGACACATTGACTCCACCACCCTCAAGATTCTGGTAGGTTGGCACTTGCCCCACCCCTTCTTTTCCCCCACACATTATCTTCCTCATCTTTCCATAAATACACTCCTCAATTCTGTTACTTAGAGGTAATACAATGCATTTCTTGTATGCTTTCGTATGCAAACCTGTGAGATTTTCTTTTGATCCTACAACCTGTAGTAGCCAAAATGTGTGGACTTTTGGGTGGAAACGTAAAATAATCAATTTATTAGCAACCTTCAGTTAGTCAAACATTAACCATGCCACAGGACTCCAATTGTATTTCATGTTGTGGTATTTACTGTGTACATTTGCTTATTTCCTTTTTAAACAGAATGATAATTTACAATTTGAAATTAAAGAAAGTTTTGATATGAAAATGTATCTTCTGTTTTGACTACTCAAAATAACAGACCAGGTAGTAGAGAGACTAAGCAGGAGTGAATTTTCTTTAAAAAATCAACAAATTGTCAAGAAATATCCATTTTCTCAAATGGGACATGTGTAATATCTGTGCATGATTTGTAAATTGTTGCCATGTCAACAACATCTGCAGGTCTACCAGGGCGTCAAGAAAGACAAGTACATCCAACCCAAGACTCTGGCTGGGCATGACATTGTGATCACCACGTACAACACGCTGCAAAACGAGCTGGTCTATGCTAACATGCCTCATCCAGGTAATGACTCAACCAACTTCATCTTATGAAGCATCCATTTCCCTGAAGTCAAAGCTACCTTCAAATAAATTTTATGCAGATGATGGTGATGATGATGATGGTGAGGATGTTGCCGCAAACAAGTCTCGCCCAGTGTAAGATGCCACAGGCCTTAATTTTTTTTTTTGTGCATCTTCTGTATCATTGTCGAATATTCCTGCAGTCACCCTTTTGTGTTTAAAGAAGACGATGGCATTTAAGCAGTGGTTGTTGATATCATGGGCGACTGACTCCTGAAAAGGAATTAAAAAGAATTGTCCTCTCTTTCAGCCTTTGCTGAAGAATTTTTCCATAGGTGTGCCATTTGCAAATTTTGAATTTAGTACCATATGTGGCCACATCACATACATGTTGAATGGAAAGAGACATTTCTTTAACATGCACATTCAACAATGTGGTTTGCATGTTTTTACCTAATTCTTTTCTGGGACAATTTTGGTCAAGGTGATGATGTTGTTTGTTGTTATGGTTCATTTAGGGATTGAGGGTCGTAATCTGCGCCACGCCAAGCGTTACATGACCACACCCAGCCCCTTACCCTGTGTGGAGTGGTGGCGGGTCTGTTTGGATGAGGCTCAGATGATTGAGTGTCCAACAGCCAAGGTGACCAAACCATTCACCATAATTACTATAGCTAAACCAGTAACCATAAAAACTTATTTGACAGTGTAATGCCCATTAGAGTAACAGTGTAGACTGCATTCACTTGCTGTGAAGCATACTTTTCAGGAATGGTGAAATATATTTCAAACAAAAGTAATGTGCCAGTTTAAAGTAAGAATGATATTAAAAAAAGAAGAGAAATCCATATATCTCTGATTCAAACGGCATCTTTTTTCTTTTTCATAAAATTAGGTCGAATATTTCCACTGTTCATGTGCTGGTAATCAATGTCAAAGAAAAATGCTATGTAAGAGCAGTTTACCCTCTCTTTCACTCCAATATCAGCCGATCCAAAGCACAGGCAGGGTGAACTGTTACAAGTATGCTAGCACTGCCATGGTACAATCATTACTTTGTGATTATAGGATGCTGTGCTTTTGTATCTGTTACTATTTTGTCTGTCTATATTAAGTTACACTTCTACGTTGGAAGTCATTCAAGCTCTAACTTTATCTTGTAGGAAATCAGCTGGATCCCCCCCCCCCCCATAAAAAAAAAAGAAATTACATTTTACTTTGTTTCTTTGCATGTCTAGTCGGCTGAAATGGCACTTAAGCTCTCCGCCAAGAATCGATGGTGCGTGACGGGTACTCCCATTCAAAAAAGTCTCGATGGTGAGCATCAAACATCGTGCATTGCACGTGGCGATGTAAAGCCATTACCACATGTTGAAGCACATGATATTATTATTTCTCCTTGTATTGATAGATGTTGTTCAATGCCAATTCAGTGCTTTTATTTGCTCTTTAACCATTTATGTGATGTGTAATGATGATGTATTGGTACAGATTTGTAAGATTTAGTGATGTTTTAATGTAATGTAAGAACGTTATATGCTTTACCACATTTTGCAATATTTGCCTAAATACTGATTTGATTGAATAAACTTTTATCTCATTCTTAGGAGTCTTTCTGTTTGAAGCTTTATTCACTTTCTTTATTATTTGTATTTGTGACTTGTTGCCTGTGATTTATGTTATTGTATGGAAATGCTTGTCATTATCGGACAGAAAAAAACAAATTCTTACATTTCTTTAGACAAATCAAAAATGATTCAAACAACTACCTCAAGGTCATGTGCGAATGAGTGACGTATGACCTCTTGTGTACACAAGCATGCCTTGTTCTCCTATCTACTCTTCAGATCTGTATGGTCTCTTTCTGTTCCTTGGAGTTGAGCCCTTCTGGGTCAAACACTGGTGGGACAAGCTGCTTAGCGCCCCCTACAGTCGAGGCAACAGAGAGCCCCTCCAGAAGGCCCTGTGCAAGATATTTTGGCGAACTGCCAAGAGAGATGTCTTGGAACAGGTAGCCGTATATTTGATTTTTTGTTGTTGTTGTGTTGGTGGTGTTTATCCATAATTTTTCCTTACTTCTTCTTCCCCCTCCTCTTCCCCACCCTCTTGAGTTACAAGAACTGTAGATTACAGCCACAATAAAAAATGATTTTATGTATGGGTTGATGTTGTTACCTAGGCAACTGCACTTTGTTATGCTTGGCGATAAGAATTACCGTACTAGGCGTAAAGAATTTCATTTATTACAACCTACGATATTTAAGACGAACAAAATTGTGAAAAGGGTAAACTGTAAAACAAAGCTTCAGATATGTTTCATAAATTTTATTTTGGTCAAAGTTCCGTCTCAAATCCTCTGATTATCTTTCTTTTCCGTTCATTTTGTCAGATTGCTATTCCGCCGCAGAAGGAGATCATACACTGGCTGAACTTCTCTGCCATCGAGTCGCACTTCTACAAACGCAAACATGAGGAATGCTCCACAAACTTCACCACTGTAAGATTTTGTTGTGTTTGTTCACACTTTTTGTCTCATTTTTCGCAAGGGAGTCAATCAAGATATGAGAAATAGGGAATGGAAAAGATATATTGTTGCAACTGATTGACAAATTGCCCTACATCGACGGGGCAATTTGTCAATCAGTTGCAATGAAAACACCTTGATGGAAGAATTTCATGAATTTAAAATATATCTTGTTGTGTTGAAAAAAAATTCTGATGTAATCATCAGACTTTGTTATATGAATGATGTTTTATGCCTGTCAAAATTGGTCCCCTATATTGCCTGGATTATTTGAATATAACAATTTATGATGTTTTAGTACAGGAAAAGAGTACCAAAATGCACATACAATGTAAGTGGGCAAGCAGTGAATGATATGTAGCAAGATGAAACTTACATGATTGTTGATGATAGATTATGAACGGTTGTAACAAGAGTGTTTCTTTGCTGTTGTAGACTTTGGTTTCAGCTGTGAAACAAACACTTTTGCATGTATGATGATAATTATCATGATATGAAAAGTAACCAAGACTTTCTTTGCAGTCCAAGTTACTCGCTGAAATAGCATGTGTATGTTCCTTTGGAGATGTTTATTAGGAGAACGTTAATTATCAGAGCGGTGCCTGATGCTGCATAAATCTTACTAGGTCTTTTAATAGTTCTTGTTATTTGATCAAAGTTATAGAGATGCATTTGACTCAAAATGAAAATTGTCTTTTTTTATTCCACCTGTCTGTATGTTTTATCTGAATCTGTGTGCAAGTTCTGTTGTGAACGAGCACTTTCACTACTTTTAAATATTTAAATGTTTTATATTTGGTGCACACATTCTATCTTTCTCTTTGTCTCCTTCTCTTTCTCCTTATCTTTAACACTCTGTCTTCTTCTTGCAGTACTCTCACAAAACTAGCGTCCTCCCAGACACCAAGTTATCAACACTGGACCGCAAGTCACTACAGAGGGTGAGTCAAAGTCATGTGGAAGCTCTTACATTGGAGGCATCGCAAATGACAACTTTTGTGCTTTTCAAACAGTGACACATTTCACAGGGTAACAGTTTGTTGATGTTTATGCTGTACATCATCTTTTTCCAAAACAGTGAGAGTAAATTGCATCACAGACATTGTACCTTTACAACTCATAGAGTTAGTGTAACTGGACATGTCTAAAATGACCAGGTATAACCAGAAAGGCAAGATTCCATAGAGACAGAGCTATTTTTTATACACAAGATACATATACTTTTTAATAGCACCATGCATATTGATCACTCCAGGAGAAGAGAAAAAAATAGTGTGTGTGGCACACTCTATCATGAAGCTTATGGAATGGTTAGACAAAAGTTGTTCAGTTACTTTTCAAGAATCAAAGGACGTAAAGAGGGGGATGATAATACCTGCAGGAGACTATTAAAGGGGTAGTACAGTATTGGTGGAGATGAGAATTGGGCTTTTAACTTTTTGCAAGATACCAAGAAAACACTTATTATATAGTACAGAGCATACCAGTTTAAGAGGAATTCAAAGTTTATTTGATGAAAATCGGGTTTGGAATACCTGAAACATCCAAAAACAAAGTAAAACAAAGCGATCGTAATAAAGTGTGGGTCCCACACTTTATTAGAATCGCTCTTTTTTGGATATCTCAGCCATTCCAAAACCAATTGTCATCAAATAAACGTCGAATTCCTCATAGAATTACATGCTCTTTCATATTTTATAAGAGGTTTCTCATTATCTCACCAAAAAATGTTAGAAACCTGAAATTATGTCTTAACCAGAACTGTGCGATCCCTTTAAGATATATATATATTCATATGTTCATATCGCGATGATGACCATGCTAGAAGCAATATTCTGCCTTTGTACTGTATCACCGATTTTAGTGCGTCAGTCATATATTCTTATATTCAGTTTCATATTTCATTTCATTTCATTTCATTTTCATTTCATTTCCAAGGAAAGTATACAATATGACAATTGCATATAAACAAAGTAAAGTACAATGTAACTTTTGCATATTTGAATGAGATTTAAATGCACGTCATTTGTTTACAATGAGACAAAACACATATACATCTTCAATCATCCCCTTTTCTTTCTGTTTTGCTGCTCCTCCACCCCCCCCCCCCCCAAAAAAAAATGATGATGTCTCCGCTCACTTTGTCCTCCCTCATTGTCTTTGGACCCTTCCATCCTGATATGGGGGTGTGTGACACCAGTTGCTGAGCCCTCTGCTCCGGCTGCGCCAGGCCTGTTGCCACCCCCACGTGGTGCGGGGCGAATTCACCGCCATGCAGAAGAAGAGGCACCTGAGCATGAGGGACCTGCTGACCAACATGATCGGCAAGGCGGAGGTGGAGAGCGACGGGGCACACCGGCAGCTGGTGTGCGCCCTCAACGGTCTGGCCGCCATCCACTGCATCAGGGATGAAGTAAGTCTGTGCCAGAGCACGGTCTTTGTCCATCTTGCGGCATATTCTACAATGTCACAAATGTCAACCTAGATACAATGTACAAACATACAGTGCATCTGATTATTATACTTTCTGTTATTTCATATCTGAAAAACAAGCAGGGGAGTTCTGTTATTCACCTAATGCTAATACTAGGGCTACCCTGTCCATGGCACTCATTTAAATATCCCTGATACCCTGTGCCTGTAAAAGCTGATGTTATGAGCTTGGTATTATTGCTGTGGTTTTTGCGGAGCAGCAAATATTTATCTATTTTGTGTTTATATAAATCTGTCATGACATAAGCTGTAGGCCTACTATTATCTATCTGCATGATCAATCATAAACACAAGGATGAGTGTTAAACTATGGTTATTGGGCTATGAATACTGTGATTTCAATAAACTTAGAACCACACAGCATTACACTCCTCCTTAAAGGGAACAGTGCCCCCTCCACCCCCATTTCTTTTACAGATTGCTGAAGCCGTCAAGCTCTACCGTGAAGTCTTGAAGTCTGCCGAGGAGAACAAGGCCCACATCAGAACGGACAAGCTGCAGCTGATGCACGCCATCCACAACATGCGAGCCATCCAACGGGACAGGCCAGAGGTCGTTGAACCAATGCCAGAGGACGATGACCTCCCGAGAAAGGTGAGTGATTCCCCCCTCCCCCCGACTTTTCTATAATACGTTGAGGATGAGTCCCAAGCATACTCGGGCAGGTGTCTAAGAAAAGGGAAATGTGTGTTGTAGCAAAATATGTCTGTCCTCATGATCAACGGGCTAATTAACTCATTGATAAAGGACAGCTATGCTTTATCCTGCTGTAGCAACTTCTAGAAATTGTTTTACCTGTTGAGAACAGGCTGATTTTGCTACAACATGCATATCACATAAAAAGACACTTGCCCAAGTATAATTTGTCCTCAACGGGTGCAAAGGGAATTGGGCAATCTCTATTCATCTGTGCCAATCAGCTATTTTAATAAACTATGCACTTTAAGATACAAAACTAGTATTTATACGTGTAGCAGTATTAGACACGCTTACTTTTTGTCCAGTAATAGGGATTTCTGAAGAGTAACAAGGCAGCTGTCAATGGTGTACCTCACACTTAAAAGGTTGCAGGTTTGAGGACCCCTCTGAGTTGAGTTAAACCGTAATTGTGTGTGACTTTGCCATTCCCTTCTGTCATACATTTGCCACAAGAATGTTTTGAATGTTAAAGGTGCATGGTACCGGTGTTTTAGTCAAATGCGTACTCGGGCGCACGGCGCAAGTTTCCTATAGAGACCTATGCTATCGACTCCTCTTTAGTGCTTACGCTTTGGCCCACTTTCCCGAGTCCGAAGAAGTCCGATCCACTGTAGTCAGTGGTCCGATCACAGTTCGGCTCATGATTCGGCTGAGGGGGATGACAGCTTTAGCAAACTTCTTTTGTGATGTCATAATAACAAGCACATATGCACGCACCCTGGCATTACTACAGACTGCGCGATGCGCAGAGAAGACAACGAAGGCAATGTTACTTAGCAACACCTACGCACTTTACTCTTGATGACAGCTCAACTTCGGGAATCTTCGTATCAATGCTGACGGTGATCGGCAGTATCATCAACAGCGCCCTCTACACTACCGGGACTATGCCCCTTTAAGAGTGATCCTTGGACCACTTTCACAAGTTTTAATCCATACAAGCATTATATTTACTTCATAAATCTCACTCATCTTTGTTTGCAGGATATCTGTCTATAAGACTGTATATACACAAGGCAGATGATGATGGCAAATGATTGGTTTACATAGGGATGTAATTATCGTTGGGTGAAAATGTATGCCCTACTGTATGACACTTGCATGATGTATCATAAAACCTGATGTAAAACCCAGTGTATGTATTACCAGTGACACTACTCAGCTTTTTAATGATTCCAGAGTTCCATTCAGGTAGTTAAAATTTTGTATGAAAATAAGAGCAAAGGTTTCCATGGGGACACAATTTTAAATGCATTTACGTCTGCCTTCCTCTGTCGTTCAGATGGAGTCTTTTCGACAGGAGTACTTGATCAGGTCAGAGAACCTTGTTATCAGCAGTTTACAGTCCCTCCAGCCACTCACTGACAAGGTCAAGGAGTTGAAGAAAAAGGTAAATTACATTACAATTTGGTGATGAACTTAACTTTTTTTTAAAAATTTTACATCCTTCTGTCTCTTTTTTGTAGAGTAGAATGAAAATGCCTGCTCTTTCTAGTGTCCTCTGTTAGTATCACTGATGATTTCTGTATATTATTATATTTTTCTTGACAACTAAAAAATGAACCATAAGTATTATTACCGTGAGAAAGCTCTTTTGTTTTACAATGGGATAAGATGAATATTCAAAGCAACGATCAGATAACAAAAATGTCTGTCATGTAAAATGACTTTAACCCGTTCCTTACAGGAACCTGGTATACCAGGTTTCCGTGGGAGCAACTGATATATGGGAACCTGGTATACCAGGTTCCCAAGATGGAGACAAGAGTGCCTGCTTTCGTGGCCTGAATTCATGATTCTTTGTGTTATAAAGTCCCCAAATATGGGTTTGATAAAAAGGTTAGATTTTATTCTACCAGCACTTGTTCTCTTTCTGTTGGAAGAATTTGTATATCACAGTATTTTTTACCTTTGTTCTAATTTAGTTTGCCCTTGCTCTGCTACAAAACTCGTATTAAAATGTACATTAGCGATCAAAGCTGATCACAGTAGATATCTGTGTTCACTGACCCCAGTCATCGCATTCTGGTGCCTGATTTGTGTAGAACAAAAGAGTCTGTGAGCCCATTAGTGCATGCTCTATTCATACATCGCACGCGATCGATATTTGTAGTTGACCATGGGGAGGTGATGCATGCATCGCTTGACTGCTTTCACACAGGTGGATTACCAACCAGGAACGGGTTAAGATACAAGTTCAATTTGATCCTATCTCTAATGATCAGTTAGTGCAGATGCTGTGGCATAGTGGATTAGACTCCTGACTCCCAATTGGAGGACACGAGTTTGATTGCCGCCCAGTGCTTTATGTCCTTGGACAAGATGATTTTACTCACGATGCCCCTCTCGACCCAGGTGTATAAATGGGTACCTGGCAACGCTAGGGTGATAATAATGGCAGGGCCCTCTGGTAGAACAGTGGCAACACTGAAGGGGCTACCCTGGATGTACCATAGCCCACTTGAAGTAAACATTAAAAATAGAAAAAGTGTGGTTTGTTTCTGTATGTGTGTTGTTTTTTGCTTTCACACTGTAAGATTCCTTCGGGACCTCCGTGGTACCTGGATGGCATCCAGTGGGTGGTGATGCAGGGCCTTGGGGCTGACCTGGTGGACAAGCTCAAGACTGACATGGAAGCGAAGAGCGAAGCCATGGGCCTGGTCGACAAGTGAGTCTGCCGAAAAACACCGTTGTTACTGAAATGAGGTCAAACCAAGGATGCAATGCATCTGTGCTTCATCTTTCTCCTCCCACCGACTTCTGACCCTTTCCTTATTCTCACTCTGTTCTTCCGTTCAGCTGTCCTGTCTTTTATAATTATTCTCCCATCGCCATTAGTGCAACCTCAACTTCCAGCTCACTGCTGCCCTTTGACTGCCAATGTTTGCCTTCCTTACACTCCCTGTGTGGCTTCCCTCCTTCACTCTCCTGTTTACTAGGGTCTTTTTTTTTGCCAAGCAACAGTCCCTGTAATGATTACATTCATAATCCTATGATGTTACTGCAATCCTCTCTTCTTTAATATCAAATCACTTTTTTTGAACGAATAGGTGGAGAACTATGGGTATTTTTTTGTACTAACGTTACAAGGAAAGATAGAAACAACCACTACAAATTTATATTAATTGAACTCTGAGCTTAAGCAAATTTTCTCAACACTGTTTAAAGTGTGTTTGTCCTTTTGTGAACATGAAAATTAGATTTCCTTCACTAGCTGGGATATTGTAGAGGTAGGTGATTCAGACCTATCCTCAGAATGATAAAAGAGGAAAAAACTCCTTTCATTATTGGGGGAGAAACAATTTATGTCCAGTGAATTTATTCAGACCCAAAAAAAATTCTGTTATACTCGTACAAATGGGAAGCACACATGTATTCTCGAGTGGCATGGTTTAATTCAATTTTAAATTTCTGTTAAAAAAACTCTGAGGTATATTATTTTAAGACTTGATACACAATGTTGGGAGACATTGTTCTTAAACCATGCAAAATTCTGTGACATTTCCAGAAGGGATTTATTACCTTTAACCTTTTTATATGATATATGTTTGAAAGAGATTTAGGCATAGTTTAGTCTGCTAAGCTCCCAATTTCATTTCATTCGCAGAATATAGAACTTATCACACATGTTGTTTTGCTGTATTTTCTTTTTGAAAGTCTAGAGCAAGCCAATTTCCACTGAATGTAAATTCTCTTTCCTCATCCAAAAATGTACAGGTGGCTGTGAAACAGATTGTATTTTGTTTGTTTGTTTGTTTGTTTTTTGATAACCTTAAAGCTATTTGAATGATTTTCTCAATGGTCGATATCACAGACCTTATGAAGCTGCTGTGGAATATTGCAGCAGGGAATGTAGTCCTTAACCCAAGAATTATGTCCTTGCCTTCTGTTTAATTTTCTCCTGCCTCAGGTTCCGGGATGTCCGTGGGTTCCAGTACATACTGGTCTCTGAGCTTGGGGAGCTCGCCGAGCTGTACGAGGCAGCGTGGAAGGGCGTGGTCGACCTGAGGAGCAGGCTGGACAGCGGGTCTCTGCTGGCAGAGGCAACCGACTGCCACCTCCGGCCGTTCAAGGGGCGAGAGAAGCACACGTGAGATGCAGACCAACTGTTGTTGCTGGTTTTTTTTCTGTGCAATGTATTCTGAGTTCTTGCTCTCTACTTCTTCACAATCTCATTGAAAATGCAAAGTCAGAGTTGCGAACTAGTATGTTTCTACCAATTCAACTACTGTAAAACAAGGAATGTTCGCGTGCATTTTAATTTCACGAATTTTGCAAAAGCCAAGATTCGCGAAATTAAAATGCACATGAAAGTTCTTGTCTACACTATACACATTTAATGTTCAAGGCAACTCGCCAAAATTTCATGCCGCGAGAATATCGTGTTTTACAGTATGTTTGGATGCTCTTTTTTTTTAACTCATCCAGTCCACTCTGCATTTAATTTGGATAAAGGAAATGTATTTTCTGAAGTTTGATCGAGCATGCTAAATGATTATCATGTTTAATGTTTGAAATTTTCATACAAAATCTATATATTTTATAGTACATCTCAGTGTTTGTTTGTTTGTTTGTTTGTTTGTTTGGTCTGCAGAGGTTGAAAAATGTTCATACCTGAGATGGTTTATGGATTGTTTGTAGCACAAGTATGATACAGATTGATACCGACCATTTCCCTATTTGTACCACTCCTGAAAAGTGTCTGATTTTATTGAGTTTCTCAAATGCTTGCATTTTCATTGACCATCATCTGTGAGCCTAAAGGTATAAAATAATAAGGAAGGGACATCATTGTTTTGTTCATTCTTTAATTTCAATGTGACTTTGAAAAATAATGATTTTGTGGAGATAAATGCAGGTTTGGATTAATATGACCATTATTTTCTAATAGGGCCTGTTAAATAAAGATAGATCATAAGATTGGCGTTATGATTGATGCAGTTCAAAAAATTTATGCTCAATATGCTATTAATGTTATGCTTTAAATCAAGTAGCTTTATAATATGAAACAGACTTACGGGCAGTACTGATCTTGTGCTCAATTTGCTGAGTTACGCTCAATAAATTGAGTGTAAAATCAGTCATAACTCTTTATGAAACAGGTTCTACAAATGACACATGTTCTGTGGCTGTGAATCTTTTGATCCTCTTACAGCTGTGCCTTCTGCAAAGTGGCTGACCAGTTGCAGAGCTACGAGATGAAGCTATTCTCCTTTGATGTCAGGTGAGGAATAGATTACTCTTAACCCGTTCCTTCCGCAATTCTCTGAGTGCCTTTAATGCCCCCAAACGAGATTCTTTTCGCTCGTCGACAGAGAGGCACACAGGTTGTTAATCCAGCTGTGTGAAGGCAGTCAAGCGGTTCATTGTGTCCCCCTTTCTATGGTCAACTACATGTGCCCGTGAACAATGGAAATATCGATCGGGTGCGAGGTATGAATAGAGCGTGCACTGATGAGCTCTCAGAATCTTTTGTTCTACACAAAACCAGGTACCTGAATGAGGTGCCTGGGGTCAGCGAACCCGCATTTCTAACTAATCTCAGCCTTGATCATTATGTACATGTTCGTACGAGTTTACAGCAGAACAAGCAAAAAACTAAATCAGGAAAAGGTACATAATACTGTAAAACCCCTCTTTTTTTAAACGGCAGGAGAACAAATCCTGATAGAATAAACTCTGATCTTTTTATCAAACCCACTTTTCTGAGCATTTTAACACAAAGAAACATGAATTTAGGCCACTGAAGCAGGCACCCTTGTTTTCATTTTGGGAACGTGGTAAACCAGGTTCCCGTATATCAGTTGCTCCCACGGGAACCTGGTAAACCAGGTTCCCGTAAGGAACGGGTTAAAAATAGAAGATGTTGAATATTTCGTTTGGATTTTATTTCCATGATTGCTTTTTTCTTGGAAAAAAAAGGTAAAAAAAAAACTTTGCAAATTTAACATCCCGCCCAAATATTGCCCTCTGTGAACATGAGTACTGAGTATGGGAGCAATTACACACACGCAACATACATGTAGGCATGCGGCAGTTGCACACAGATGCTTTTCCCACTGTGTGGACATGCGCACCAGTATGCTGAGCTCATGCAAGTAGTGGTAGCATGTTCACCTTCCTAATCATGATTTCATCCACCTGCAAAATTGTCTTGCTTCTGCTGATCCGGAAAATATTATGCCAATAAAATAGAGCTGTATTCGCCACCTATTGTTTGATGGCTGTTTTCCACACAGAAAGTGTATCCAAAATTTTAAACTACATTGTAATCTTGCACACACGCAAATGAGTTGCTTTCAAGAAAGCATGTAGTGATGAATGTAAAATGATATCCAATTCAAGTCTGGTGAACCATTTGCTATCATATTTTGGTCTTTTGGGATGTAGAATCTGCTGTGATTTCTACATTTGCTCCCAAGGTAGATCCAAATCTTATCATGCTGTTTTAGCTTGTTCCAATACAATTCAACCGCAAGTATTGCTTTTCTGCCATTTCTGAATAGGGAAATTTGGCTTCCTTTCCAGGATTGTGTCAAAAGTGGACCATAGTTGATACAATGAATACAAAATACATGTACGTAGCAGATGCGTAATTGCACAAAATCCACTTATACAAAATGTTAAAAAGTGGAGGTATTCATAGAAGAACAGAGTATTCCAAAACATGAACATTGCTGATTTTGTTTGAAGAAACCTGGATCTCCAGAATGCGGCTGGTCCAGCGGAGCCCACGGAGGATGAGGAAGAAACGGTCAACGCCCTCACGGCCGGCCCCCACGGCACGTGGGCGGCCAGCGAGACGGAAAAGGCCCTGCGCATCCTCTACGGCTTCATTAGGCAGTGCCACGCTGACAGGACAATCCTGGACGAGGGCACTATTTTCCTGGAGATGTTGGAACAGCAGAGGAAGGAGTTCAAGGTGGGCTGGATGTTGAACGAGGTTGCCATGGCGATGTGATGATTGTTTATGTTGCTAACTAGTGTATCAAATGTTTATTATCCTTATGTCAAATGTTAATCACATACATATGTACTAGATAATCTTTTGATCCCTAGACATCAGGAAGATGGCTCTTGGTGTAGAAGTTGCATCATTGTAGCATCAGGTAAAGGGCTGTTGAGGCTGAGCAATTAAGACCACAAGGATAAGACACTTGGTATATAATATTATATCATTTTATACTCAGTTCATTGTACACATACAACCATATACCCTAATTGTTTCTTTGTTTTACGTTATACATGTATTCTTTAATCCAAGAAAGGAGCAGAAAAAAAGAGCCTACTAAACTCTTTTTTCCCCCACAATAAATTTGTGTATCTAATGATAGTGGAATTGTGATGATCATTGCTTGAATGTAGAAATACACGAAATGAAACAATGGGAATATATTTTGATATGTTTCTCTCCGTGCAATATATCGCCCAGCCCCTGCGAGCCTACTGGGGTGCCATGCGGGACCGTGTCGCTGCCATGGATGAGCTGGAGATGGCCATGCTCAGGCTGCGGGTCAAGCTGCCCGGCGAGGAAACTGACCCGGCCTCTCAGCCCTACATCATCGAGCCGCTGGAGGTAGGTTTAACCCCTTTGCTTCCAGGAGCTGGACATGACATGCATGATGTCCATTGGAAAATGCAACAGATGGGAGGTGATGGGTTAACCCCTATTACAAAACATATGTCGAACTTTAATGGTTTGCTGTTAACTGAATGTCAAGATATTTCATTGAGTTTAGCTTTACCCCATTGAGGACGGTCTCATTTTGCATCAACACTCATTTCCCATAGACAACTGCCCGACCATAGTCGGGACTTGTCCTCACCAGGGGCGGATCCAGGAATTCCGTAAAGATGGGGTGCCTTTATGAAATTAAAGGGGGGGAGGGGGTACGCACCCCCCCATTTTTCCTTTTTATTTCTTTTGTTTTAGCCAAAAATAAATAAATAAAGGGGGAGGGCGCGCCCGATGTGCTCCCCCCTGGATCCGCCACTCCTCATCACCAGGTTAAGGTTGTAACATTCTGTCACACAAGTCCCTCCAAGTTCCATCAAAGTTTTATCAGTATAGATTGACACTTTGCATGCTTCACTTTTCACACTGTGTCAATTTCCATGGAATTCATTGTAATCATAACTGCCAAAATATGAGTATTTTGTATGTATATATGATTCAGTTATCTCATCATGATTGGTGGCAAAGGCACCAAATTATTGTAAATCTTCACTTTACGAAGTATACCTCCCATGACAGTATTACGTCAGATACCAAAATATCTGGCAGTAAGTCTGAGGTAAAATAATTACCCTATGCCATCCCCAGCAAGGAACATTGTCTTTGAAATCTTGTCTGTTTTGTCTGACTGCACAAGCCTTCCGACAGTCATATGAAATCAAGTGTTATTCTCATCAAGCAAACTTGATACAGATGAGAATAACACAAATACAAAAGTAATAATAAAAAGTTATACAGGTTATGCTTAAAGATTAGACTGTGCCATGTATCTGCCATAAAAGCTGCTATCCTAAAATGGAAAATTTCTTGATTTATTAAACTTGCATTGTAGCTGTATAGGTGGGACTACAGCTGGAGCATAATATTGTGTGGGTGCAGTACATACAATACATTATTGAGTATATCCCTCAATCATGTGTGAGAAAAACATGACAACATCCACGCACCCCTTCCTCCCACTTTAAAGATCAACAAAACTGCTTGTAATCACAAGCTCTTGTGAAAGCCATCTAAGCCAGCATTTTCAGCAGAAGGAGAAAAATATTGGTGTGCTATAAATGAATTATCATTGTCTCCTCGTACATTTCAGCATAGGCTGTTCTTCATTCAATTTATAGATTACATCATTATACACTTTCAGTCTATCTGTGTTTATTAAAAATCTTTTGGATTCTTCTCCCGTGAGATGGCAAAACAATGTATGTCAAAAATTTAGAAAAAATGACAGAGTCATATACAATGTATTACATGCAATATGTTGTTTTGCCATCCCCATGTTTGCGCAGTGGTAGGCTGCACAGCTGTGCCAGCCCACAGAATGACATGTACGTGCGCCATTATTGAGACTTAAATACATTGTTTTCCCCTTTAATGGCTTGGTTAGGTTCCATGCGGTAAAAAAAACATTTGTTTTGATTTATGCAAATTGTTTAAAAAATAGGGGGTCTAGTGAAGTCAATTTGCATTCGGTATGCTATTGATACTGTTGGTCCTTTTAGGGTGAGATATGAAGTATTAAAAAAAAATGTGAAAAGAGCTATACATTTGCCAAATTTTAAACTCAATATGTGACAGTGCACCTCAAAACGAACATAAAGTCGCACACACTGATTTTGCGTGAGGACTGAAAACAAGTGAAATGGGTCAACCTAGCCGAACTTGACTTTTTCATATTTTCTGAAAGAGCGGGTCTTCTTTTACATTATGCTAAAATTTGGTATCATAAAACGGGCAGGAAAGTGTGTTTTTTTTAGCAGTATATCATAACATTTTTGGTAGAATAATGTGATTAGGTGTGTCTTTAGAATCCCTTTTTCACTTCTGAAAAACCTTGTCCACACTCTTCACTTTCAACTCTAATAACTTTTGAAAGGATAGTGCAACTGCTTTGAAAGTTGGCATTAATTATAGACAAAATGTGTTAATGAGGCATGCTTAATTTCAGTTTAATCTGATAATCCCTTCATTGTTGTTACTCTGGTGGTTTACTTCCTGTTTTTTGTCCCATTCATCGCACAACCAGCACGGTTTGGTAAAGATTAAGCGCTTGAATAGACACTGTACTTCAGAGCCTCTTTTCTCAGTTCACACTTTTCCTGAGTTTGTGCTTTCTTTCCAATATTTAGATAGGTTAGGAAAGTCCATTTGATTTGAGTTATACATCATTTTAAAGCTTAAAGTCTGCTCTTTCAGAATATGGTCTTAACTAAAAATTCATGTCTGGCGACTTTTTGTTTGTTTTGAGGTGCAGGGTCACATATACACTCAGCAAAAAAAGAAAGTAAACACTTTTTCAAGTTCATATTTCTCATAGAAAATTAAGCTAAATAGTCATGCTTTACATACCATGTCAAAGATAATTTAATTGGCTATCAACCTGGTAGGTCAATAAAAAGACAAACTTTACGCATGAGTGAACACATTCGTTTTTCTCTTCCAAAGCACAAAAGTAAAAATTGCAAAAATGGACAAGTTGTCATTCATGTGTATGTGCTCTTCCATGTGACAATGACAACAAAAGACAATTCAAAACAACAAAAAATACAAATCAAGTTTAAAAAATCATCTTATGATCTCTATAATGACTTTGTAGTCCGCAAAGATAAAGAAAGGCGAAAAAATTATAGAGATAAGATAAGAATCTTCTGTCAAATCTAAATTCAAATGGCATAAAAGAGGCAACTTAACAAAAATGGTAGAAATTTCAAATGTTATATCAAATTAAGAACTTTGAAAATGATGTTTGATTCTTGAATTTGTCTAATGAATTCTTAAATTCCTAAATCAAAAGAATGAAATAAAGAAAGTCTGCCCATTTTATCACCTTTGCGGCTTACTCCCTGTGAAGTTTTTGAAGTTAGATTCGACATCAAACACTTATTTTCCTCTTTAGTTTCCCCATTTTGTTTGTGTTTGAGGATATAAAGAGATACAATGAGACAAAAACTTATTTTTGCTATTACATTCATGTCTCTCATTGTGTTAAATTGGTATTTTGTTATCATTGCTATCTTGAAGGGCGTTTGCAAATGAACGACAAAACTATAAATTTTTGCAATTTTTACTTTTGTGTCTTGAATGACAAATGTCACTGTGTTCACTCATGCATGACATTTTCCTTTGTATTAACCTACCAGGTTGATAGCCAATTTAAAAATCTTTACTATCGTATGTGACACAATGATTTTGATCAAAATCTTCTATTAAAGATATGTGCTGGAAAAAGTGTTTACTTTCTTTTTTTGCTGAGTGTACTTGAAAAGAGGTAGCATGTAGATACTGTATGTACATGTACATTGTTTTGCTCTCTCACGGCAGTCTCTGTCATTACATTTATAGGTTGACCAGCAGCGCTACAAGTTCATGAATGACCGCATCGTGGCCCAGAACGACCTCCGTCGCAAGCTGGGCCAGCTGGTCTACCTCCAGAACCTGTGCCGGGCGCAGTACGACAACGTGAAGGACGGCCACAACCCCGAGCCCTGCCCAGTGTGTGTGCGCCCTCTTGGGGTGGAGGTGAGAGAAGTTCTGCTCTGCAACATGGTTCTAAGAGATCTAATATTAGATATTTCTAGCACATGGCTGTTTTGGTGTCTTTAATTTGTTTTTTATGCCTCTGCCACGAAGTGGTGCCGGAGGCATTATGTTTTCGGGTTGTCCGTCCGTCCGTCCGTCCGTCCGTCCGTCCTTCCATCCGTCCGTCCGTCCGTCCGTCCGTCCGTCCGTCCTTCCGTCCGTCCTTCCGTCCGTCCGTAATAAATTTTGTGGACAGGGTAACTGCCAAAACCTTTTAAGGTATCCTAATGAAACTTGGCATGTATGTGTATTAGGGGGTGAAGTTGTGCCTATCAACTTTTGGGTGCACATGGTCAAGGTCAAAGGTCAAAAGGTCAAGGTCAAATACGTAAAATTTCACTATTTCCTCCATATCTATGCAATGCCTGAAGATATTTTCTTGAAACTTAGTGTATACATGTATTACCCAATTAAGATTCTCTGGTGAAAGTTTTGGGTCATGAGGTCAAAGGTCAAAGGTCAAAAGGTCAAGTTAAAATATTAAAACTTCGCTTTTTTTCTCCGTACCTTGGAAATTGTTCAAGGTATCTTCATGGAACATAGTATATATACACGTACTGACTGGCAGTTATTATCTAGAGAATCTAGGGTTCATAGGGTCAAAGGTCAGGGGTCAAAGGTCAAGTGCAACACTTCAAATTTTTACTATTTCCCTCATACATGTATTTATGTAATGCCAGCAATTTTTTTTTTTTTTTTTACACTTGGTGTATGCATTATAACCTAGATTATCTGGAAATTTTCTTTTTCTCTCTTTTTTTTTTTTTTGGGGGGGGGGGGCGGTGTTTGCCTCAAAGGTCAGAAGGTCAAAGATCAAGGGAAAGTGCTGAACTAATTTTTTTCTCCATATCTCAGAAGTTGCTCAAGTTATCTTGAAACTTACTACATATTTATGCATGTTCTGCCTGACAGTGATTATCCTATGAATTTTAGGGTCAAAGGCCAAAAGAAAATGGTAACAGTGTACTTTTCAATACAGAAATTACACTTTTTCTCCATACCTTGAAAATTACAGTATTCATACACTTATGAATGGGTCAAAGTCAAGTTAAAGTCCTTGAATCCCCAAATACATGCTCTCCTATTCATCTAATTAAACCTAGGTAAAGGAAGGTGAACATTCAACACATTTGTGACAAACATGTAATTTCAATATTTTGCCAATATTGTGAAAATGTAATTATACATTGTCCACATGTACTATAGACCTATTAGGAGAATCATGCATTATGGCGGAGGCATAGCAGTCGCCTTAGCGACATTTCTAGTTTTTTTAATTGTGTAGACTGATGGCTTTGATTGTTTGTGTTTGAGGATAAGGAGGCGTTTTGTCTAGAAAAATTGTGCTTAATGGATGTGAAATTCACCTTCTTTGAGAAGGAATAAAAACAGTTTCAATTGATATGCTTTTTGTTACAGTGGACAGTCTTGCAGTGTGGTCATAGCTTCTGCAGTGACTGCATGGAGATCCTTCTCAAACGCTCTCGCGTCGCCGGTTGCCAGCGCGCTGTGCGGTGCGCCATTTGCCGGCAGCGAACCGAGGGCGCCGAGGTCACCTACGCCAGCACCTCCCCGCCACCGGAGAGCCAGCCGCCACCGCTGGAGGAGGCACGCGAGATACGTGTCGTCGGCGACCACTCCACAAAGATAGAGGCAGTCGTCAGGGCCCTTATAATTCTACAGGATGAAGAGCCGGGGGCAAAGGTTCTAATTTTCTCTACGGTGAGTAGGCCTACATATAGATTAAAGGGATGGTACAGTTTTTGTTGAGATTAGGCTTCTGCTTTCCAACTTTTTGTGAGATAATGAGAAATCTCTTTAAAAAGGTGCTGTTTACCTTTGGAAGCAGTGATTTAAAAAATATCCAAGATATCACATTTGATGCATATGTGTCGGTCAGTTGTATAACAAAACATCTTAACATGTAAAATTTTTGCAATAAAGCCTAAAATACGTAAGGAGATAGCACCATTTTTCTCATGAAACCATAACTGTAGACGGTTTAGTCTAGAAACATTTTTATTATAACTATTATTCACATGTTTAACAATACTTACATCAATTATACTAACCCTGGTTCAAATTTTTACATTGGTCTTTTCTGTCCCTAATTCACAGTTTAGAACTATTTTGAAGTACTAATGCTGGGTTTTTGTTTCATCTGCAAATGGTAAATTATGCCTTCAATACAAAGTATGAAAGAGCATGCAATTCTAGAAGAAACTCAAAGTTTATTTGATGAAAATTGGTTTTAAAATAACTGAGATATCAGATAAAAAAGAGGTCCTAAGAAAAGGTAACATGTCAGGTGGGTGTGAATGAAAGGGGACAAGTAGATCAGTTAACCCTTTCAGCCATGTCACATTACAATCATTTTTGTTCATTTAGAAACGTAGTATTTACATGTTTTTGAAATTGTTCTATAGGCGTTATATGTTTGATTTTTTATTGTATTGAATGTATGTGTATATATATATATATATATATATATATATATATATATTTCTTTTTTCTTTGTTTGTTAGTAACTGTAATTCTGGAATGTTTTATGTGTTGTTTTTTTAAAGGGCCCCGATGAAAACCAGCCAGTGCTGACTTGGGCCACCCTTTTTAAAGATGTGAAATAAATAAATAGAAATAAACAATACCATTCACACTGTGCACAAACAGCTCACCAATGGTTTCAGTGCAATAAACTGTCATTAAATGTAGATAAAACTAACTATATGTTATTTCAAAAGAAGAAGGGAAATGTGCAATTCATAGATGACATAAAAATATATGGAAAGCCAATAACTCGATGTAAATCAGTTCAGTTTTTAGGTATTATTCTGGATGAAAATATTGACTGGCGTGAACACATAGAAAATGTATGCAGAAAAGTTGCGCAGTTTGTAGGTGTTTTAAATTGTTTAAAGTTTGAATTACCATCTTTTGTTTTATTTCCTCTTTACAATTCTTTTATATTACCTCATTTGTTATATTGTAATGTCGTATGGGGAAACACTTTTAATTCCAGACTTGATAGGTTATTTAAATTACAAAAGAAAGCAATTCGTAATGTTACAAAATCTCCACATTTAGCTCACACTTCTCAGTTATTAAACGATTAATTACACTTAAGTTGCACGATATAAATAAACTTCAAATAATTTCTTTGATGCAACGCTTCCACACAGATACACTCTGTCTTTACATCATGAATATCTTCATATTAAATTCAAATATACACACTCATAACACACGGAGCTGCAATAAAGTTCATCAATGGAAATGTCCTAGTACGAAATTAAAACAAACTCTTCGTCATACAGGACCAGTTTTTGGGAATGCAATTAACCCAGATAATTATGATAAGCAACATAATAATTTATTGAAGAAGCAGTATAAAAGACATCTTTTATCTTTTTATTAAGATTGCATTGATGTATCTAACAATTCTTTCTATGTTCATTTCGTTTTTTGTTTTTGTTTTTTTGTGTGATGTTCTTTTCTGTATCTTCTGTGATAAAACTGATTTATGATTTTTGAAAACAACTTTGATTCCAATTCTACATGATTTGTAACAATGGTGTATGCGCGCCTACAGGCCTTATTGGCTTTTTATGTGGTGTGTACACCATTTTCCATTTTACTTGTTGCCTTTTGTAATCTGGAACAATTCTTGACTGTAATTCTGATGTTGTTGTTGTGGTTTCTTTTACATGTCAGTGTTTTTTATGTTCATCTGTAACACCGAATGCTTCATGTTGTTTTTATTGTGATTGAAATGGAAATAAACGAATCGAATTGAATTGAAAAAAAAAAAAAAAAAACATTGTTAAAAAATCAAAATTGATTTTGGCATAAATCAATGGTCAATGACTAGGATCACTCTGTCACTGAAATGTGAAAAAATTCACCATATTGTGATTTTCTGTGAGTGTCTGACTTTAAGAATACTCTCTGTGGTGAGTTTGTTAGATTTTAACTTTTTCTGTTGTTCTTAAATCAGCATACACATTGAGAAGAAGTACATTTTATAAATATATTTGTGATATTATCATATCTGCATTAGTGGACTGAAGTCTTGGACTTGATATCAAGAGCTCTGAAGCAAAACAAGATCAAGTTCCAGAATTGCTTCAAAGGCAGCAGCTCCAAACACTTCCAGGTATGTGAAAATATAATTTACAAAATCATATATCTGGGTCATAGATATGTGACCCGCTACAACAAAATGATCCTAAAGTCGGGCGAGGTCGATTATTTTAAAATTGCATGACACAATTCCCTAATCTTTCTGCTTGAAATTGATATATAACACATCTTATAAAAATAATCGGCTGCGGAGATATCGATGTTTAAAAGAGATCATGTCGAGACGTCTGGGAAATCACTGTTTTGAGAAAAGCGCCCTAAAAGTTTTCCTTGTGACGCAATCACGGTCAAGGGACACGCAAGTCAGTATTCACCTCCGAATAATAGAAGGTAAGCCCTAGCAACTCCCGAAATGCTCATTCAAACACATCGTCGGCGATCTCCTCACCGACCAATCAGTGACCAGGATGCCAGGAGAAGCGGCTGGGCATAGCGCACCCCGCCAGCACGCACCAGTCGACTGGGCAGTGTGCGAGCTTCACGCTTCGGTTAGCGCAAGCAGAAAACTGACCAATGAGATGACTCTGGTCGTTGTTAGGGGCGGAGCCTATCTGTGGCGCTCAATCCAAATGTTCGAACCAGTTTCTGCTTCCTTGAAACGCCAAAAAACATGGCCCAGAAAAACGCTATTTTTTGGTCTTTCCTTTCATCATTTTGCTTCAAAATTTCGACAGATGATAGAAGACATGTCATACTCTAATGATATGTCAAATTCAGAAAATCGTAAGTTTTGACCAATTTTGATGCTCTGACTTCAAACTCGATTTTCACGGCTTCAACCGTGCGCGACTTTAAGACCATTTTGTTGTAGCAGGTCACATATGACTCTACAGTTGAATAAAATAAAGAAATACCTCCTGAACATGCAAGTAAATCAATAAAAAAAAAAGGATATGCAGAAGTCAAAGTAGCTGTCAGAATAATTTTTAAAAGATTTATAGATAATGTATATTTATGTACTTTTTTTAAGGGGGAGGGGGGTTGGGGGCTGCAACAGCTTAACCACTACTTCTTGCAGGTCTAAGTGCAGAAACTCTGGCCACTCCCTGGCTCCTACTTTGAAGTCAGAATGTCAAACTCATGAGTTGATACTCGTGTGTTCAAAAATTTAGTGTGCATGTATTTGTGTAAGCCATCATGCAAGGATCAAGAGTTTTAAGCTTTTTGATTATTGCAATAATTTCGTTTTCTACCTGAAGTGTTTCATGTTGTCATTTGTTCAATCATTTGATTTCCGTCAAAGACGGCTCTCCTGGAATTCAAGCACGAGCCGGACATCACGGCACTTCTTCTACCTGTCCACAGTGGCAGCAAGGGGCTGAACATCATCGAGGCCACCCACGTGTACCTTGTGGAACCCATCCTGAATCCTGCCAGTGAGCTTCAGGCGGTGGGCCGGGTCCACCGAATCGGGCAAACCAGGTCTGTCTGTATCCATGACTGGGCTAGTCTTAGGTCAAAGACTCTCTTGCAAAATTAGTGATTGCAAGAGGAAAAGCAGAGGGTCTGTAATGCGAGCCAAGTTCAGCTGCCGGCGAGAGCCGAGACCTAGCAGAAGAGGCCTTGCAGATCTGTCTTAATTTGTGAAATTAAGCCTTTTGGCAGCAAAAATCGTGATCAATCAGCAGAGTACTGTCTAAAGGAGCTCATTCATACATGTTTCGTACTGATGGCCAGTGGGCAAATTGAGCAATTACAGTGGTCAAATTGACTAACTTAACTATCCAGTGCCTGAATACATTCATAGGGTAGTGGTGCATGGGGTAGGATTTCTCCTAGACATGAATAATTAACATGATCACTGATCTCATGAAGACCCTGCATTTTGGCTTTGTCTCTCAGCTCCTAGCATGACTGTCATTGCTAACAGCAGCATGAGAGTCTATCAAATAGGATATATGTCAGGGTTGGATAAGGACCTCTTATGGTGGATAACAAAAAATTATTGTTGGTAAGACAGAAAGTTAGAACAGATATAATATATTGAGGTTTATGCATTGAGCGCAAATGAGCAAACTGGCACAAGGATTTCTGGTGAGAAATTAGAAAGTGTTCAAGTGTTGGGATGGTACCTAAAATATCTAGTGGATGTGTGATAGAAATTGACTGTAATTGCTTGTATGCATAGATATAATTTTATTTGTGTTTTATTGGAAATCAGAATATTAGCAAATTTGGTATTCACTAAACTTGATAATGAATTATTAAAGGATTTAATAATCAGTTCATGCAACCAAACCATATTTTCATTTTATTCAAGTGCAACATGTCAAATTTGACACTGTAGCAACATGCTTTTAAAAAGGATGAGAAATTTAGTATTTCATTTACATTCCTTCAGTACTTTGTTTCTGCATTATATTGAACAGTAGATCAGTGAAGTATGGAAAATGACATTTCGTATGATCCATCATGATAGTTGTCCATCACTCCCATAGAGCATTGCAGATCTCGTTAAACTCTGATAGACGCTTCCTTCCATCATCTCAGAGTGCCATTGAGATTGTACGCAAATTAGTCGCTGTTTGTATAAATTGTACTAACAGAGTTAATGCAGTATACTGCTCCTTTCTTCTTCCCAATATTAAATCCCTCCAGGCAAACGTTTGTCCATCGCTTCCTTGTCCACAACACCATCGAAGAAAAACTCCACAGCTACCTCAGGGACCACAGCGTCAAGTAAGTCACAGTAGAAAGTCATCAGTATAGTCAAATGGTAAAAAGAGAAGTTTTCCCCAAGTTCATGTATATGTGACCCGCTACAACCAAAGGATCTGAAAGTCGAGGGAAGTCAATTTTCTGAAAATGACATGGCATTATTCCCTTACTGTTCTGCTTTAATTGCATATATAACATGACTCATATAAGTACTTGGTTGCAGAGATACAGATGATTTTATGAGACCATGTTGAGTGGTCTAGGAAGTCAGCGTTTCGAGAAAATCGCCTTCAAAGTTTTCTTTCCGACGCAATCGTGATCAAAGGAAGGTAAGACAATAACCACCTCTTCTTGACAATGGAAGGTCTGCTCATAGCAACCTCCACGATGTTCATTCAAGCTTAGTGCTAGCAGTCTACGTACAACCAATCAGTAACCAGGATGCCATGCACTGACCAATAAGATCACTCCCTCGTTGCTAGGGGCAGAGTCTATCTGCAGCGTTCAATCCAAATCCTAAGACACGTTTCTGTTCCGTTGAAAGTCGGAAAATTATGGTGCAGAAAAACAATGATTTCTTGCCTTTCCTTTGGTCATTAGGTTTGAAATTTTGGCAGATGATAGACTACAACATTATGCCAACAACAGAGATTCGATGGTTTTGACCAATTTTGATGATCTGACCTCAAATTCGATTTTCTCGGCAGAGCCGTCAGCGACTTCCAGATCCTTTTGTCGTGGCGAGTCACATATAGTCAAATGGTAAAGAGGGAAGTTTCCCCCAAGTGTAACGGTATTCAGATTCAGTGAAGGCAGAATGAGTACTGAAACACTCAGTAAAAGTTTGGTGATGTTATCAAACAGAATCCACAAACTGTGCTATGACAGATTTTATATCAATTTGCCACCCTCCGTACAAATGTATTTGTAAGGTTGCAGCCGATACAAAACTTGTCACAGCACATAATTATATTCACCCCTCTGAATTGATAATTTCTTCCTTTCATCCACATAATGTTTGCCATATTTCTTCACAGATGCAAATATTTTGAAGACTCTCTTTGTGGCCCTCATTTGATATCTGATTTTCTAAGGCCACCCTCTTGGAGAAATTAGTCTGCTATACATGCCTCTGAATCCTGAAGCAAATCACCTTGTAGATCATTGCATATTTAAACCGTTGAAGACGAGTCCCGAGAATACTCGGGCAGGTGTCTAAGGGAAATGCATGTTATAGCAAAATCAGTCTGTGCTCAACGGGGTAAAGTGGGTGTCTGTACATATTGAACTGACCAAAAGATGTGCAGCTATTTCAGATGATGAGTAGGCTAGTAAATGTTCTAATGTAGGAGCAAAAACTGATTGTTTACAAGTAAATTGTTTATATGATTATAACGAACTAAATGCAGTTACAAGTCTATACGTGTGCTTCACTCAAAAGTCAATCTCTATGATATTCAAGTGCATTTTATTATCATTGACAATATTTCCCACCCATTCCTCTGTGGGGAAAAAAGAAATACCTGATCATATCAATGGCATAGATGATCGTTTGGACTTTTTCTTTACAGCACTGTAAAATGTTGTGAAGTATTTATGGAAAACAAGTTGGCAAATAATTTGATATTTCTCTGTAATTGTGGAACTAAACATGCGATGTGCCATAGAAATGTTTGCATGTTAATGTTTTACAGCTCACATCATGCCCTGAAGTTTCCCAGAGTTTGATGTATCAAAATTATAAAAGTATGGCCGTTTTCTCTTCCATCTCGTGTCTCCAGGGACGGACTGAATTCCGTCGAGACAGACACAGGGGACATGACCCTTTCAGACCTCGAGAAGCTCTTTGCATCAGAGACGTAATGAGGAGAAAGCACTTCCAGTGCCATCATTTCTGTCGCCGTTTTCATCTCATCGTCATTGCTGTCATCATTCCATCATCCACACTCATCAGTATTATTGTCCATATTGTGGAAACATACAGAATCCAGAGACCACAAGTGTCGTGCTGGTGGCTTTGCCTTCAGCAGCATCTCTCGTAATCCCTGTAAATATCTTCAAACTGTTCTTCGTGCTATCATTGCCATCGGGCGTCATTCTCCCTTAATGTCAGAAGTCTGTCGTCTGTGAGATCGTAGCGGCTTCTTGCATCAAGTGTGGATGCCAGCAGAATCGGCTGAGATGATTACCAGCATTGTGGTAGTGGCTTTATACCTCCAGTGTCATCTCTTTTTAATAGTTCGCACTCGTATTCCTCCTCCTCCTCCTCCTCCTTCAACCCTACCATCTTGTTTCGATAGGGATCATGGAGAGCTGTGTGATAATTGCCCACTTACAGAGGTGCTGAATAATTTTGTTAGTGACAGCTATTTTTCATAAACTGAAGGCTTTCATCTACTTGTGGCATGCATCTACCATGATAGTATGTCGATTTAGCCTGCAATTCATTGTTGACACTATTCTCTTATAGTTAAACACCATTTAAAAGTATATGAATTTCTACTCACAGTAAAAAGTGAAACCTAACTAGAATAGTGTCTGTATAGTGCCCTTGGTATTGGTTCAGCTGTGATGCAGTGATATGTACAACGTTATGTGGGGGGAGAAAAGAGGAGATACCACACAAAATATCAAATAATGAGAAATGTCCGGGGAAAGATTGTTGTCTATGTTGCCATCTGAACAGTGGCATGAAAGAGGCAAGACAAATTTAAACTCACAAACCATTACTTAACAGGTTTTGTTGTGCATATATGAACTTATAAGGATCATCTTTTTGTTTTAATGATATATAGCTATACTATTTTTCTCATTTGTGTACTAGTATATTTTTTCTTTTTATGTATTGTTGTTGAAACTCAGAGGGGATGTTTACTTTCAAGAAAAAGTGCAATGGGATTAGGGACATGCTTATGGTGTATGTGACCAGTGTGTTATATTTTTAAAGTTTATGTACTGCTGGCCTGTGTTATGACTGGCAACTGTAGTAGAAGTCATGACTGTTTGTACAGTCCTGCAGGACTTGTGTAATTAGGTCATCTACTTTTATTTTTTTCCCTCTTCATTACAAGCTGTGCAAAAGAACTATAGACCGTTGTCTGTGCAGTGTCGACTACTAGTAATTGGGGTACTCCTGTTCATTGGGTAGGGTTTGAGGAAACATCTCTACGTATATCCTAATACTACAATAATGTTTTTCATCACTGGTTAGTTGGGTAAAATCTGCTCTCATTGACAGTAGGTAACTTTTGCAAGCACAATGCGGCCGCAAGTCGAGTGTGCCTTGTGCAAAATTTGCTTCTGTGCATGCTCAAATCTGAAAAACCTCCCGTCCTGGGGATAACAAGAACGTTAACGGGTCTCGGCCAAAACAGTGTCTGGTCCTGATTTTGGCCACGATTGAGCTGACTTCCTGCAGCCAGCCAATCAGCAATCTTGTCGCTACGGCTGCAGCCACACAGAAAAGCAAAACTGCTTTAGAAATGGGGACGGGAGTCCGAGTACGGGGACCGTCACAGCCGATTGCTTCCACGTCCTTTCGGTCCTCCCGCCATGTAGCGAAAGTTCCCTATTATGCATTTACAAGGAGAGAACAGTATATGGGGAAATTTTTCTTCTTCATAAATAGATTCCCCTTTAAGTTTAAGACTCATTCTTTTGTACATGTAAGTATGATAGACCCATGGTGGGACCAAAGAAAGGCTTTAAAGAGATGAACAATGTGTAACAATAGTCAATATTGACATGGATTTACTTGCGGAGCTCATTTGTTTGGCAAGGCATACAGGATAAAATCACTGACAGTACTTGAATGGCGTTTCAGCTCTGAGAGACGGAATGACTTCTTGTAGCAATAAAGACCAGCTATTAAAAGCATCAGGTATTTATTGTGTACTTTAATTGAGAGACCAGTAATTATATTTCTTACACACAGAGTTACTGGAGACTGTGATGTGATTGAAAAAACATAATGCCTCCGGCCACTTCGTTGCAGAGGCATAAAAAAATCAATGTAAAAAGTCTACCAGATAACTTTTTTATTTTTATGTTTATTTAAAATCATGTATTCAATGAGAAAGTGCACAGAAAAAGTTCTTTTACTTGGATGACCAGTTGCTGTAATTTCCCTCTTGAACCAAGTTTTGGCATGTGATGAAAATACATACTCTGTTTAACACTACATGTACCATGTATTCTTTTAACAAGTCTGTTACTTTTTAATACCTTGGTAATGGGAATCCGTATAACACAAGCTCATTACGTCTGTGTGTTGAAGTGGCAATATACTACAGATATTGCCAATGTGTGGAGGGTAGATCTTTTAAAGATTATGTACATGTACATTAAAGTTTTATATATGACCCATGAAAATTTTATTTTTATTTTTAAGAGTTTTTAATTTTTATATCAAGCATAGGGAAGACCCTGTGATAACAAGCTCACATGTGAGGTACGTTTAATGAGTTAAATTTGGTGGTCCTGAATTTCCTTCACTGTATTCAGCTGGTCAACATTTTTAGTACATTTACAAAAAAGTATTGGTTATAACAAGATAAAATCAGCAGCCTTGTTGACCTCATCATAACAGGGTTTCCCTGTATTTCTTCTTTTTTTTTTCAGTAGATATAAACAAAGTAGTGTAGTCTCTTTATACTGAGTTTTCCCTAAATGAACCCATTATGTACGTGTGAGATACAGTAAATCCCAGTAGAATTATCAGATGGTGCCCCACTTTCTGTAAGCAACTGGTTAATGTCAGATGCTTACAGTTGTGACGATGTGCGATCCTGTTGCACCATTTATGCTGTTGCCACCGCAATATGGCACTTTCTACAATACTAGACGAGGAGGATGGACATTCTTGCCATCTGATTGGTCGATTGTTCATCATGTGATATTCCCTAACAAAAAGTACCATCGCATATTGCTGCTGTTGTATAGATAGAAGAGCAGTTTTTGTTGAGCAGTTTTGGCCTTATTTCTCTGTCCTCATCAGATATGTACGTACATGTACTCCCACAAAAATCTTTTTAATACTAGCAAGTAAATCAAACTTGCAATTTTGCACCATACCACTTCCTTGTACTGCATGTCTGTACTACTTGTTTCTCCTTGAAATTGGTTACTTTTTAATATTGTTCTATACTCAAGAAAAGTGTGAAACCATGCTCGGTAACTTCTGAGGTGGTGTATAAAACAAATAGTGAATGATCTTTACTCATGCAAATGGAACAAGATTTCACATTCAAAGAATGATGAGATGCCTGTAAAGCTGCGTTTACACCATGTTCCTGGCGGCCACAGCAGCCTCATTTGCCCGAAACACAGTGCGCCCGAGGGTATATGAGACATTCTCCTGTTTTTCCCCCTTTGCATTCTAGTCTTGTCCGTTCCAGTCCTTGCCCTGGTGAACAAATAGCTATCAGACGCTGTTCTCGCGGCATCTGATCAGGCTAGACTATCAATATTTTTTGTCGCATCCTGCTATAGAACGCCTCCAAGTTTTATTAAGGCCTATTACGTACCTTCGTGTTTCATTGCGTTCATCCCTTTTTATCACGGCATACAAAATTCCTCATTAGCACTGGGACTGCCGTGACAATTTTTTTGACAGCTTAAAAATCTCACACGATTATCTACGGCAATCACGACCTGCCACGTTTGACAAGCCCGTCTCACCGCATTGTTTTACGTCCCTCCCATTTTTTCCAAGTTGGCCTGAAACGGTGCTGCCGTGGTTGCCTGGAACATCGTGGAAATGCAGCTTTACAAGTATATAATATGTGACCCGCTGCAACAAAAGGATCTGAAAGTCTGGGAAGGATGATTTTCTGAAAATGACATGACGTTATTCCCTTACTCTCCCACTTTAATTTCGTACAGTGAATATAACACGACTCATAAAAGTACTCGGTTGCACAGATATTGATTATTTTATTAGACCATGTCGAGTGGTCTAGGAAATCAGCATTTAGAGAAAACCACCTTCAAAGTTTTCTTTCCGACGCAATGGTGATCAAGGGGAGGTAAGACAGTTTTCACCTCTTGACAATAAGGGGTCTGCTTTATAGCAACCTCGGTGATGTTCATCCAAGCTTAGTGCCAGTGCTCTACGCACAACCAATCAGTTACCAGGGTGCTATGCACTGACCAATAAGATCACTCCCTCATTGTTAGGGGCAGATTCTATCTGCGGCACTAAATCCATACAGTGTATCTTCGGACATGTTTCTGTTCCGTTGAAAGTCAGAAAATCCCAGAAAAACGCTAATTTCTTGCTTTTCCTTTGATCATTTAACTTCTAAATTTTGGCAGATGATAGATGATACATTAGACTACAAAATGATGCCAAAAACAGAAATCCGATCATTTTGACCGATTTTGACGATCTGACTTCAAACTCAATTTTCTCGGCTCAGCCATCAGCGACTTAAGGATCCTTTTGTTGTGGCAGGTCACATTTATCTCAGCTTCGCCTCATTGAATGGGACAGTGCCTCATCTTTCCTCTTGTGTGAATCTTTTGCCACCACAACCATGACCATTCACTATTTGTATAGCAATCAACACTTATCAGCAGACAAGACTTGTTCTTACTTTTTTAAACATGTGATGATCCATTTTGACAGATACAATTACGTTATAAAAATCATGAGCAATGAATGTGCAAAGGGGGAAAAATCAGGAATAAATGTGCCAAGTGGCACTACCACAAAAAAGGCAAAGTCCAACTGTGTTGTAAACAAATTTATTGTAACACGTGAAAATGTGTCATGTAGTATGTTGCATTTAAATTTTTTATCATTCCAAAATATCCTGGATGTGGCTAGCATTACAATAACCACAGACCAAAGACATACGGTACATACTGTACATTCAATGTAAGCCGATAAACATAAAAGTCTGTAAAAGTGCATTGAGGTTTCACAGATGACATGCAGCATACTGTCCCAACAAATCCAAGACTGGTTCTGCAATGTACGTGTATTATAATTCATGGGTGTTTCTTTTCCCACAGCCTAGAACAGTGGACTCCTGTTATTAATTCACTTTAATTGTCGCAATTGGGGCAATCACAAACTTCGTTGTTGTTAGGGGCAACTTGAATTTGAAAACAAAGTATGCATAGAATTTAAATTCCATGCCAGAATGGTCTATTTTGAAATCATTGGAACTCATTGGAATAACTATGTACCCTGATATTAGAACGTCTACACTGTACATTCATGAAAACATCACACATGCATTTTTTTAAAGTAAGTGTATTTCACAGGAGCCATGCAAATAATTCAAACTGTTGTGTATCACATCTAAGCACATGCATCCAAGTGTACATTGTATGTACATTGTACATATATATAAACCTCTGATTTGATATACAAGTGTGTATTTATAATATTTAAGAGAAGAAAAAGTCAGACAAATCAGTTCTCATCCAAACAGAAATTAATAATTACACATTGAGACTTCCAAATACAGTGTATACATGTACATCTATTTACAAACAGGAAAAAAGTATGATCTTAGAAAATGACAGAATTTTATCCCAGCATAAAGAATGGCCTCAATCATTATCTTACAATACATTATCTGAAAAAATGCATATATATATTCAAAATACTTCAAATACAGATCCAAATTTCTCCTTATTGATGTAAAAAAGAACATGAAATATTTACCCTGAGAAAAATCAGTGAAATATTTAAAACCGTCATGCCTACATAAGATGTAATTTCTAATCTTTCCTGAATAAACTCTACCCTGTTACAAGAATACCAATGTGCACTTTACAATGTCCCCTGCTGAATTGCTCTACACGTGTTAGACCTAATGTTGTCTTTAGATAATGATTACTCTGTACTAATCATTTTAGCAAGATGATGTAGTTACGCTGCCAACACATGCACTATTAAAGGGAAACTCTACTCCATATTCACGTTGACAATAATACAAAGAACATAAAGATACGGGAAAGCCTTGTTAGACTTAAAGAGCACTAAGAGATTGAATGTTAAAGTTTATTAAATACCTTTACTACTGACACAGATCATGAACCAAAGAATCACACATTCACATCACAAGGTGATTGATGTAATTGTTTCACAGCTCCATCATTGGTGTGAACATAAAAATATGAGATTTTTTTTTTTTTTTTTTTGGTACAATTTCCAAATTACAATTCACCCCAAATCATCACTGCTTTTTCATACCATCTTCGGAATCGTTCGATGTGATGGACACAATATTTCTTCGCTTTGATTTCTAATCAACCTCCCCCGCTCCCTACGTAGATGTATGTGACCGCCCAACTCAAAACCTCCAAAAAGTTGCAGATTAGCATTCTCTCCAATGAAACATAATAATTATGTCATTTGGGCTGACCGATTCAATTGTTTGAAGTTTGTCTTTACCTGGGAGAGTAATCTTTTCTCCGAGTGTCAATATTTGGCGGGGTAAAACAAAACCAAAATCTAGATATCAGCAGTTTTTCTGGACCATATTTTTTTCCGACAGGCACTGCTTTCACTATGAAATAGAACATGTTTTCATCGATACTGCTGCACAGCACGCCTATTTACAAGTGACCCTAATCCTTATTAAACCCTCTTTTTTTCCCTTTTCTGTGAAACTGCATCTCCTCTCTTATTTTAACCACTTTTTGAATCGGTTAGGATGGTCCAATCTAACTAAGTTATCATTTTAATGCTTAGAGCTAATACTCTTTTGAACTTCATAGAAAAGTGGGAATTCATTTGGCATACATGTACTTTTTATGGGTTTCGAGCTGGGTGGTCACATTATAGTAAAGATTTGTGCTGAAGCTGATGGGAGAACTATAAGGCTACAGTGCTTGATATGATTGTGACCTACTGTATATGTACATTAATGCTCTCTTGATAAAATATGTATGTAAAACACATACCTCCATTGAATCTTATTCCTTTGAAACTTCTACTGTTGTCCTTGCTTGATTTTACTCGCATCTCTTGAGATCAGCTCCAATAATGTGTGGAGAGTTTCTCTGACAATATATTACGACCATTCTTGGGACTTCAACAAGGTATAGACACTCTCAAAGAAAGACAAACAAAACAGTGTGCATCTTTTTCCAAGAAATTGAGTGTGCATCTAGTAATCTTTTCAGTCAATTCATCTGATTTTTCACTTTCTTGACTATAATGTCTCCAGCTTCATCAGGGTGAAAAGGTGAAAGGTCACAGTTGCTGTGAATGGCAATTCCTTTGGTATTAAAGAAAGCCATACCCAGGTGAAATGTAGTAGCAGCTACAGTAACAAAACCACCCAGACGCTACGGAGTGCCGAAGTGTTACCATGACTACGCCTCGGATCTACTACTGACATGTTTGCAGTCTCAGTTGTGAATGGACACAAGACATTTGAAACTCAGTGTGGGGCAATTTTTTTCTTCATTTTTCCTCTCTCTCTTCAATAGCAGTTAACAATTTGCAAAATGACATGCACATGCTGTAAATGCAAACACTCCAAGAAAATGCATTGATCAGTCAAAGTGTTTTGCGAATACAGTGTCTGGAAAATTTGCCGCAAGAGTTGAAATCGTATTCCATTAATGTTAAATCTAAAAAATCTCAATGTGTGATTTGTGCACAAGCTTTCACAACCCTGTCTTTTCCTGAACTCTGAACAAGACATAAGAGCCTTTTTCTGTTTCATAATCTTTCAGGCTCATTTAGGAACAACAAAAGATACATTTGTTTGTTCTTTCTTAAAAGCTCGGGTCATTTTTGATTAGCGTAAAAGTGGAAATTTTTGTGGTGTGGAAATTTTTGTGTATTTCACACAAACCAGAAGCTAGTGTGAAAATAAAAGCATGCGAATACATGTACATGTACAGTATGTTTGCACGCCATATGTTCCAGTAATTAATTGTCCTGATTCCGCAGAATTTTAAACATGTGAAATTCATGTTACCCAGCTGAATGCAAAAAATTACTCAAACGAAAATATCCACTTTTAATACAGTACGAGAATAAGCCTCAAGCATCACACTTGCTCTTTGCTTCAATATGAAGGAAAGACTCAGAAAGGAGAGATATTCTGCATGCTTGATTTCCAGTGTGCACTATTGTACATGTAGGTATTGCATAAGTCTTCACTCATCATTTGCATTAAGGATAGTCGCACTTTGTATTGCGGCAGTGGCATATCCCATCATCCCATCATCTGTATGATGTTTTAAAGCTTGACGGGAACCGTGAAGACAGAACTGTCACAGGTCCTGGGCTAGATTTAACCTGTTTCCTATGAGATTCTGAAATCCCCATAGATTTGCACAGGGTCTGCCAGGTTCCCGTACACAACGGGTAAACAGCACTGTCAACACCAGCTCTGCACCACACTACATGTATTACACATACACATGACTGAGGCTAGACCTGCAGCCCCTGAATGTGTACCTACTCGTGCTGGCCATGCCTTCTCAAACAGCCAGAGTACCCCTCCTTTCCTTCACTCCAGTTTAAATGGTATTGAGAGATCTAGAGGAGAGGGTTCCTCGCTTAAAATGGTATGCACTGATGTGTAGCCTGTTAAGGAAATAATGACTTAAGCATGCTTGCAGAGACACACACCATTTGATGGAAAGTGTTCACTTTAATAAACAGCATCCTGTA
Organism: Diadema antillarum; assembly: GCF_040938485.1. Classification (NCBI taxonomy): domain Eukaryota; kingdom Metazoa; phylum Echinodermata; class Echinoidea; order Diadematoida; family Diadematidae; genus Diadema; species Diadema antillarum. Next base: position 910,821 of record NW_027271249.1, on the reverse strand, counting down.
GGTCATGTGTTGAAAACCTTGTGTGCCATACTGGCCCTGTTACAGCCATTATGGGTAAGAATCTCATGAACACTGGCGATGCCACATCCAGACCATGGTTCTCAGACGCTTGAAGTGAGAATGATGCGCATTACGATGTAGCATGCAAGGATTCCCAGTCATACGTTCTGCACTGCTACAAATTCTGCGAGAGAGCAACACACCACCAGGTCTCTGTTGAAGAATTAGCCTCACACTTGCAATGTAAATGCCCTCTTTTGCATATCATAGTTTTGTATGCCCACTGAGCAGCTGTGTGCTCTGAGTGAAGGATGGAAACCCAGCCTGTCATCAAAAAAGTTGAACATGCAAAGATGGCACACAAGGGGTTAAAGCCTCCATTGATAATGTCTCAATGCACTGAGGATGCTGTTCACCGATGACATCAGTACTCATTGTCGTCTTCGTCTTCACTGTAGTCCTCATCATCGTCCTCGTCATAGTCGATGTCTTCAGACGTTCCCTCCCCTCCGATGGCCCTGGACACTTGCGGACACCTCATGTTGAATCGTGGACAAACGACATCATACGTTTCACCTGCATTTCAAGAGAAGAGGGAAGGCCACTTTAGTTAATCTTTCATAGCCAATGACTGAGAGGGAATTGAAAACATTATGAGGTGGTATGAACATTCATGATGTCAAGCCTATCATTTACAGTTAAACTTCAAGTTAATGTAGTATCATCTAGATGATAATTATGCCTTTCTTGCAGTCCATACTTAAATCTTTTAATTCAATGGGTGAAATTATGTTTTCCAGATATCTTTTTTTTTCAGTGTTAGACGATGACCTTTGTAAGTCATTATACAATAAAACCTTTGGGAGTCATGTATGTGATTTCAATAAGGACCATTTTATCTCTCTGTCTATCTATCCATCTATCTATCTATCTATCTATCTATCTATCTATCTACAATTGTATCTATCTATCTATCTATCTATCTATCTATCTATCTATCTATCTATCTATCTTTCTATTTCAGCCAAAGCATGCTTCCTTGGGTTAATTAGACAAAGGTGAAGCAAGAGAAACAACAAGCAGAAGGCCAAAAGAACCATCTTTAATAAGCAAGTAAGTCCTGTGCGTGTGTACATGACTGGATGATCACATCCATTCTAAAAGTAATTGCAAAACTTCCTGCAAACTCTTGTCATAGCTTCCTTAAATCCATTCCTCTCACACCACCTTCAGTGCCCCCAAACAAGATTCTTTTTACAGGTCAACAGAGAACAGACAGGTTGGTATCCACCTGTGTGAAAGCAGTCAAGTGGTAAAAATGTACCCCCCTTTCCACGGTCAACTACATGTGCCTTTGAACAATGGAAATATCGATGAGGCGCAAGGCTTGAATAGTACGTGCGCTGATGGGCTCGCAAACTCTTTTGTTAAAGATAAAAGACGCACCTGCATGGGGTCAGCGAAATCAAACTTCTACTGACCTCATCCTTCGATCGCTACGTACATCGTTATACAAGTTTTGCAGCAAAATAAGCGCAGACTACATTGGAAAAAAGTCCAATAAAACTGCGACACATGCAGTTTTCATACAGAAAGAAAACAGATATTGATGAAAAAAACTCTAATCTTTCCATCAAAACCATTTTTCTTGGCAGCAAAACACAAATTAACATGAATTTAGGCCACGAATGCAGACACTCCTGTCTTCGTTTTGGGAACCTGGTATACCAGGTTCCGATATCAAAGAAATGGGTTAAAGCCTGTCAGCCTTTAAAGCAACGAATCGTCAACAACAACAAAAAATAATGTCACTAAACGCAGCCCTCACCAGATTTCAGGTTGACGAATGTGAAGTGCCCTTCCATAAAGCCCCCTTCACAATCGAAGGGAGTCCAGCTGGCGTAGGAAAAGTTGGTTCCAGGTTTTATGACAGGATACAAACCTGTTTAATAGAAAAGGGAAGTTATTGCCATCTTGCTTCCACAACACGTTTCTTGAGTAACAAGACTGTTCTCTTCTTAAAACCGTCCACTATTATTTTTATTTTAGTGGATCAATTTTTACACAAGCATGATTTGTGAGTATCATGTCACCTGTATAATCAGTTACAAGTCCATCTATAGATACGCGTAGATTGACTACAACAGCTGAAGATTATGTACTAATTTGATTTCTTCAGCAATGATAGATATCCTTAATAGAGATAGATGTAAAAATTCTTCTTTTTTTTCCATGTACCTTGTAGGTATTAAAAAACTTTAGTCACATGGCAAGGCAACACCCTATGGAATTCCACAGTACTGATTACGCTGGAAGAGAGCAAATTGACACAAGCTGAACCAATAATCCCTGGAACAGTCTATGCTTTACCTTCTTTTCCATATACAACAATAGCATATAATTATGTAATTTGAAAAAGGTCAAAGGTCAACAAAAGTACATGACTAGGCCCATTTACACTTGCTTGGAAAAATCGTGATTTTTCTAAAATCGCGACATTTGGGTGTAAGTTGCTAAGCAACTACACCCAAACGCCCTCGAAACATCGCCAGAAAAATCGCCAGCCAGAGTGCGATTTTTTTAAACATCGCGAAGTTTGAGGCGAAGTTAGCCAGTGTAAACCCAAGCTGCAGAAATATCGCGATTTTTCATCACGTGACTTTCGGTATCAGATTGCACCGGGAGTTTACGCGCGCTCCCGATCCCTCCTTGGAACGTGTAGCTGTGTACAGGTCTAAACGGCCGATCCTCGATCGGCTCGTGGTCTCTCACCTCCCTCTCCCCGATGAAACTAGTACGTGAAAACTACAACTAGTAGCAAACCTGAAGTTCTCCAACCACGTATCATCACCCCAAGACGACTTAACAAAATGATGTTCTCCCAGAAATGCGTTGATTCAGATTGTGGGAGTGCCCGTACTGCTCTCGATATACGCTGTTTGTGGAATACTAGTATAGGAGTACGTAACAAGTGTGAGTTGTTGCTGTCGCCTGATAAAATACCGGTCCTAACTTCCAAGTCCTACTTCTCACTTTCGTCATATCGGCGAAATTTCATGATCCTCCTGAATGCTGCTGTAGATGAAGTTTTACACACCTACTACGTATGTGATCTAATATAGAAAACTATATAGTTTTACCGTAAGTATAACAGTCTCGAGAAGCACAAATTTATGTGTGCATTGTACTGATAAAAAGCCCTGGCTCAACGTTCCAACCAGCTAACTGTGATCAAAATAATACTGCACTGCAGTGAAAATGAACAGAATAGCGCGCGCTTCCACTCAGCAACCGTGTTGAAAAGAGATAAATTACGCATGCGCACTACCGACCAAAAAATCGCGATGTTTTGTGAAGCTCAAACTTCGCATGCTTTTGCGCAAGTGTAAACGGTGGAACCAAAATATCGCGATTTTAAAAATCGCGATGTTAGTAAGTGTAAATGCGGCTACTGTCAGCATTAGTTCTGTGACACACCATTCTCTTGGTGAAGTCTTAATAGGCTTTCAAATAAACATAAGCTACCGACAGTGTACAACAGACAAAAAATAAACATGCACTGAGCTATTTCATATCATTTGGAAAGTTATCGAAATGAGAGGATTATTGCGAAACCTTCTTCCAGTGAACCATAGGCCACTATGTACAGAATCTTCAGTGGCCAAAGGGTTAATGTACATAAAAATCCCCATGATCATTTTAAAAAAATGGACATGCCGTTTCTCTTGAGTGAGTAATGTGTTTGATTTTGCCTCTCTCAGTTTCTGTCTGTAATATTTTTCTGCTGCTTAAACAGAGTTTGTCTTTTAATGATGGTAGATAATGCATCCATAATATTCTATAGAAAAGTATGAAAAGCTACTTAAGGGAAAGAGTGTATAAATATTACAATACCTATCACAGCCTCGCCCTTCACCTCGTGGCACTCCCCCACACTGTCCGTGATCTTCCAATAACGACTCTGCAGTTTGCACGTGCCTGCATTGAGATATGAGGCATTATGAGAAAACAACGGAATAAAGTTACAATTTACTGTACCTCAAATACACACATGGATCCAGTGTAAGCAGAATTGTTGGTAGTAAATGTATACACAAGCAAAGTTTGAGGAAAATCCGACAATCCACTCAAAAGTTACAAATTTTTAACCCGTTGAGGACAAGTACCGAGTGTACTCGGGCAGGTGTCTATGGGAAATGCCTGTTGTAGCAAAATCAAAACGTCCTCAACAGGATAAAAGTTGTGACTACATCCATGTGCCAACACGACTGGAAATGAAAACTACAATTTGTGACGTAACAGTTAGACAATGAAATAAAGAATACATAAAGAGAACCAAAGATGTTTGAATTATTCTAGCAAAATGAAAGAGCATTTGACTTTTAATAACCTCCTTCAATAAACAGGGGGAATAATATCACCCTTTTCATAAGTCAGCAATAAGTCAAAGAAATGTGCACTTTTCATAATGAAAGGAATGTTTTTCATATATGGGATAAATTCCCCTTCACATGAGATAGAAGGGTCTCATTTGGTTTTGTGAATGAAGGGGTATTGATGCATTGGGGCGGAACATTTCTTGGGTGATATGGCAGCTATTCTTAGAGTGCACACACCCTGCATCTCCTAAACCCATTTTTTGGGGTAATATGGCAGTTATTCTTACAGTGTACACACCCTGCATCTCCTAAACCCGCGATTAAAAAACTAGGAACACATGGTTCCATTGGGTATTCCGTAAGTCGGGTTTTGGTCACTTATTATCCATAGCAGAGTGGGAATGCATGCTTTCCTGCATGGGAAACAAACAGATTGTTTGGAGTAAATCCTACCACAAAGTCTTGTGAGACCAAAGTGAAGCACTAAATACAATTATATAAATTTTTCCTTGCACATTGCATGCCTCGAGAAGAAATGACCATAGCACGTTCATCACTGGTGGTTGGCCTTCCACCTGTGACTCACAATTCTAGTGTTTTAAAAGTTTCTTTTTGAGAACCTTTTTTCAGCTGCAAAAGATACAGATAACTGTAAATTTCATATCAAACATACTGCTGGCTACTCTGGTAAGTAGGAGCTACAACAAGCTAACAGTTCTGTGAAAAAATTGGAACTCACTTGCTGAAGGAGCGTTCTCATCCATCGTCATGGAGATGCGGTAGGCAAACAACGTCCTCATTTTGTCTGCCCTGACCTGGCTCATGCGGGGCACAAAGGCCGTTGCCACGGTGACCTTCACATCCCTGGTGACGGCTACACAGGTCGGTTCGTGGTAAAATCTGTTGGAGGGATAAAACGCATGCATGATAATCCAACATTTTTATCTGCAAAGCTTCTGAGTGAGGAAGATGATGATGATCCAAAGCATTTGTATAGTGCCATATATCTGTTTAAGAGACGTTCAAAGAGTTGAATATAAAAATGTTCAATCTTTCTTTCATTTTTCTTTCACTCTCCCGACCATCTAAGTTCATGAAATTGGAGCAAAGAACACTGGAAAGCTATCATGAATGCCTCTATGTAGGCCATCAATATTAAAGTGATATGGAATCAGGCATGAACAAAAATATGCACATAATGTACTTTACCATGCATCTTTCCATGGTGAATTACAATAAAGTTTGTGCCACATGCCATTGCAATCACAGAATGCTGCCCCATGTACAAATGTACCAGTATGTAAATCTGCTTTGAGTTTAATAATACTGTGACACAAGCATTATTCCTCTACAATACTACACGTAAATGTAAAAGGACAAATGCTGGGTACACCACAGAAATTTGCAAGCTGGAAAGATGTGAAAGCAAAGCGATGTGGGAAGACTTCTTGCCCCTTGTAAATATGTAACAAAATATGAATTTCAGACAGTGATGCTTGGTAGATATTGTGTAAATACATTGCTATTTTTCCCTTTTTTGACTGCTTTCTCAATTATCCTTTTTATTGTACATTTTGTGGAAAACTGCTCTTAGGAAAGTTCAGACTTCAGTGCTATGAAATTACAACCACAAGCATGAGCAAGTCGCCCCGCCCTCGACCTCGACTTCTGCTACAGAGCCGGTGATGACCGACCTGAGTATCTTGGAGCGATGGACTATCAATTCCGGGTCCGAGAGTCTGTCGGCCAGTTTCTCCAGCCACTCCATGAAGCTACCGGCCATAATGAAGTAGCCCTCCTGTCGTCTCGACTTGCCGACCTTCGTGATCGAAATTGAGGATATTTGCAGTGAATCTATCACTATCATTAAAGGGGACCTCCGGATGATTTTCAGACTTCTACATGTGAATAACTATAAATTAGTTAAACTGAGCACAGAGTTTCAGAATTTATAGTGATTGGGATGAGAATGTTTTCAAAATTTATAACAAATTGCAACGAGCACGAATGATGACATGGCAGCCTCACCATAAGAATGCATGAGTTGAGGCTCAAAGAAACAGAACAAAAGAAAAAGGCATGCATAGATTCATCACAGGTGAACTTGTTGAGCAAGCGGTATTGTAATGGAATTACACTGCTACATTTCTGAAATATGTGAGGCTCTGATGTCTGTTGATTTATGTAATACATGATGTGAAATTATGGAAATCGTCTGGAATGCCCCTTTAACACTAAAACGGCATGTTGCCCCAAAACGGGCACAATTTTGTGATTTTGTGTACATTTCATATGGAAAACAGTGCTCTGTCATGAAAGTCATAAAACCTGATTATTTTTATAATTAATCACTTTCATTGATTAATTGTGTGCTAATCATGGTAGAAAAGTGGTCAGTGACAATTTCCAATGAAAAAACAAAGAAAAAAAAACAACAAAAGTTGAAAAACAAAGAAATACATAAGAAATTCTGAAAACAATAAAATACATAAGAATTGAAATGAGTTTTGGAAATTTTTGTGATGTACAATTGTTGAATATGCTAAAACAGATTTACAGATCAAAAATTAGACTCTCAATGCTTTTTTAATAATTAGGCTAAAGTATGACCTTGAGCTTAATTTGCATAATTAATTAATTACAATTAGCAATTGATTGTTTCAAAAAATCTTATGATACAATTTTGTAGATTATGATGTGGGTCATACGCATGCAAAATTTCATCGCGATCGCACCACCGGGGGGGGGGGGGGGGGGGGGGGGGGGGGGGGGGGAATGATGTGAGGGGGAGGGGTGAGGGGTGAGGGAGGGGGGTACATCCTTTCATGGACCCATCAGTAATGCACAGTGTGTCTATAGAGTATCTTCTGTCTTGGCTTCAAGCCTGGATACCAACATGTGCACCTGTTCTGAGAAAGAAGGAAGTTGGGACAGTTGGGGGGGGGGGGGGGGGGAAGGTAGCACAAACTTGGCTCACTCTTCCCAGACATGCCGACCTGCCAAGTGGATGACGGGATGGGTAAGAGGTAACTTGAGGAGATGCCTTTCCAGAAATACCACACCCATGATATATAAGAAGGGCAGTGCAGCAATTCAAGCTAGCTACAGATAGATGTATGTGCTTTTACTTATCTTTGTCATACAAGTAGAGTACACATGTACAAGTTTGTACTAGATACAATCATGTAGTGACTGCAAAGCAAACATACTGAGTCTGGACACTTGTGACTTTGGACCAATACTCAGAAAAAAGTGCTGCTGCAGGGATACACTGTAAAACCAGAAAATTTCATGTGCATTTAGATTTTGCAAGAGCCAAGATAAGTTAAATCGAAATGCATACGAAGATGCTTGTCTACACTATATGCACTGAATGCCAGTGGTAGGTCTTGAGGCTAAAAAAAAGGCTGTCAGCTCCAATTCGTGAAAATTTCATGCCGCTAATATTTCTTGTTTTACAAGTATTGTAAACTGTAGAGGGTTGTCGACATCCTCACATCAAAATCAGGGTGGTACTTGAATACTTGTGTATTATATGCATGCCCATGAGCAAAAATAATTCCTACGATTTTGTAAATCATAGAGGTTTTATATCTGATCTAAACATGAATAGGTACAGTCTGTACATGCATGAAAGGTTTCAGGGAGCCTTTTGCACAATTAGGTAGACATTTAAGTACAGGTAGCATCTCTAATGTAATGTGTTAGGGTCTTCTACATCATTAACATGACGATGGCATTTACTGGACACCATGGTAGAGGTCTCTATCTCTAAAGCACAACACAACCATCCAGATCTGATGGCATCTGACAATTTAGCACTGACATCAAGCGCTGTAAAAAATGTCAGACACAAAGTATTGCAAAGTGAAAAAAAAGAAATGGCAACAATTATGCACATATATGATGTTGAAATGAATGTTCACTAGATCTTCAAAAGATAGACGTAAAAACTTACATCGTTCAGGTAGTAGACGCACCCCTTCTCTAGACCAGGCTTGCTCCTGAGGCAGAGAGCTTGGCCGTAATTCATGTATGGACACCAACTCAGCATGAGGTTGCCCTTTGACACAAGAAGACAAAATTGGAAAGAAAAAAGGAGACAAATTCGAAAAAGTTCAGCTGATGTTAGATAGTTCTGAACATCTTCCTACCAATCACAATCTACTGTCAACATTATATATTTGGCAGTGCTTTTATTTCTATGAATTTGGTGAGTCGGCTGGTATTTTCAGAAAGGGATTACATAGGTATTTCGCGTTTTGTCACTGTCACACTGTCACAGTGGTCCTAGACCACAGATTCACCCCCCCCCCCCCCTCATTCCACCACTAGACATCACAGGAATGCATATTTACAAGTTTTCTTTACAGACCTGCAAATTCCTACTAATCCTAGGACATAAATTACAATGACTCCATCGAATACAGTGTTTTTTGAAGAAAGGTGAAAGAAACACTCTAATAGCTACAGTCACATGATGAAAGTCTATGACTTCTGGCATTGGTACAATTAAAAAACGGAAAAAAAAAAATTGCATGAAAGGTATCAACTGCCTTGTTACTGGAAATGTCCGCACATTAACCCATTTGAAGACAAGTCCCGAGAATACTTGGGCAAGTGTCAATGGGAAATGCATGTTATAGCAAAATCAGTCCGTCCTCAATGTGTTGATGTACACCATACAGTGTTGTTCTGCTATGAATCTGGCATTGCAACATCATAACAAAGTGCTTTGTTGGGCCTCACCCTCATTGGCATGCTGTTCTTGAGGCTGAACCCCAGGGGAACCGCCACCTCCATGCTGAAGTGGTCGTAGACCTCCAGGGTGCCTAGCAACGACCCCTGGCCCAGGAGGACTCGCTGGCCGTTGTGGATGAGGAAGGAGCAGCACACCTCAGGAGGAAGGGGGGATTCCCCCATCGAGCACGCCTGCTGAAGCAACGTCTTATCCACTGGACCTGGTGGGTTGGCATTTTGGTTGGCCAATCAGTCGGTATGTGGGTAGATACGTAGGTATAAAGTGTGTGTATGTATGTATGTATGTATGTATGCGTGTATGTACATTTTGTATGTGTGCATGGGTGTTTTTGAGTGTATGTACAAATGTTTATGAAAGAATGTACAAGTGTACGTATGTGTGTATGTTTATTAGTGTGCATTTATGTATGTCGGTCGATGATTTGGTGGGTAGAAAGAAAGAACAAATGGATGGATGAATGAATGTATGTATGAATGAATGAATGAATGAATGAATGACATGAGTTTCAGCTGTAAAAGTCAAGCAGTGATGTATCAAAACACAGCTTGACACAGATATAATGTATTTTAGACAGCTTATATGTGCATATCATTTTTATATAGAATACAACATAGCACAACCCCACACAAAATTAAAGAGGGACAAGTTATCTTTATCTGGTGTAAAGAAATTCATCCTTAAGAAAGGTCTTTTCTTTCCCTTAAAAAGCAGTGAAATAATAGAAACTGGTATGAGGCAGAAGTGTACCTAAAAGAATGGATCAGGTTATTGTTAAATATATAAGATCTTAGCTGCTCAGACCTAATTTATTATTACATTGAAAGTGCTTTAATATTCAGCTTGCCTCTACTGTGATTATCAAAGCAGAGTGAATGTGAAAGCCCTCTTTTCCCAAAAGAAACAAATGTTTGTTTAATATCTTCTCCTACACCTTTCCTCTAGACTTTATCTTTTGAAAATAAAGACTGCATGGTACAGCTGTAAATGCATTATAGGTATGAGTTCACTCAGATAAATTCTGTTCAAGTCAAGAGACAGAATGATTAACTGTGACATATATTGCCATTTTGAATAAAGCCAATTTCTTGCCCTTGCCACCCCACCCCCCCCCCCCTCCCAAAAAAAAAAGAAAATAAGAAAAGGCTTCGCCAGTTTTAGTATGAAATGAATTCTACATTCATGATGTACACTTTTGCTTTATTACTGTTAGGAGAAGATGAAAAAAAAAAAAGACAAGTCAGTGATCTCAGCACACAGTGTAGTGTGAATTCTATTCTGGTTATACATGCAAATTTACACATCTAACCACCCAAAACACACATGTAGACAATACACTCTAGATTTAATTTGGATACTTTTATGGTATACTAGTTGACAGAGACTCCAACCCCAAGCACCTTCTGATCTGGAGATTCTCCCGCCCGAAACCCCTAGCAAACGAGAGACTCCAAGTTCATGTGTGCGAAGCACGAAGTTCCTAGGGTTCTAGATGCTCTCTGGTGCTATCAAAGGCTTATTTTTTGTCAACATACGATAGCAGTAAGTAAGAAATCATTTCCAACGAGGAGACGCAGAGCCAGGGCGGGAGAAATTAAATCTCAAGCGGGAGAACGGGAGATTTTGCAAAAATGGGTTTTCGGCGGGAGATCTCCAGTCGAAAACAGGAGAGTTGGAGTCTCTGGTGGTTGAGTGCACAGAAATATGAATGATACAACACTGAACCATCTAGCATACACAGATTTTGCTAATGACTTGATTCATTTATCATAAATATTTGCTCATAATTATAAACATTAATTTCTGGTAGTTGTAGTAGAAAATAGTCATTACAAATGGTGGCTCGTCTGGTGAACATGTCACTGCACAAAATTTTTGAAAATCTGATTCGAAATATGAAGAGAGGGATAGATTTAAGATGACTACATCACTTGTTTTTAGATGGTTTTGAGACATTTTCCATAAAAATAAAAACAAAGAAAGAAAGAGATAGAAGGTCCTGGTCACCAAAAAAAAAAACAACAACAACAAAAAAGCCACAACTTAACCTTCACTGCAGAGGCAAATTGTGAGACTCAAAAAAGTTGCTGCTTTTTTTAAATGCTATGTGTGCCTTAATACTGTGAAATATTTGATGGAAGAAGTGGAGAGGTTTATAAGAAGGGGAGGTCTAAAACCGAGAAGTATCATTTTGAATATCTATCATTTGATACAGAAACCCAAGCGTAAACTGAATCATAATGGATAGCTACCACAGAGGTGACTGAGGGTTGTCCGGCATCTTTCTGCCAGGGCGGCCTCGATGCGATTCCACTGCGCCTTCACCCCGGCGTAGCAGTCCATGTACGGCCCCCACTTCTCATGCCAAGCCAGAAAATTGGCTTTCCAGGAGTCTTCGCACATCTTCTTTCTGCAAACCCCCCAAACGTTCCAATAAAATTGTAAGAGTCTACAATAAGACAGCACTGTTCCCCATTTACAATAACGTACCTATACTATGGAACTGCCGACCCCTCCTGGTTCGCCCCGGCTGACCAGCAATACTGTAGTCAGCAAACGGTATCAACCAGGCACACTGTGCCCCACACTTGAATGAATGAACTATGAAACTGCCAATGAATCAGTACCTATTGGTATGAAGTATGGGCTATACAATAAAGCCTGATTATTCAAATGGAAAGGGGGGAAGTGCCATAAGAAACTACAGGAAAATTTTCAAGCAGATTATGCATACATTTATAAAATGATACAATACTGTTGAACCTTTCAATCTGGATACATATAGCTTTTTACTTATGGATTGCAGAAAATGAATCAGATAATGATAGCATTGATCCCAAAAATTGTATTCATAAGTTGTAATCCCCAAATAAACACTGAATGCAATAAGGTACCAGACTGCAACAAAGCTATATAAACTATATCACAGCAGCTGATCCATGCACATTAAGACACAGGATGTAAAAACAGACATCAAACTACACAACATAGATCTGTTTTCGTGAAAAACAAATAAGCGTAATGAAAGAGTCTATGTCATGTTAATGCTAACTGCAGGTGATCACACCATTATGACTGTATATTAAGGGTTGAGTGGAAGGCGAACTCTTACTCTTCGTCTAGCCAGATCTGGGCACAAAACTTCTTCCACAAGTGCTCGGAATCTGAGAGATGCCGAAGTCGCTGGCAAACACACGAGACAGATCTAGAGAAAGAAGAAATGCAAGAACAGCATCTTGATAACTTGGGTGATCCAATCTATAAATTATCATTTTTGTTTCATCATCTCTACGGGGTGAAAAATGGCCAAAAAACAAAATGACAAGAAGAAATAACTTTGGCATTGGCAATTTGAGGGTTAGAAAAATTCAGTTCAAAGTAGAAGTCGACCACATGCCTCATTAATTTTGTTATGCTCGTTAGGAGATCTGTGATAACTTTACTTTATCGCCTCCAAGATATCTTCTAAAGAGTGAAAATAAATAATGGATAATGGAATCATCTTAATCAGAAGTCATTACAAAACACTGTGAAAATGTATAACAATACAAACCATTTCAAACTGCTAAACCATCTTTGCACAGGACACTGACTTGCGATGAAAAAACAGACAAACATAATGTAGAAACAAACACGTGGGTCTCATACCCGACTAAGAACCGCACATCAAGATGATCCAGAATTTTGATGAGTAGCTCGTCAGGGAGCTCCAACATACTTGATGCTGTTGCCATGGTGATTAAGCACTTCCAAGTTGTCCCCAGATGATCACAAAACAGTAATCTTGCAGCAAGGACAACCCTTACAACAGCGGACTGCAAACAACATTACATGAGCCATGGTGAGATTACATGGTAGTTAATAGTGAGTTTTACCTCCATACATATTTCAAAAGATTAGGGGGACAATTTTTTTTCTTTTCCTTTGTTTTTGTGTGTGCAAAATAGTATTCATTTAAATATCCAAGCACTTGTCAATATTAACATGTATTCCTATGCTTAGTGAGCGATCGCTCTATCTTTCAATAAAACATCCTCATTAAAAAATACATAATATGCTATGCCCATACAACATATTTGTGGGACTTATAATCAAAAGGATTGTGTAAGAAAGGCAAGAATGACAGTCACAAAAACCCACCACTAGGCCTACTGTAAAATGCAGTTCCATATCAAGGATTAATAACAAATTAACAGAATACAACATATTTCAGTTCATGAACACTTATTACTCATGCACTGGCTCGTTGTCTCGAGCCTTTGTGCTTCCTTCACTTGCCGAGGCGTAGATCGATCATTCTAACCTTGCATGTCGATATTAATCATGAATGTCCAATCATGTGCCGACTTCTACCAGCCAATCATTGGCATTGGATCAGGTTGCATCACACTAGTGCTGAGTTTATATCGAGATATGCTTGACCCAGTATTTTATTCACCTTGAATAATTGCACAGTGATAATTGATATGGAACTGGAGACTGGCACTGGAGTGGAGTGTTTATACTCACCTGTACCTCAGCTGGCAGGATCTTTAGTAGGCCTGACTATGGGCTGGTAATGGTATCAGGGATCAGGATGTTGTGCTGGACCTTGACCCTCAGAGATGGTTTTAACCCGTTAGTTACCTGTGCGGCTGTTGTAGTGTTACCCTATACTGGGAGCTGGTACGCGGCCCAGTCACTGTAGCAGGGTATCAGATGTGTATCAGGTAACTTGAAGTTATCATACATATGGCAAGACACTAACCAGTGTGATAACAAAGCTCCAAAACCTTGGAATGACATGAAGAAAGCTCATATAGTTATATCATAGTACGGTGTACCGGTATGCTCAAGCTGTGGTTATGATTGGAGGAGATGCAGGAGTAAACATCGATTACATGCCAAACATTTCGCAATGCGAGAGCTGTAGCGCCCATAGACTATTAATATCCAGTGCAACGTTTGCTTGAATCATACAGTACATCACTCTTCTTATTACTCCTTTCATAAACTACATGTAGCTACCCGGTAAGCACGCACTCTACCAGTCCTCCACTTGCTAAACTTCGTTTGAGCATGGTGCATGTTTACATAATTATCATGGTAATCATACATGTAGATCACACTGACACAATAAAAGCAGACCAACACCAGCATACCACCGGCGTCGGCGGGCGGGTCCTATACCTGCTTTGCCGACGGGAACGGCGTAACCCTGCATTTCTCTCGATGCAGGAGTAGGCAGATGACATCATTTCCGGAACCCTGTCCCCTTCCTTCCGTTGTATATATATCATTGTAAATATGAAAATAAATGTAATTTGCTTTTTTGTAAATAATTTAAAGTAGTTTAGGTTTTTATAATTAAATTTCAGGCATATCTGAATAATTATATTTTTTGGAGCAAATTGCCCACCCGGCAGAGAGCTCCACAATCTAAAACAACAACAACAACAACATACCACTGTCACTAAAATAGAACTCACCGATCAGGGCCAGAGCTCCGACTGAGGCCACGGATTGACAGGTAGGATGCCGGATGGTATGGTACACCAATCAGTAGGCCACTCCGATCCGGGCACTGCGAATGCTACATTGATTGTACACAGTGTACAGCTATCTACTGAGTATACAACAAGAGAGGCCAAGCGTGTCTCCCCGCGTATCCAAGTGCCTGCGCTGCGCCTGTGTTAAATAACTGCACGATGGCTGGCAGGTGTTCCTCGTTCATAAACGTCGTCTCAATACGGGACGGGGAGGAAATTGCAATGCGGCTAATGCTGGTATGAAGTCAAGTATCTCTGTTACTTGATTAGTGTCTGCTAGAATATGAATTCCTTCGCTTCCCAGCCGATGCTGCGTACAATTCGCCCTACAGAGACAGCAGCGTGCAACTGAACTCCCCCTCACATCTCATGCACACCTCACACAGCATAAGGACATATACAATTCCGACCCTGCAGGAGGTCTGGGGGGCATTTCATGAAGGAACTTGTCGGATAAAATATCTGACAAGTCAATCATATCCGACAAGTTTTGAGAAATTCTTTAGTCTGATTGGCTGATTTCTCGGAACTTGTCGGATATAACTGACTTGTCAGATATTTTATCCGACAAGACCTTTCATGAAATGCCCCCCTGATTTCCCCTTTGACAGCTCCCAGCCAGGTCTCTCCTAGCAGCTAACTTTGGCCACCTCCCATGCTTTATGTCTGTGCATGCATGGACCCATGGTGCATGTATTCTGGGGACTCGAATCAATAAAACCAAAGCCTTTTTCCCCTCCCCTCCTTTTCCCCTCCCCTCCCATCCCTTCCGATCCCCTCCCTAATTCCCCTCCCCTCCCCAGAACGATCCACCCCCTCAAGATAATTACGATGGAATATCTAGGATGATCTGAGAACAAATAATAATGTTTAAAAATCCTTTGAGCTTGAGTCTTGGCCCACTTAAAATACATAAGTATACGACAAGAATTTATCACCAGTATACCTGGTATCATTTTTTGTATGATATGATTATCCGAACGACTTTTCGACATTTTTGTCTCAGAGATACTCTGGCCTTGATTCTCTTTCGTCAGCTATCAACAATACGTCAGGAATGAAACTTGTTCTCTACCATACCCGAAGAAGAGATACAAAGTACACTAAATACGTTTGTTGATTTATTCACATTATACTATAGGCATAATGCACGTGTACTGGATAATACGAGTGTGTTGACTGAAAAAAAAAACTGAAGGAACTGTAGTTATAGCTCTCACTGGCGTAGCCAGGGGGGGGGGGGGGGGGGCGATGGGGGCGATCGCCCCCCCTAAGATTTGGACCGGGGATTTGGGAGGCGGAAAAAAAAATGCGCGTATACTGTATATGCATGCACATGAAGCGGGTCTCCTTTGCAACCTTTCATCAAATAAGATATTTTTTGAATATTTCACTCAAAGTGTGCACCAGATCGTTGAATTTCAATTCAAAATATGCAAAATCTCTCGTGCTTGGGAGGGGGATACCCCCTCCCAAACCCTCCCCCTCTGTGCCTCTTTCCCTAGCTTAGTACACTTTTTAGATTTACAAAAAATTATGAATAATTCTGAGTGCACAAGACTTATCACTT
This sequence comes from Diadema antillarum, assembly GCF_040938485.1. Classification (NCBI taxonomy): domain Eukaryota; kingdom Metazoa; phylum Echinodermata; class Echinoidea; order Diadematoida; family Diadematidae; genus Diadema; species Diadema antillarum. The sequence goes on along the minus strand of NW_027271249.1, from coordinate 894,585 downwards.
ATATTCCGAAAACTCAAGGTTCCCTCATGTATAAGGGAATTTCCCCTTTTAATCGACCCTTTCCTCCCTCAGCCCCCCCCCCCCCCAATCAGTTTTTTTTTTTTTGTGTGTGTGTGTGTGTGTGTGTGTGATTTCCCAAATGTTGATTCCATCAAAAATGCGTAGATGAGATATCTCAATTTCAACCTTAAAAAGGCAAAAGCTCGATCGGAAGGGAAGGGTGGGGATAACACTCGCCCACGCCTTCTCCCTGCTCCCCCGCCCCTCCCCCCCCCCCCTTCCACCATGCATAGAAGTATAGACTGTGGCTATACCCAGATCGCTTTATTTCAATTCTAAAAACGCAAAAGCTCCGCGAGCAGGAGGAGGAATCCCCCTTCCTCTATATATACCTCACTAGACTTTATACATACACACAGATGGTGCACATTCGGAATAAGAGCTACATTCCGTGATTTTATCACTTCGATGAAAAAGTATTACACCAAAAATTTGCAACAGATCGCTGAATTTCAGGTCTGAAAACGCAAAATCACCTTCGTGTGGGAGGGGATATGCCCCTATCTACACCCTCGTGTGCATGCTTTTTCTGTTTGACTGCTGAACAGACAGTGTTCATGATATTCAGTGTAAGAATTAATACAAGAAGATTATTTAAATGATACCATTTTATAGGCAAATTGTTCAATAATAATCTACACTAAATTATACTGCAACTTTAAACAAGTGGGACTGTTTCATCTCGTTAAAACACGCAAAAACATGCATCAAATTGCACCATTTGCAACATCAAAATGCAAAAAGTTCTCACCGTGGGAGGGGGTACACCCCCTCCCACACCCTCCCCTCCCCCCTCGCTCTCTCCGCTCTCTCGGGTTCAGTCGCGTTCATGATATTCAGTGAAAAGAAGTAATACAAGAAGCGTATTTAAATGATAGCATTTTATAGGCAAATTGTTCAATGATAATCTACATCAAAATATACTGCAACCTTAAACAAGTGGGACTGTTTCACGTCAATAAAACGCGCAAAAACATGCATCAAATTGCACCATTTGCAACATCAAAATGCAAAAAGTTCTGACCGTGGGAGGGGGGACACCCCCTCCCCTCCCCCTCGCTCGCTCTGCTCGCTCGGGTTCAGTCGCGTTCATGATATTCAGTGAAAAGAATTAATACAAGAAGTGTATTTAAATTATACCATTTTTTTTATAGGCAAATTGTTCAATGATAATCTACATCAAAATATACTGCAACCTTAAACAAGTGGGACTGTTTCAACTCGTTAAAACACGCAAAAACATGCATCAAATTGCACCATTTGCAACATCAAAATGCAAAAAGTTCTCACCGTGGGAGGGGGTACACCCCCTCCCACACCCTCCCCTCCCCCCTCGCTCTCTCCGCTCTCTCGGGTTCAGTCGCGTTCATGATATTCAGTGAAAAGAAGTAATACAAGAAGCGTATTTAAATGATAGCATTTTATAGGCAAATTGTTCAATGATAATCTACATCAAAATATACTGCAACCTTAAACAAGTGGGACTGTTTCACGTCAATAAAACGCGCAAAAACATGCATCAAATTGCACCATTTGCAACATCAAAATGCAAAAAGTTCTCACCGTGGGAGGGGGGACACCCCCTCCCCTCCCCCTCGCTCGCTCTGCTCGCTCGGGTTCAGTCGCGTTCATGATATTCAGTGAAAAGAATTAATACAAGAAGTGTATTTAAATTATACAATTTTTTTATAGGCAAATTGTTCAATGATAATCTACCATGCAACCTTAAACAAGTGGGACTGTTTCAACTCGTTAAAACACGCAAAAACATGCATCAAATTGCACCATTTGCAACATCAAAATGCAAAAATTCTCACCGTGGGAGGGGAGACACCCCCCTCCACACCCTCCCCTCCCCCTTCACTCGCTCCACTCGCTCGGGTTCAGTCGCGTTCATGATATTCAGTGAAAAGAATTAATACAAGAAGTGTATTTAACGTATACCATTTTATAGGCAAATGATTGTTCAATAATAATCTACACTAAAATATACTGCTACGTTAAACAAGTGGGACTATTTCACGTCGATAAAACGCGCAAAATCATGCATCTAATTGCACCATTTACAACACCAAAATGCAAAAAGTTCTTACCGTGGGAGGGGGACACCCCCTCCCACACCCTCCCCTCCCCCCTCGCTCGCTCCGCTCGCTCGGGTTCAGTCGCGTTCATGATATTCAGTGAAAAGAAGTAATTCAAGAAGTGTATTTAAATTATACCATATTATTATAGGCAAATTATTCAATGATAATCTACATCAAAATATACTGCAACCTTAAAAAGTGGGACTGTTTCAACTCGTTAAAACACGCAAAAACATGCATCAAATTGCACCATTTGCAACATCAAAATGCAAAAATTCTCACCGTGGGAGGGGGGACACCCCCCTCCACACCCTCCCCTCCCCCTTCACTCGCTCCACTCGCTCGGGTTCAGTCGCGTTCATGATATTCAGTGAAAAGAATTAATACAAGAGGTGTATTTAACGTATACCATTTTATAAGCAAATGATTGTTCAATAATAATCTACACTAAAATATACTGCTACGTTAAACAAGTGGGACTATTTCACGTCGATAAAACGCGCAAAAACATGCATCTAATTGCACCATTTACAACACCAAAATGCAAAAAGTTCTTACCGTGGGAGGGGGACACCCCCTCCCACACCCTCCCCTCCCCCCTCGCTCGCTCCGCTCGCTCGGGTTCAGTCGCGTTCATGATATTCAGTGAAAAGAAGTAATTCAAGAAGTGTATTTAAATTATACCATATTATTATAGGCAAATTATTCAATGATAATCTACATCAAAATATACTGCAACCTTAAACAAGTGGGACTGTTTCAACTCGTTAAAACACGCAAAAACATGCATCAAATTGCACCATTTGCTACATCAAAATGCAAAAAGTTCTCACCGTGGGAGGGGGACACCCCCCTCCCACACCCTCCCCTCCCCCTTCACTCGCTCCGCTCGCTCGGGTTCAGTCGCGTCCATGATGTTCAGTGAAAAGAATTAATACAAGAAGTGTATTTAACTTATAGCATTTTATAGGCAAATTGTTCAATAATAATCTACATCAAAATAAACTGCCACCTTAAACAAGTGGGACTGTTTCACGTCGATATAACGCGCAAAAACATGCATCAAATTGCACCATTTACAACATCAAAATGCAAACAGTTCTCACCGTGGGAGGGGGACACCCCCCTTCCCACACGTCCCCTCCCCCTTCACTCGCTCAGCTTGCTCGGGTTCAGTCGCGTCCATGATATTCAGTGAAAAGAATTAATACAAGAAGTGTATTTAACTTATAGCATTTTATAGGCAAATTGTTCAATAATAATTTACATCAAAATAAACTGCTACCTTAAACAAGTGGGACTGTTTCACGTCGATATAACGCGCAAAAACATGCATCAAATTGCACCATTTACAACATCAAAATGCAAAAGGTTCTTACCGTGGGAGGGGGGACACCCCCCTCCCACACCCTCCCCCCCCCCCCCCCTCGCTCGCTCCGCTCGCTCGGGCTCGGTCGCTTCGCTCCCTCGCAGACTAACCGCCCCCCCTAAGATGAAATCCTGGCTACGCCGTTGATAGCTCTTGATGATATTCTTTTATTTTGTATTTGCTTATTGCCAATATTATGGCAGCTTAAGCCATAGTTATCTATTTTCCCCTGGGGAGGTTAAAACAGTTCCTATCCCTTCCTTTTTGGGGATGATGAAATTTGTGTCTGCAATGAGCCGATGACAATGTCTACTTTAGTATTAAGAACAACGTTCAATTTTATGATAATTCCAAGAAAGCTATAAACAAACAAACAAGTATCTCAACCCAGAAGAGCGTGTTAATTACTTGTAGCAAAACTCGATGAAAAGTAAAATTTTACCTCTTCTTGTTCTCGATTGACATAAAACTATTAGAGCTATTTAAACACTATCAAATGTCCATTTTACTCTGAAATTTGGGGTTTTGAAGACCTCGCCCAAATTGAGACTTTCTGTTGTGGATATTGTAAGGAACTGCTTGGATTACACAGACGAACTCCGAATTGCGTGGTTTATGGAAAGTGAAATAGTAGGTAAATATAGTTTTAAAGAAACTGTGGGGATATAGACTTGTTCACAGTAGGCTTTCCCGGCCAATTTCGCACTTTTGTCAGTCCAATTCCTTATATTGCTGCATTCAATTTAGCAAATTTTAGCGTAGATGACATGTTCGGTATTTCAATTTTATGATCTCTTCATTCAAATTCATTTTGGAGCATTCAAATTACCCTTAACCTCATTCTAATTACAGCTAACACTTTTTTCAGTTGAAATTCGTAAGACAAGCACCATTTCGTTATTCGTTCATTCAATTTAGAATGATATAGTCACGTGATCACGTATATGCTGCGCTCGTTCATTCGAATTCATTTTTGGGCATCCAATTTAACATCTTTTGCAGTCAATTTAGCACACATGTTTATGCTTTGGTTCTTTCTTTATTTTTTTTAACATATAGTTATTGTTTTGTAAGCATCATTACATTTCATACTTTATTTATGTTAGAGATTTTGGCAACAGTCTTTTTTTTTTTCGATGTGCTCATTGAGTCTCCAAATCCGAAGATCGTGCATGTGGCCACAACTTATCAGGCCGTTGAGCGCTTTGTATTCCGAATGTGTCGGCCAGTTCTAGGAAGTCAAGGTTATGATCATCAATGTTCCTATAATTCTTTCTCTGTCTTCTTGAGATATACAGTGTACGTCTGTATCTAACATGTGCTGTCATGACTGTAAGAAGATGAAGTTAATCTGTAGTATACATGTAGGCCTATAATGACATGTATGAAAGAAAAGGGGCGTTACAGAACAGCAAACTCGAGTTTTTAGGGTAAAAAATATGATACTTTTACTGCTTAACAGTATGTCGATGAAACAAAAAGTCACATAGAAATACACGTTTGAATGTTCTCACCTTTTCAAAAGAGAAATAACATGACGTAAATTTGAATGAAAATGTTTGGAATTTGACTGCCCATTCGCGAAATTGAATGACTCAAATACCCCTTTTGGCGAGTGATGACGAATTTGAATGCCCTTTTTACGAATTCGAAAGCCACATGTGCAAATTTCATTGATCGAAATTCTAAATTGAACGCACAAGCGGAGTTGTAATTTTGAAAGACAGACTGTGCGATAACGAGGGGTTTTACAAAATTGAATGAACCTTCTATCAAATAAACTGACAAAAGTGCGAAATTAGCCGGAAAAACCTATAATAATCATAATATACTAATTATAACATGTTAAAGATAGCACATGTTCTGTACAATTTTCATTTTTTTTATCTGTAAGGCGAGAGAATTCTATGTCGTGATCATTACAATAAACAAGATATTTTTGACAACATGTCTCATGGAAATTGTGAACAATCAAACATCAAATCCCACTCTTTCTGGCTTTACTTAGTTAGCGACAGATTACATGACATTAAAGGTCCAGTTTACCCATGGGAGCAGTGATTTAAAGAATGTTCAAGATATCACATTTGATGCATATGTATAGGTCTGTTGTATCACAAAACATTCTACTATATAAAATTTTCGCAATAAAGCGTAAAACATAAGGAGATATCAGCATTTTTCTCAATAAACCATAACTGTAGACGGTTTAGTCTGGAAACATTCTCATTATAACTATTGTTCACATTTTATGTATTTAACAATACTTAACATTGATTTACGGATTCAAATTTTTACAGTGGTTTCATCTATCCCTAACTCACATTTTAGAACTATTTTAAAGCACTAATGCCAGGTTTTTGTTTCATCTGCAAATAATTATGCCCTTAAAAACAAGAGTGGCGTACTAATGATGTATAGATGAACATTCCCAATGTTTGAACTATTGAATTTTCAAGCATGAGTTCCATGTCTGAGAAATATTTCGAACACTTGAATGATTCGCAGGCAAAACAATATATGCAAATTCCGTTGTGCTAATCACAATCAATCACATTGCCAATTGTTTCTGGAAGTTATAATCGAATTACTAGACATGAGAGATTTTGTACACATTGCATAGAGGATAATATTGGAAATGGATTTCATCACCTTTTTCAGTGCAGCCTCTTTGATGAACAGCGAAAGAACTTGTAACTTAAAGAATATAATTACTGGAAATACCCAAAATTAAGTTGTGAAAAGAAAACAGACAATTTGACCAAATTTTGTAGTTATTATATTATTATGATGACACATGTGTTTAGATTACTGGTTTCTATTTCGTACCTTTCTTAGTTACTACATTAGCTTTTTTTTTTTTTTTAACAGGCTGTGCCTTCTTTACAATCAATTTTTAACATTTCTTCTCACTCTCCTCTCTTCCTCTCCATTTCTCTTCCTCTCGCTCTCGTCTCCATATTTCCTTCAATCTTTGTTCCCCTATCGTACGTATATAATTATGTCTGTATATCCTCGCGTTTTTCTAATTTTCCTTTCCTTTTTTTTTCTCAAATATGACGTCACTCGTATTTCTTTTATTGTATATTGCTAATTTGTATATAAGGGTTTATTGCCACTTGGTGTAATATCAGATGGTCTACTTTCCAGTTCGTCAAACACCACTACAGCTAAACTCATTTGGTCTAGTATCAATTTCATCTAATGCCCATTTGGTCCAATTCTCACTTGGTCTAATGCCCAGTTTGGCTAATTATCGTTTCGTCTAATAACCAGATGGTCTAATTGCAATTTTTCATCCTTGGATTTTTTCCCATTTTGTCTAATAAACTGTGGGTATTAGATGAAATGGGCATAACCCATATGGAAGTAGACCAATTGGTAATCTAATGGGGCTATGTTTGGCAACTGGACTATTAAAATGGTCATTAGACGGAGTGGTTGTAGACGAAATGGGATCAGACCAGCTGGGTTGAGACTAAAATTTTAATGCCTATTAGACGAAGTGGCAGTAGACCAAATGACAGATCACATTCCATCCAATGTCATGAAGCATTTTATAGAATCACCAGCCCTTGCGTGTACTACAGTATATGGCTGGTCAGATATTCCAATAATTTTATTTGAAGTTTTCATCTCTGTTGTTGTTCTTCTTCTTTATTTTATTATTATTGTTGTTGTTGTTTAGTTTAGTTTACTTTTGTTTTTGTTTTGTTTCTTTTTTTACATGTCGAACCCTTGACACCTTGCATCTAAAATACAAATCGAGTGATGGCGCTATTACAGGGAAATGTTTGGATTTGATCTCCCTCGCCCGGCTAGCGTTGCCAGATGGTGATTTCGGTAACCAATAAGGGTGAAATTCGGTGAATTTTGGAAACCCTTGGTGACAAAATTTTAGCCTGGCAACCAAATCAGTATTTGGTGATTTTTCGTAATTCTTCGGTGATTTCAAGACCAAGGGAAAATAATAACAATAAATAAAAAAAAAGAAAATGCATTTTCCCCAAAGTTCTCCACAAACTATATACATCGCAATTTCCTTTAGAAACATAACATGTGCGTCTTCTGTCACTAAACACACACACACACACTCTCTCTCACTCACACACACACACACACACACACACACTAACACAAACACGCATAATTATTGAGTAGGCCTACTAGGCATTCACATTTTGTACACGTTTTGCATGTATTGTGCGTGTACGACGTGTGGATGAAGCATTTTGAAACGAGACTCGCATGTCATGCAGAGAGTGCTTGACAGAGTTTCATTGACATGATCGTGTTTGTCTTGTAATTGAATCCTCAATTACATTTTTTTTTTTCAAATTTGGTGATTTTTTTAATGATCTTTGGTGATTTTTTCACATGCCTTTCTGTGATTTTGTTCCGTTGGGACCTGTTAACGCTCCCTCGCCAGCTAGCTTTCTATCGCTGCCCTCCTCACACACCCACAGGAGAGCCTCCCGGCTCTCTCTCCTATTTTATTTCTCTGTGTAACCATGGATCTACAAGCTCCATGGTGTAACCATGGAGCTACTTGCCATGGCGTATAGTGAACTCTCCTTTTCTCCATTTTCTATCTTTCATTATAGTCTGCTCTCTTACTGACAAGTCACGGCCAAACAGTGGAATTTCGCAGTAAATGGTTTATTGCTAAATCGCCTGTTATTGATTTCGTGAAGTATGGGCGTGCGCTGTGAAACATGGTTAGGATAGTTGGAGAAAGGAAGAGAGGCGCGGGGAGCGGGGAGGAGGGGGAGGCCAGGGAGGGATGGGGGGGGGGGGTAGGGCAAGAAGGGGTCTTGGGCAATAAAGAAGGAAAGACGGAGAAAATCAATGATTGAGTCGATAGGACTTAATGGCCGGTGAAGCGCATAAATAAACGTGTCGATAGATCACAACGCGCTGTCGTGGAGAACAATTATTATCATACACTAGCTCACCCGTCTTCCTCCCTCGCGACCGGGTATACGTTGCAAACGGGCTATTAAAAGTTACGTTCTATAATTATTATAAGCCCAAGCGAAGGAGCGGACACTACATCACCAATATTAGATCCATCCTCTATGTAGCCAAGCAAGTGGCGATTGCCACAGAGTCCAGAAGCGCACGTGATTATCTTCGATGATCACCTCGATGTTATTCGGTTTCGTACGAAGAGGGAGCCTGGAGCATTTGAGATAAGGGCGGGCGGGCGGCCTCAACGAATCGACTCATGGAGCGCGGAATATCTCATTACGAATGCGAGAGGGAGAGAGGGATGGAAGTACGGGACACCGCGATCTTTCATTCGTTGACTTCTTCATCTGTGGCTTCGTCTAGCTCTAGTTAGTCTGCGCGGACAAACCGTGCAGTCTGATTCACCGTATGGTAGGACGACAGAGAGCATCATGGTAGCATGATATAATACAATTTCGCAGTTCTCCGTCAGAACTCTCCTTTCTATTCACAACGTTGATCGTGCAAATCATTATGACGTGGGCTCTCTTCTTTGCTTCAGGGCGGAGCTTCTGTCACGGAGAAGCGTGAACTCACCTACATAGCCACACATGCGAGCTTGTAGCTGTAAACATCGTCTGCTTATGCGACAAGCGCATGAACCAACCAGTCTGCATTCATCATACACGATTTTTTTCCTTCTCCCGTTGACATTTGCCGTCATCTGCTAGCGGCTTCGCACTGGATGCTCTCTATCGCTCGTGCAGCATATTTTCGATCAACCAACTCGACGATCATCCCCCAAATCGCGACGTTCCGCGACTACCCAGCATTTGGCAGCGGTTTCTCCCGCTGTTCCTTGACCTACATATCCCAGTACACCATACACCGCTATATTATCGTGAATACACCGCTATACCTCTCATCAGCCAGGGATAGTGTCTCAGTCATCAAAGCACTGTGTATTGACAGTCATTACAGTATTTGTATTGCTGTTTCTCGAGACGACAATAATAATGCTCAGCTTCGACTCACTTGACGTGGACAATGACAGGATTCCCGACGAAGACTACAAGCCGGGAAAGCGCTTCGTGTCTACCAACACCATCATCACTGCAGTGGGACTGGTCGTGGTGCTGGCCATCGTTGTGGGGCTGCTATGCGGCCTACTGGGAGCAAAAAATAAACGCGATTGCCAAGCAACGTGAGTGTTCGTGTTTAATCCGTTTTGATAGGAACACATGTTGATTCTATTCTTGTCCATGATTATAGTATTAATTTTAGCACACTCACTCAGCGCTTTATTTTCTCTTCTCAACTCTTGTCTTGACTTTACCTCATGAATGGTTGTGCATGTAAACATGTTTACAATGTACATCATGATGATCAATCTAAATATCCATCAATCATGATAAATTCCCACAGTGTACGTGTATTTCTCACGTCGATCCCAGCATGATGTATACATGATGTGCTTTCATCACCTGACCACGTTATATTTGCCCTAGTCTGCTAATGTAAGCATTCTCTTGCATTTACCGGTACACAGAACGACTAAGCCTCACGCGTTGGGCGTAGCTAGGACTCTCACGCGGCGGGGGTGGGGGGGGGGGGGTGAGGGGGAGTCTTTCTTATATATACGCTTACACCACTTGACACGTTTTTTTCCCCTCACGCCTGTGTATATATTATGGAACATGGCATTGGAGTTTAAGGAAAATCGGGCAATCTCTTCAAAATTTGTGATTTGTGTTCGAAGTATCGATGCAACCATCGCAGGCTTAGAAAGCTCAATTCCAATTCGTGATGTCAAATCGTAGAACAATGATATAAAGAAAAGAGAATATCACTATAGCACATTTCCATTTTCCATCATAATGAAAGAGCGCTTGTCTTACTCTTTCAGAAGGAATTATTACTCTCAAGACATGCCTGTAACGAGTGGAAGGATTGCGTATCCCTCTTTTCACAAAACACGACATTTTTGATGGAATTCTCTTTATATTTTCGTTATGTCGTTGTCTAAATGCAGGTGACATCAGAAACATTGTAGCATTCCTGTCTATTACACTCTTAGAAAAAAAGGTTCTTTTGAGCACCATTAAATGGTTCTCAGCACTGTCACAATAGCGACACCCTTTTAGGTGCTCGTGAGAACCTTTTCTAAATGGTGCTTGTCGGCACCTTTTGCAAAAGGTGCCCATTAGAACCTTTTTCCCGATGAAATGGTGCTCGTGAGTACCATTTAAAAGGTGCCCATGGGCACCTTTTTGACTAAAGATGGGCACCTTTTCGACTCTTTTCAAAAGGTGCTCATGGGAACCATTTCATTGGAAAAGGTTCTAATGGGCACCAATGTTAAAAGGTGCTGACAGGCACCATTTAAAAAAGGTTCTCACAGGCTCCAAAAAAGGTGTCGCTATTGTGACAGTGCTGAGAACCATTTAATGGTGCTCAAAAGAACCTTTTTTTTTTCTTAGAATGTAGTATGTGAATTGATGTCTGTGTATTTTTGGTGTGTTTCACATGCAGTGCTGGTAAGGTGCTTCACTGGCACCATTCTTAAAGGTACATTACCTATCTGCATTGAAAATGGGCATCACAAACTCATTTGAAATGAAATGAATTCATCTGAATTTCATCTCATCAGTCAAACATACGTTCAAAACATGTATATTGGAAATACGTCAGCATATCATACATTATCATTGACACTAGAAAAAAAAAAAAGAGCAAGGATTACACACCCATGCACACACACTTTCACAAGCATGAATACATGTACATGACATTCACCAATATTTTTTCATGAAACATTACTTAATAACTGAAAACCATAGAAATTTGTTCTTTCACAAATTCGCAGAAATGTATTTATTCACCTTCACTTTTACAATCTAAAGGTGAGGTTTGTATTTGTCATGTTATAATCTGTCAAATATTCTTAACAAAATATTTTCATTTGTTCACTAATTTTTCCCACAATATTTGTCATTTGTGTACCGAGCAGTTCTTGAAACACCATCACACATCTCTGTACAGATGATATGAAATACCAAGAGGTGCATCAGGCTTTTGAAATACATAACAAAATTTCTAATTCTCTGTGAAATAATTCCTGCATGGATGAGATACAGTAATTGTGTAAGTCTTAAGATAGGCAGAAGTCAAGTACATTACCTGCTTAAGTAGTATGAGGAACTTTTTCCACATAATCTTATTTGCTAGTTTGTTCGGTGTTGTTGTTTTTTTTTTCTTTTAACGCATATTTGTCCTAAAAGCAAATACAAAGGGCAGGAAAACAATTCCATTAAACAGGACCTTTGGTATTGTCACAGAAAACATACAATATATTGCTGGTATGATACTTAGGATAGGATAAGCTTTACACTTCTTCACTTCACTTTACATTCATAACGTCGATTACTTGAATTAACTTATCTTTGTTTGTATACGAGTGACCTTTTTTGTTGTTGTTGTTGTTCTGCAATTTGAAAGCACCATAGACACATCTATACAACTGCAAATACAAGAAGAGTATCAATTCAGGTTAATCATGACTTCTGACAATTTACAGCATGTCCTACGAAAACACACACAAAAAAGAAAAGAAAAGAAAAGAACACATTGTTTTATAATGAGAAGGATAATAAGAATCCAAAGGGGAAAAGAGCTAGGATACCACATCCACACAGTTTCACAAGCATGAATGAACAAAATTCCTCAACCATGATCTAAAATATATAACATTGGGAATCGATAAAAAATTGAAGAGTTTGATAGCAAAAACCGATAAGTCCATTATTTTTTGAAGATTTTGAAGTACGGTCTCTGTCATAAAGTACAAAATAATACCTTTCAAATTATATATTGGTTACTACATATAAAGGTACATTTTTGAAGTTATGGTCAAAAGAAGCAAACATTTTCTTATTGTTCTCTTTATTTTTCTTGACCTTTAATCGCAAATATCTCCATTTGGCAAATATGGACTTATCGGTTTTTTGCAAACAAACTCCTCATTTACACTTTTTTTTTTAAGCAGAGCAACAAATTCATTAGAGTAAACTATATACAATGCAGGCCTAAAGCTGAGGTTTGAATTTGCTGCCCTATAACCTGCCTATGACAATAATATGTTGTTAGCATTTGTCATTTTGTTCACCAAATTTGCCAACAGTCTTTTAAACACCACCACCACGTACATGCACATTTTGTATTTCTGCAAAAGCAATATAAACTGGTGACAAGAGGTGCATCAGTGCTTTGAAATAAATTACATAATCTTCAATTCTCTACACAATGCGTAATTCCTGCGTGGGTATAAATGCAATAAGTTTTACCAGTTTAGATGCAAACTTTAAAAGTGTGCCGAAATCGACCACACAATGACTGGAGAAGTATGAAGAGTATTTTCCGTTTGTGCTTTTAAAGTTTAGAACTATGAATGACTCCACTTCTCAGATTGGCATCTGGTCTGATCTCATTACGTCTACCCCCCCTCCCCCCCCCCCCCCCCCCCCAATACAGTTGATTCAAAGCTGTTAAACGCAAATTATAGTGAAACATTATCACTGGTACATTGTAAGTTGCAAATACTGTATTGGGATCATAACAAAACATATGTGACCCTCCATCACACAAACCAACAAAAAGTCGCCTGACATGAATATTTGGTTGACGGCAGATTCTGAAAGAGCAGCTATAAAATACACTATAAGTCAATGCAAACGGACTTACCTACCCTATCTACATATTTCTCAAAGGTTTTCTCTGGCAGCATCAGTGTTTTTTCTTTGACTCAGCTCATTCTTGGCTAGCGTAGGTTTCTGGTCGATGCTGTCAACGGGCTATCGGGCTAAAATTGTCATTCTGATCGATGTATTCTTTTGGTCACCCAGCTCATTCTTGACTAGCCCAGGGTTCTGTTTGATGCTGTCAACGGGCTATCACAGGCTGTCATTCTGATCGATGTATCGTCTTAGCCACACAGCTCATTCTTGACTAGACAGAAAGATCCGTCTGTCCGGAGGACTCTTTTATATTTTGCCATTAACGCTGTCCTCTGAAGCCAGACGTAGTCTCCGCGGAACATTCCCCGACGGACAGATACAGACCGATCTTTCGGTCAAATTCTTGACTAGCCCAGGGTTCTGGCTGATGCTGCAAATGGGCTATCCCGGGCTCTTATTCTGATCGATGAATTCTTGTGGCCGCCCAGCTCATTCTTGGCTAGTGTTAAGCCTACGGTTCTGGCCGATGTTGTCAACAGTCTGTCCCGGGCTGTCTCTCTGATCAATGTAGAGTCTACCTTTTTCCCTAACCGCACCAGCGACCCGAACACGTACGTACTGCTTCATCGTTCCGGCCAGAGTTACTTGTTCCCTGGTTTCTGTGCATGTTGGTGTGTCCACTTCCCTGATATATGAATTGAAAGATACAATAGACCTACACCGCATTAATAAAACAATGTCATTGCTATAATTCGATAAACAGAACACGGCATTACATGACGTGACTCCTCACTTATGCACTTGTCAATGTAATGACTCACCCCACTACCCCCGGACATGGGTGCGTCATTTCCTCGTTTGGTCCGTCAAATTTGTGACCCAGGTGTGCGTCATTTTACCAGCTATGTCCGTCAAATTTTTGACCGAGAGGTGCGTCAAAATCCCATCATTGTCGTCAAATTTTTGACCGAGGGGTGCGTCATGGTACGTCACTTGGCTATGGAAAATAACACGCATTATTCTGAACCGAGGGGTGCGTCATGGTATGCACTTGGCTATGGAAAACTGCACGCATTTTTGCACGCTACCAGTACCGGATACACGTACGTACCACCCGCGAGTGAATTTACAGTGAGCGCTTTCCCGCGGCAAGTGAAAATCAAAGTCGGGAAGCGTTTTGGAGTAGGCCTAAGAGGGAAAAATGCTTGCCCGAATCTGGCAAGCAAATGATTTAAAAGCCACCCTTTCTCCTCACATTTTTCTTTCCAACAAACTCATGAAATCACGCATACTCAATCTCAAGCCAGACGGACTGTTTAGCGATGTAACGATTTCAACCTCACAGTACTGTAGTAAAATCAAAGATCGTATACGGAATTCCGTATACGATCTTTGGTATACCGTTGCGTGGTGCGTACTGCGCGTACCTGCAGTATAGTAGCAGGCAAGTCGAGTGTTAGTGGTGCGCGACACTCTCGCTAACGCTGTGCAATTCGCAAGTGAGCAGCGTGCTCGTTATTCCTCATCGAACGTACATCGTCCATGTGTTGCATTCAACCGGACTAGAAATGGCCGCGCACATACAGCGCATCTGCAGACAAGTCATGGCCAGGTGACTATGGATTGCATGCACATACATTCGGAATATCGTAGTATAGCAGCAGAGTGATGTACGGTGAATGACGGTACGGTGCTTACAGGGCCAGGGTAAGGGAAACTTGCCGAAACTTTGACAAATTGTGCTTACGAACCGAAAGAAAATGAAATTGCGTGAATAAAGCGTATGCAAAAATCCTTTCAGTATTTACGGGGTGCGTCAAATGTACCGAGGATGTCCGTCAAGAAAGTGACCTAGGTGTTCGTCAAAAACCCCGTGTTGTCCGTCAAAAAAGTGACTGTGGTGTTCGTCAAAAACCCCGTGTGGTCCGTCAAAAAGTGACTGTGGGGGTGCGTCAAAAACCCCGTGTGGTCAGTCAAAAAATGACCATGACGCACCCATGTCCGGGGGTAGTGGGGTGCGTCATTACATTGACAAGTGCATTAGAACAAGCCTGAAAACATAGGCCTACTGAAGAGATTTTGACCTAACAGTTGGGCCTACTAGGCTGTAGACAGACCTCTATTGGCTCTAACGTTAACACTGACAGTTATAACTTATAAGTTATAGAACAAAATTTCCTTATTGCATGTAGACGGTATAGAATTCTTCTAGACCTTACCCTGGGGCGCTCCTTGTACACAGTTATCTTTGCGTTCGGCGTTTGGGCTATGTTTCGGAGTAAGTAGACTCTATTTTTAATAGGCATTATAGAACTGTCTAAACGTTACATGCATACCTAGCTAAGTAACTTAGCCCGGCCCAGTTGCTGTAAAAACGTGACAGCCATGCTCCGGCCCCGCACGGCGTCTGTTCGGGCTAGCCCATGAGCCATTGCTACAAACTGTATGCCAAATTTCTAATTGGGAGAAGTGTCAGGCCTAACATGTTATTGTTAGATCTGGATCTACTGTACCTGGTAAATATTACACAAGATAGCAGCTTCGATCAAATTAGATCAAACATTAGGATCTAGCTATTACCGTTAAGGTTAATCACTGACTGAAAACGAAAACTGAGTGATGAATCTAACACGTAACATTCTAACTTGATTTTGTACCAACGAATGTCATCTAAAAATGAGATAAAACCACATTAAAACTAAAAATCTTACCTCTTCTCCTAAATTGTAATGACTGCCATGGCGAAAATGGAATTGACAGTGACACGTTTCCAGTCCACTTTGTCAAAATTAATGTCTAACGTTACCGGGTGCCGCTCGTTATGGGTGTGATGCGTTTATGTGTAAGAAGTGTCTACACTAAAACTAGCCGTCTGCTGCGCTGCTGCAGCGCATGCATGGGTATTGCACTGCCGCTATGCGGTGGTAGGTTTGCATAGGCGCAGGCAGGCATCACAGGGCTACATATAGCGGCGGCACTAGTATGTGTACGTTTACGCTACGCATATCTGATCGAGCGCTAAAATTGGATGGTGGCAGCTGTCAGTTGGCACGCAGCCAAGAGAAGTCATTAGTCTGCGATAGAAACAATAATGTACTTTTTATTATCACAGCAGTAGAAACACATACAATATTTTTGTACCAATACCACAGTTTTGGTGATTCTTACATCTGGCATTCGAATATACAGCAAGGGGAAAAATGAAAGTGGACCTAAAGATATTGTTTGACCTGCAGGAGTACCACAAATAACACTCGGGGACTGGGTCGCATACTAGCAAATGGTGACGAACGGAACCATTTCGATTGGGAACCATTTATAGGTGCTCATCGGAACCATTTTGCGAGAACCATCTGATGAGAACCATTTTGGAGCCGACGAGAACCATTTGAGAACCTTTTTTTCTTAGAGTGTATGCTTCATAAAATTTGAAGAGATCGTCTGATTTTCCTCAGATTTCGCTATCTGTGTTCCATATACTAATATCTGCATAGCTCAATCCACAAATGTAGGTTGCATGCCCTAATTCTTTCGCAAAGATTAGGTTCTCGTGTGTGCGTGAGTATGGGGGGGGGGGGGGGGGAGGGAGGGGTGCAAACGGGAAGGGGCGTCTCCTCAATTTGTATTTTGCCAGGATTCTACTGCGCCGAATTCTCCTGATAAACGAAACAAGTGAGGAGAAGAAAAAAACAAAAGAAAGGCAAATTCAGAGAGGAGGAGGAGGAAGAAGAAGAAGAAGAAGAAGGAGAAGAAGAGAAGAAAGTAAGGTATATGTCTACCTCGTGGATGTATGCTGTGTTTTTTTCTTGTCTGGTATACGTGGTATATGTTTCATGCTTCACTATAATAATCGCATCGAGATCTTATAGTGCACGCACGATATAACCTTTTCACGTGCACTGGTTATAATGGTAAAATGACACATTATGAGTCGCAGGCGCATGTATACCATAATGCACCTGTCAGAGCTAGTTGTGGTAACATGAGCATATTGTATATGACAACATGAACAAAAGATCAAATGCCAAAAAAAGAAGACCCCATACAAGCCAACAACCCAGTTGACTAAAAAAAGTGATTCCTTTCCCTTTTATGCGGCCCCCATCACGGGGACTCTGACCTAGCCACATCGCACAATAATATAAGTTGTATCACAAGATGTATACTTTAACGCATGGCGAAAGTTGATATAAAAAGACTTATGATCAAAATCAGCTTTATGAAAGCTAATAAGCTGCAGTTGATGAGATGATTTCTCCTACAAAATGCAGCTCACTTTAAAACCTGGACCTTTTGGTTCAGTTGTAATATGTGTCGACATACACCATGCAGAACTTTGATCAATAAAACGGAAATTTCTCAGTTTGAGTTTGAGCAACAACCGACACTACACCTGAAAATTTCCGAAGCTGATCAACCTGGATATGAAGCATGAAATATAAACTTGATCGTGAAACTCTGTGAATATCTTTAGGGAGAATTATTCAGTGATGTCACCGAAAAGTGAATTATAGAAATGAATTATAGAAATAAAGGTGTGAATTTTACGAGCCATATATCATTTTTTATTTCAACATGATGAATGTGAGACTTTAGTAATGAGACAGACCGTTTGCAAGAAATTGGATTCATAATCATGAAACGTGGTGTTACCACAGAATGTTAATCACATGGAAAGAATTAATGACAAAAAGACACCGGTAAAAGACAAGACTGGATCAGGACTATAGTCTTATGTAAGAGGATACAACAGTCACTCGAAAGATCCGATTTTTTTTTTATCATGAAAAGAGAGTGTTTGAAAAGACTCGTAAATTGGAAGGCAAAAGGAGGTAAGGGGGACCAATGTATCTTCTAATGAAAAAAATCAAGACTTTTTTAGTTGCTCGGCTGCCTCCCGTCGAGCAACAGATGATAAGGAAGTTTAGCGTGAGCTCGTCCATGTCACAGCTGAGCTATAGGCCTAAATATTTTATCAGCCAACGGAAATGATGATTCTAATGGTGATGATGATGATGATGATGAAGATGATAATGATGATGATAATTATATGATGATAATGATAATTATTAACGTTGTTGTCCTACAGATGTTCGACAAGATTGAAGTCCAGAGTTATGACAAAGGGTTCCTTTGTTGTTATTGTTGTTGTTGTTGTTGTTTTGCCTGTATGTGTGTGTGTGTGTATGTATGTGTGTGTGTGTGTGTGTGTGTGTGTGTGTGTGTGTGTGTGTGGAGGGGGAAGGTTGCATATCTGATCCCATACATGCAAAGAGAAGTTGGAAATTCATAATCTGGATGTCCGACTCCCTTTTACAGGCTGCTTTCATGGAAAGGTTCTGCACACAATGTCTTGCCAAGCAAGCCACGCACACGCACAGAGACCTACCCTATTTCATAGACCCATTTCTTTAAAATGTTGTTCACATGCACTAGTCTAGAAGATTGAATCAAATGAGATCTGTCAAAAGGAGCCTTCATTCTATTCCACTTCTATTAAAAAAATAAAATAAGAGGTGGGGTATGGGATGAATATCTTCAACTCTTTAAAGAAACCATCGTGTTTCTGACTTGCAACGTATTTTCTAAATCCTGCGAGGCGAGTATTTAAAACTATAAACGCAGCATCAACGCAAGATTCCCCCGACAGGCGCACCATGACAGTTACAGGACAGCTGATATGGTTTTATGGCTTTACATACCAATGATTATCTTGTCCTTGAGTCCCGTAATTCATTTAATCTTTCGGAACCCATGAAATCGTTCTCATGCAGTCATACCGTTCCTTTGTGCAGGGTTCTTGCATAGTGCGTTTTTGGATGTTAATATTTGGAACGCGTGCAGCGCGGCGAATGTATGATTTCGGTATGTTTATTGCATGCAACCCTTGTGCACGGATGCCGTTGACATAAACATAATGATAGACACATGCGTCATTCGAGTAAACCATACAAGTTCAGACAATAAGGAGTCCATACATATTGTACTTATAACAGCCATTTACCGACACGTCATGCTCTAGCCTCGTTCATACAACTTCCACATGGCTCTACATCAATCCGGCCTTTGACTTCTCAATTCCTTGTCAGAACTTAATCCCATTATAATCCTGGGAGAATTCTTATACTGCAAAAATAATGATCTTACTTGTCACCATTAACTTCTGAATTTTAATGCGTAAATTACAATGCAGAACAATTAGGCGGGGAAATTGCCAAAATTTGTCATTCTGTGGATGAGGGAAATGTGATCTACTAGAGTATCAGGTGTCCTATAATACTGTAGCATAATATATAATTATATTCTAGATCTCCATCTTTTAAACAGTGTTTGCCAATGTAAGAATCAGTGATCAGTAACAGTTCCGAGCTTTTCAAACTCCTGCGACCAATTAATGAACGATGTATTTGACATGTTTGAAGAACAAAGTGCTCAAATGAAAGGTTTTATATTTTGTTATTCATATCATGGAACTCTACAAATTCATGGTATGATAAAAAGATACAGTGTGTCAAGGTACAGAAATGTGGTTTTCGGATCTGATGGGTTAAGGGCAGATAAATGGTTTAATGTATTCCCTACCATGCCAGACCTCCAGCTATGTGCTCGCCATGCGCTAATAAAAGGTTGTGCTCCCTGCGACGACATCGAGTCCCTATCGCATTTGAATCCAGACTTGCTCCGCCCCCTTCCCACACACGCACACATTAAGCAACAAATCAAAACTAAACAAAAACAAAAACAAAATATAACAACAACAACAAAAACAACCGTTGAAAGTTGCGTGTGGATCATTAAAAGCAGACCGTGCTCCTTCATGAATTAGGACTGTGGTCGTTCCGTGTTATCGAGCAGGCAACTGGCACTCCTATAAAACAGTAGAAAGTGACGTGTATACTGTAGTGTAAGCAGGGAGATGAGACCCCTCTCTGCTGTAAGCTAAAAGACAGCAGCGTCCCCGAAAGAAACGCCAAAGTGCCCTGACTTTGTGCATCAAAAAGTAGAAAACCGTGTTTGGAAGGGTTCAGTTAACAGCGAAATGTTTTTGCCCTATCGGCTTTCTTTTCTCACATCATACATAATAAATATGTATCTCACAATAACATCCGTCAGTTAATCAATCATTACGCAATTAATTGATTAATGAATGGATGGATGGATGGATGGATCGATCAATCAATCAATCAATCAATCAAACAAGCATTGCCAGCAATGAAGGAATCCATCCAATTAGGCCCCTATGCATACATTTATGTATGCATCAATTCACCCATCCAGCCAGCCAGCCAGCCATCGGTCGATTTGTCTATCCGTCAATCCATAATGCCAAGCTGTTCGTCTACTTACCCATCTATACATCTGTCTATACATATCTGTTTATCTTGGCAGACGTATATCTTTGTGTCAATCAAACAATCCATAAATATATCAATAGATTAATCAATACATCAATCTATCTATCTATTCATGTCTATTTATTTTTATCATCGCTGTCTATGTATATGTATATTTTTTATCTATGTCTTTCCAGTTTTATGTCTGTCTATCAGCCTATTTTTGCAAAGTAACCTACCTCGAATGATTTCCTCTCTAGTCTTCGGAGCTCTTCCTTCTCGAGGCCCATTTCTCCAAAGTCCCCCAACAATCACCCTTTCCAGCCCCCGTAATTGCGGTTGCCATGACAGCAACTATGCAACAGCCAATGGTCTGCTCGCATTTCCGATGACATTTTTATTCACGCAATTGAACCAATTTACTATAATTCAGCTATCGCAAATTGTCCTAATGATGTATAATGCCGGGCTCTGCATGGTATTCATTTTTCCTGATTTTGGAAATGAAATTGTCATCTCAGTCCTCCCCCCCCCTTTTTTTTTTTTTTTTTTTTGCTATTCCTCTGATATCTCTTTCCTGTCTTTTGCAAACCAAACAGTTTCTCCTCAATGTCCCAGTTACCATTTGTGTGTTTGTTTCATTTTCCATCTGAGAAGATGGCTGGATAGCCCATATTCATCTGTACTAGCTGGTCTTCCATGGGGTCCAGCTGGATGTGAGGCGGGACCACTTCACCGGGTTAAACACCCTGCTCTTTGCGATGAATGAATGAAGCGGGATCTTTTACGTGCATGAGTTGTGCATCTCTCACACACGGTATACCTTCATTTTATGTCCCATCCGAGGGACAGAGTGTTTTGCCACTTACAAGATATGATTATGATTACACTCAACAGTTCTCGGTGAGACTTTGGAATCGAACCCTTTGATCTGGACATAACGGAGGCAGATGCGCTACCGACTGAGCCAACTCACCACCCTACCGGGAGACTATAGGAGATATGCAGAGTTTACATAAGAGACTACGGTTCTGCCAGACACCGCATTACATTCTACATAATTATACACGATATATAGTTGTCTTGCCTGACATAAATTCGGAGCAATGACCAGCTCGCCTTCGTCAAGCCTTCTTTGTATAGATGGCTCCCCGAATCCTCCATTGTTTTAAACATGAATGGCAGATAGTGATCATCTGAAAACACAAACCAAACGAAACAAACAAACAAACAAACAAACAAACAAACAAACAAACAAACAAACAAACAAACGAACAAACAAACAAACGTGGATCCGAAGTAAATTCTCCCCGTAGATTGCACGGTCGGTGCAGTGGATTTATGAATGTTAAACGGTTTTCTTTCTTTCGTGGAAACATAAGTTATGAGAACACATCGTCTATATTTAGTCCTATGGAATATTATGGTCTGTCTCTTAGGACAATATTACATAACAATCACAACGTGACTGCTTTCATGACATCATAACAAGTTGTCAACTTGCAATGTCCTTACGGAACCCGAAGTAATTAATATCATAAAAGCCAGTGTATACTACTACTTCTTCTGCTATTACATTTGCGAAGAAAGATGCTCTATGCCTTTGCTTGGTTTTCTTTGCGTCCTTTGTTTTTGTTTTTGTTTTTGCTTGTTTTTTGGAGGGGGCGATAATCTTATCCTGGCACTTCATCACAAAAACATCTCCAAAATCATTTTCTCTTTTCTGATGACTTTGTGCGCTGCCCATGCATAGCGGCGATTCGGGGTCTTGTGTACCGACACAATGTTAAAAGATGTTAAAAGCGCAAAATCGATTTTGTCTTCAGAAAAACGTGCATCCGAGTTGAGGCAAATCGACATTACGATTTACCAAGAGAAAAGGGGAGGGGATGAGGGAAATGGGAGAGGTAGTGAGATATATGAGGAGCTACGGAAAGAGGAGGAGAGAGGCCCGATGGAGGCGGGGAGGTGATGCGGAAGACAGAAAACGGACAAACAGGCAATTATGTCCTGAGGTCCAGTGTAAAAGACAGGGAGAGAAGTAGTCTACCTTCCAGATGTTTGCAGATCTTGTATTTGAGCAAAAGATCAAATTTCCTCTTGTCTTTCGACGTGTTTTCTATGATGTTGCGCTCTATTCAATGTACCTGTTGTCATGTTGTCTCAGAAAGAGCATTTCTGGCTCCCAACAAACAAATTCATTTGCTCATTCAAATTATATGCACACCTCCAGTCTTTAAAAGGGTATAATCGTGTTTTGCGACTTAAAGCTCATATGTTTGCCAGACTTGTCACATGTTACTTAGTAAGTATCGGAAAGATACAGATACAAAAATCAAGACAAGTTTTGTTCGAAACCTTTCTGATTTGAATGCTGAAATGTTATTGTTTTTTGCAATGTCTGGTTCTCACAGACTTCTCACACCTTCTACCATTTTGTAAAGACACTATCAGCCTTCACTTTGTCACTTCGGTTTTTTTTTCAGTGGAAATTGACATGCAGAAATGGTATTCAGTTAACAATACCATGTATAAGGATCCTATGAGCCAGTTTGTAATTAGCTTATGTACACATTGGTACAAATGACCTTCTTTTTTTCTCATTTGGTTAGGCACTTTACTCATTTTCAAAGCGACATAATGCATAAGCTTGCCCAACGTAACAATATGGAATTCATATTCAAATAGAGGATGAACTTGAGTTTAGACCATATGTGACCAGAATGGCCAACTAGGCCTGGGCATTTTCACATCAGCCCGATGTTTCGAGATAGCGCGCTATTTTCTGACTTGGGAAATTAACCCGATCACGAAATAGCGCGCTATTTGATAATGTGAATACAAATTAGCGCGCTAATTGATCGAGAAAATTTCTCGAGTCCAACTCGGAAAATTTCCGAAATAGCGCGAACTAGCGCGCTATTTGATAATGTTCGGGCTGATGTGAATAGAAAATGAAATAGCGCGCTAATTTGCGATCGCGAAAAAATATCTCGAGCTTGGATTTTCATCGGGCTGATATGAAAACGCCTATTGACATTTCAGGAGGCATCCATTTCATTGGTTTGTATTGAATGCATTAACAACATTTTCTTTTGATTATTGCTAAATACCAGGCTTGCTGTCAGGTGGATGTGCTGGCAAGCACCATCTATATCAATATAAGGATACATGAATAATCATCACATCACAGATGCTTATCTCAATGAATTAATAAGCCAAAATGCCTGTTGGTACAAATAACCTTTTTCTGCTCATGCGCGTAGCTACGAAGTGGTCTATTCCGTGTGGGTCACCCCACAACCTCGACACCCACGAGCCATTAAACTTGCATGTTTCTCTTGTTAACCATAATTTTATATTCACACTTTCAGCAATGATTAATTTTACAGATGATGATGTCACAGGCAGAATCCTTGTTTTGACTTTTTTTGTGGGCTTATCCAAATTTGTGGGCTTATCTTCCAGCAAACCAATTTTATCATTCCAAATCCCAGCCTATCTGCCCCTGTGCACTCTCAAGCACTCGCACGCACATTCACCACCATCACACATCAGAGTTTATTTTCCCCTGCTATCTTCGCAGCAGAATTTGTATTGTTTACCAATTTACCTACCTACCTTTTCCTCGGGCCGGCCATCTTTTCAAGCAATGCTTACAATGGCGGCCCTCTGCGTTATCACTTCTTAAATATAATATTGTTATTGTAATCCCAGCTGCATAGACATGCATACTGTAATATCATTAATTTCCTTTTATATCGTTGTTTATGCAAGTCAAACGACTCTGTTTCAAATATACTTTGTATGTTTCCCATGTTCACGATTATTCAATCTATGTATATATTGATTTGCAGAAAATAAAGTATGTATCAAATTATGGATAATAATTCTAAAATACACTATATGGCACTTATTTGAAAATGATATACATTCAGATACATAGGTGATAGTGAAGGTATCATAAATCACACAAGTTAAAATGCATTCGCATGGCATAGTCCCTTTGACATCAACTTAACCCTAAAACGGCATTTTCCACGACCATTCTGCCAACGTCCGCTACGTGGAACCCCCAACAAAGCAAAAGGTCGAAAAACATAGAAATAGATAAGAAGTTCATAAAACAATACAATACATAAGAAATTAACTTTGATACCAGATTTTTTTTCAGGTGCATTGTTAGGAATGCTCCGAAGAATGTTATCATCAACAATTGGGATTGTAGGAACTTCATTTCCTGATTTAGAGCAAAATTTATGACTTCATGCATGTTTATTAGCATTATCAATATAATATAGAACATTTCAATTTCTTTTTTAAAAATTTGGTAGATTACGCTACAGGTAATGTATGTACCAATTTTCACGGCGATCGCGCGATCGACGGCCGAGATCGGGGGGGGGGAGGGAGTTGATTCAACCCCCCCCCCCCCCCCCCCCCCCGCGGGGGCCTGGTTAAGGTATGGTACAGTATTGGTGGAGATGAAAATTGGGCTTTTAAAATTTTTGCGAGATACCAGGAAAACACTTATGATATAGTACAGAGCATACCATTTTAAGAGGAATTCAAAGTTTATTTGATGAAAATCAGGTTTGGAATGACTGAAACATCCAAAAAACAAAGCTAAACAAAGCGATCGTAATAAAATGTGATTCCCACACTTTATTAGAATTGCTTTTTGGGGGATATCTCAGCCATTTCAAAACCAATTTTCATCAAATAAACTTTGAATTCCTCGTAGAATTACATGCTCTTTCATATTTCATAAGAGGTTTCTCATTATCTCACCAAAAAATGTAAGAAACCTGTAATTAGGTCTCAACCAAAACTATACGATCCCTTTAACGTGGAGTGGATTGTACCTTGACTGGTTACACACCACCTACACGCATGGCATTTTCTTTTCTCGAACCCATGACATGAAAAGAGTGTTTGTCTCCACTTTGCATCGAACGTCTCTATATGGAGTTTGTGTTTGTCTCTGATTATTAGAGGCACAATTAGGTTTAACCAGCTCGTGATCTCGATTCACTCCTACCGGTCGTAACTTGACATTAAAATCCCGTTTAGCTGGAGGTTTTTGCGGCAATATGCTACCTCACATTACAACACCAGATAGTCTGAGTGCCACAGGCTAAACCTTGTTTTACCGTCCGCCCAATGCTTTTTGATGTTTTTTTTTTCCGAATCTGGATCATACAACTCTTTCATCCCTATAGGCTTTGAGATACTTAAGGGGGCCGCCAAATTGGCCGTCAATGGCAGGCAAAATCTTAAATTCCTATTTATATTCCTTATAAATAGTGATAGACTGGAAATAAATCACTTACAGTTTTACCTTATTTCGAGGGTGCTGAATCCGAATCTGGGGGAGGCAACTTTTGCATTCTTGAAGAATTTGAGATATTCAAGAAGTCTCCCGAAACTGAAATTTTCCTTATCCTTATTGGCAAAACTGGTGAAAAAAAATGAAAACATTCGATTGTTTCAGCCTATTTTGAGTGTGCTGAATCTGAATCTGGTTGAAGCAACTAAAAATCACTGAGCGTTTTGAGATATCCAAAACGGTCGCAAAAAAATTCCAATGTAAAATGGTAAAAAATGGCCGTTGACCAAAAAATTGCCACCATATATCTTTTTTTATTTCAAAATCTTCAAGGATGCAAGTGTTGCATCAACCAGATTGGATGTCAGCACCCTCTAAAAAGGCAAAACCATTTAAAAAAAAATCTGACTTTGCAACTCAGAATTTTCCTCCGTCTGCACATTCAAATGTTAATGCTGCTATACAGTTTTAAGCTTCTTCTCAGATACTGATCAATGTTTAATGACTCCTTCTACTTCAACCTCCGCAATTGCGTCTCAAGGATACCCATGTCTGGGAATGTTATGAAACGAAAAAGTTAAGTGCTAGCCAGCTCCGCTATTGTTATAGACCATTAAATCATGACCATCGAAAGGAAATACAAACATTGTCTTATGCATCCATTGTAGTCTTTCTCAGTGCATAGTATGCAACATTCCTTCATAGGCTCCTACCAGTATCCCAATGCATGTATTGGCATCAGGTAGGCCCTACCTTTTTTACTCACTGGACGTGATATTTCAATGGCGCAGTATCGGTATGATAGTTTATCCAAGTATGTTGGTCCAAGGCAAGGTTCGAATCCAGGATCCCCTGAATTATGGTCCTAGAGCCTTATCCACTGCCCCACAGCAGGGACTGCGGAATGGGCGACGCTTCCCCTATTAAGGGTCACAGGTAAACCCTCACCCCTCACTCCCCCCCCCCCCCCCCTTTCTTCATGTACAAACACAGCGCCGATAATCGCAAGCATTAGGATGTACCAGGGCCCCATTTCATAAAAAGTTGATATGAAAGCAACTCTTGCTGGAATGGCAATTGTCAAGGTAACGACCAGAATCCAGCTTCGTCCAGGGCTGTTGCTATGGGAAGTTGCCATTTCAGCAAAAGTTGCTATCCTACCGTCTTGTATGAAATGGAGCCCTGAGTTGACTTCTCTGACGTTGTATTTATACAGGTGGAGTGATTGCAGATTTTTTTTTTATTAAACTTTGGTTTGCTTTATTTGTACTTTTATATTTCGCCTGGCAGGGATATGCCACCTACCGGGATGCCATCGACCTGTTCTGAAGATTCCTCTACCAGCTCGACAACGACACCTTCCGTCTCCAGGCGACCGGCGACTTCCGGTACCACCCTGTCACCATCGACGCCGTGGTACAACCCTCGTCTTCCCGAGACTCTCAAACCGTCCCACTACGACCTCGAGCTAGCGATAGACCTCGACGGCGACACGCGATTCAACGGCACGATTACGGTGACGATGATCTGCAGAGAAGCCACGGACGTGATCGTCATGCACGCCAAAGAGCTCGACCTGGCTTCGGGCACGGCGCGGCTGGAACGGTTGAATGCTGATGGCGACCATGAAGGAAATGTGCCGGGTTTTCTGAAAGAGCCCTGGACGTACGAGGAGAACCAGTACCTCGTGGCGGAACTCGACGGAGAGCTGCAAGCCGGAGTGGAGTATCGGTTCACTATCGACTTCAGCGCACCTCTCATCGATGGTGGACTCTTCGGACTTTACAAGAGCTCTTATAAAACTGCCACGGGCGAAACGCGGTGAGCGGTCGCATGATAAAGATTAAAGAAATACACGAGAGCCAATAACAACTTGTAGCAATGCATCCAAGAAAATTAAATTCCAGTCATACATGTTGACAATCCTTTCGTTCCCTACCTGGCAGGTTGATACGAATAAAGAGGAAATCCAGTACAATTATAAGTTAGTCTGATAAGAGAGAGTGAAATATGACGAGTTAAACAGTATGATTTTGATCAAAATTGGATGAAAAATAAGAAATTTATAACATTTTTAAGTTTCGCTATTTTTTCGGGAAACAGTTGTTGATTGGTGAATATGAATTATATGCAAATGGCAAAGTGAGCATGTCATACCCTCACAACTTGCCTTATAGTTTGTACATGAACTTTTGAAATTTCCAGTTTTTCATTCAAACGCAATTATTTCTTGTATATCTAACTGATCACTATTCTGAAGTTATTCAACCAGGAATAACATCATGTTTCAGACTTCAATGACAGAAACATTGAATTTTCATCATTTTTTTTTTGGTACACAATCAATGGAAAATTGTGAGGGTATGACATGGTTAGCTCTCTCATTTGTATATTCATATCCACTGTACAGGAACTGTTTTGCAGAAATTAGCAAAACTTCCTTATTTTTCATCCAATTTCAGTCAAATTTATACCGCTGGAGTAGTAAGATTTTATTCTTTATTATCAGCCTAACTTATATTTGGACTGGATTTCCACTTTAACATTTACATGATAAATATTTATCTGCAAATACCTACCCTTCACTTTGGTCTCTCTTTCCATCTCAGCTCTTAATGATGATAACCTGCCTCCGTAATTTTGTTTTCTATCTCTTCCACCCCTTCTCGCTTCTTTTTCTTTTACTCTCATTCTCTCTCTCTCTTCGCTCCTCCCTCCCTCCCTCTATCTATATATCTATCTGTCTGTCTGTCTCTCTCTCTATCTATCTCTATTTCTGTCTATCGATGTCTTTGACGAATTCACTGTTTACACCTGCTATGCCTGTTTGCTCGTAGGTATTTAGCTGCAACGTTCTTCGCGCCCACCAACGCGCGCAAAGCCTTCCCTTGCTTTGACGAGCCGGCCATGAAGGCAACCTTCAACATCACCGTCATCCACCAATCAGGGTTCACTGCCCTCAGCAACATGCCCCTTATCTCCAACGACACCATCGACAACCCGCACGGCCAGGCGGGCGAACCGTGGGTCAGGTCCGTCTTCGAGAGAACCTTGCCGATGTCGACGTACATCGTCTGCTATGTCGTCTGCGATTTCGAATTCGAGGAGAGGACGACAGCAGGAAACGTCACTGTGAGTGCTGAAAAGATATAAGTATATTTACTATATTATTAAAAATATTTGCTTTGCAGAGGCGAACTCAAATATTTCAAAGCTGAGTCGCCTCTCACAAGCTCAGCTTGTGAAGACACATCTGAACTCTGGAAGGGCACCGTTTCGTGAAAGTTGTCAGCACTGACAATTACCATAGTAAAAGTCAGTGACCAGAGCTTCTCAGCCAATCAAAACCAAAGATTTTACTGATATTTTCAGAGACTGACAACTTGTCAGGACTGACAAGTCTTTCATGAAACGGTGCCCAGATCTTGTACCCTTAGATCTATGTTGGTAGGTCTATTTGAAACCCTAGCCAGTTTTTTTTTTCCTGAGAGGAATACGAGAATTTTCGTGACGTACTTCAAGACACCAGCTCTCTGAACAGGCTGTAAAGTATGTTTGTTTACTGAGATGTAGTCAACAGCAGAGTAAACGCTGTTTGCCGAGGACTCGTGTCCCGTGTCCCACGACAGGGCAAATCGCAGCTTCGCAGAAGTCACGGCAGGTCACGTCCCTGGGGCTACCCCAAAGTCAGCTGCTGACAAGATCTGGCTCATCGGGTTGTTCGCAGTCAAGGCAAAACTCTTTTTTTTTTTCTTTTTTTTTTTTGGTCCTCCTTGCCCTTGCTTCACGCACTTTTCAAGACCAGCCATGCTTCCCAATTCATCAAAGTCTATTACACGTATTTGTCCCATTTAGTGTTATTGATATACATCGAACATTTTATTCTGACATGATACTTTAATGGGGTACCAAGTTAAGTAGGCACTGTTCTACCTCGAGGTCCTGCATTGAACTTGTACAAATCAGTGAACGCCCGGGCAAAATTCCCACTTCGATGGTAGACAAAGACCCCTGTTACACATTCTACAAGAAAGCCACCCTGAGACAGCCTGAGGCCGGCGGCTATCAGTCGTTTGCCAGCAGTTTACATATGCGTCTCGGGCGAGCGCGAGCACAAATGTTCCTGTTTACACATGGGTCGGCCTCACGTCGCCTTTGACTCCTCTGTATTGGGAGTGCCTTTGACACTGTCGACTCTTATGTTTTGTTCAATATCTGCATTGCCTGATGGTGACTTCGGAAGCCAAAAAAATTGTGAAATTTTGTGATTTCTTTTTAAACCCTTGGTGATAAAATTCTAGTCCGGTAACCAAATCAGTATCTTGGTGGTTTTTCGGTAATTTTTGATTTGGCGAGTTTCGAACTAACAAAAGTAATCACAGTAAATGAAAACGAAAAAGGCATTTTTCCAAAAGTTTTCCTCTACACTGCATTGCAATTTCTTGTCTGATACATTATACATGTGAGTCTTTTGTCGCTCACTCGCACACCATCTTTACACACCACACACGATCCCGAACACATACTGAGTATTCATGTACGTGCACATGCATCGTAATCATGTTTTGCATCTACGTAGTATGTGTGACTATAATTTGCACCGATATGTGGCTCACACATGCAGCGCAGTCGTGCTGCCGTACAACCAGTGCAGAGGGGTCATCGTTGAGTTTGTGGTTGTGTAAAAGGGAATCCAAACCCTAAGAGCAATGTGGATTAAGTGATAGCCATGAAAGCAGCAACATTAGTAGAACACATCAGTCAAAGTTTGAGGACAATAGGACAATCGATGCAAAAGTTATGAATTTTTGAAGTTTTTATATTGGAACCGCTGGATAAGGAGACTACTAGAGGTTATGATGTCATGTGTAGATAACAATATAAAGAAAATATAACGGGAATTCCAAAACGAATTAAATTTTCATGAAAATTACACATTCCATCAACTTGATAGCCTGCTGACATGTGTTAAAGGGACACAGTCCTCACGAAATTAAAAAAAAATACGTTGTTGTTGGTACCTCCAATGAACTACTTTCACCAAAAACAAACTTTCAAATCACCAGATAAGCTCGTACATTTTAGTTGAAAAAGTGTGACTCTGCATGGTGAATATGCTAATGAGCAAGTCTTGGCGGAGAGTCATACGTCATCGATGCACAACTCTTTCCAGCGGTGTTCTGCTCGTCATGCGTACGCTCCCTATTTATTTATAAATACATGTTTACTATTTATTTTTATATTAATTGTATATACAAATAAGCTTGAAATATTTTGTTTGAAATAATAAAACTACATATTGTCACATTTTATGAAAAAATCATATATGATCATTTTGAACACTTAAATTGGTTTTCTGAGGCACGGCTGTCAACTTGAGAGTAGGGCATCAATGACGTTGCACCTTTTGGCAGGCTCTTACACGATCGCTTGCAGGAATTATTTTTTAAAAATCGCGTACGGAGACAATTTTTGATGTCCACGCGTATAAATTGGTGAAAGGTTATATTTTTTACTCTTCTTAATTATCAGTACAGTGAAAATCTCAGGACTGCTTCCCTTTAAGGGTAGCAATTCCCCCGCTTCGTGAAAGCGGTTTAATAGTCAAGTGCTCTTTCATTATGCTAGAAAAGTTTGTTTGTTTTGGTTTTTTTGCGAGGTGTGTGTTTTATAATAGACCGGTTAAGTCGTGTATTCAGATTTTTTACATGCTTTGTTCGCAAAAGTTGCCCTTAAAAACCACAAAGCTTGCCGGAGACTTGCCCGACCAAGTAACAACTAGGCAAGTTCCTGGCTATTGAACGCAGGTGAATTAAATGCTTCGTTACCTATTCTGTTGGGAAAAAAAAAAGAAATCCAGAAATTGTAATAAATTGCAGAAACGGTCTGCTGACGGTCTATTGATCACATGACCCGAAGGAAGGTCACGTGACCAGTCAAACGCTGCTCCAAAAAGCTGCGGAAATCCTCAAGTCGGGTGCAACGTGTACAGTAAATCCTTAGTCAGTGACACCGTGATACGCATAGCCGTACTGGTCCCGGGCCGGCGTCCAGAGGCGGTTTGAAATTTTGACCTGTTTGAGGCCGGCCCGATTTTTTGTGGACTGTTTATACACCTAACGGTAACCGCCTCCGCGGCTTTCTCTCATGTGTCGTGCAGGGGTGTATCGTCTATTATACCAGGAAATACATGAAGATCCGACCGATGTACAATATCATGCTCTCCTGTTGCACGTATTGAGTATTTTATTTTATTTTTTTAGTCTACAGAGTTGACATCCGAGCACCACACGAAATCCTCAATCAATGATAATAACGTTTCAATATTAGAGTTTTCCACGGAAACTGGTAACCTTCTAATGACAATCTTTTACGCCTCAGGATGCAACTGTATCCTAAAAAAAAAATGAAGACTATTGCGGAAAATTTCAAGCTCTAGGCTTTTTTTTGACAGCTTTAATGTCATTTTCATATCGCTTTAGTGACTATAAGAAAATGACAACGATTAAACTGTTTGTTAGGAATAGATGTAATGGGAGCGCCGCGCCGACGTGGTTTTTGATACAATATAACTTAATAAAATCTCCAATAACAGGGGACTCAATGTATTTACTTCAGGGAGGTATTTACTTTCAGTGTACAATTTCACTGTGAAACTGTCACCTAGAGCATACCGTGGTCAGAGAAAAAAAAAACTCTGGAAAATTTGAGTGATTATGAAATATTTCTATATTTTTCTATATTTTTCTTTCAGTTCTTATTCTTTTACATTCGCTATAATTTGTGGAACTATGTCAATCCATTAACTTATAACGAATCTTTGTCATCAGTTCATCAATTTATAGACACACATACAAACAGACATACAAGAACATACGCAATCATTATTATTATTGATCATTCCACAGTTTCGTGTTTGGGCGCGGCGTGAAGCTCTTTCGTCCGTCGTGTTCGCGCTGGAAGATGGTGTGGCCATGCTGGATTACTACGACTATTACTACGGCACGAAGTTCCCCCTCCCTAAGATGGGTACGTACAGAGATACATGATTGTATTTTCAATATGTATTAGCAAGTGGAAAAGGAGGAGGGGGTAAAGACCAGAGAAATGAAGAGAAAGAAGATTGACGGACGGGGGGGGGGGGGGGGGGGGGTTGAAAGAGGGAGAGAGCGAGGAGGAGAGAAAAAGACAGAGGGACTTACGAGAGTGAAGGGCATAAGATAACACGTGCATTAATAAATTATTGAACCCAACGGCACCAGGGATGTTATTATCATGGACATGACGGTATAATCGGCAGTAGCTGTAGTAGCAGCAGCTGCAGCAGCAGCAGTAGTAGGAGTAGTAGTTGTTGTTGTCATTGTAGCAGGTGTTGTGTAGTAGAAGTAGCATTAAGTAGTAAGTAGTAGTAGTAGTAGTAGTAGTAGTAGTAGTAGTAGTAGTAGTAGTAGTAGTATGGTAGTAGTAGTAGTAGTAGTAGTAGTAGTAGTAGCATCAGCAGTAGTGGTTATAGTAGTGGTAGTAGTAGTAGTAGTAGAAGTAATAGCAGCAAGAGGAATTTGTTAGTAAAAGTCGTAATAGGCTCAGTGAACTGTTACATAAGAGTAGTCGCAGTAAAGCTGGTGTTAGTCGGTGTTAGGCCTGAGATTGTTTTCATATTAACGGTATTGTGACGTGATATTGAATGATGAAGAAGAGGTGATACGTGCATGGGACATAATACAATGATATAATCCACTTCCTATATGCATGTTTAGAAAATATCATCAACGCAGATATTTGTAATTTTTTTCCTCTTTTCTTCCGTTGTACTTCTTGTTTTCGTTGTTTCTATTATTTTCTCGTTTCTTTCGCTATGACAAACACGTTGGTGATTTATCCGGACAGACATGATCGCCATTCCGGACTCCTCGGTGGGCGCCATGGAGAACTGGGGTCTCGTGACCTACCGCGAAGCGAACCTGCTCTACACGCCGGGCGAGACGTCGGCGAGCAGCCAGCAGCTGATCAGCGTAATCATTGCGCACGAGCTGGCCCATCAGGTATAGGATCGCCCCCCCCCCTTCATCCATCCAAACAACAACAACAACAACAACAACAACAACAACAACCACAACAGCAACAAAAACAGCAACAACAACAGCAACAACAACAGCAATAACATCATCGATAACAACAGCATACAAAAGCAAAAAACAACAAACAAACAAAAACACACAGAAACAATGAAAAATGAAGACGTCAGACAAAAAACCCATAACAAGAATAAGAAACCATGATTATACAAGCACGCACAAACATGCACTCACACAAAGAAAGAAAGAAAGAAAGAAATTATGTGATTTAATTTCGTCCTCCCTTTCCATACGTGACATTCAATGTCAGTGACATCATAATTTTCATAACAATGACTGTTATTCAAATTCATGAAATTAAATTCTTCCGTCAATCTTTTTTTTTATATTGCAATTGATCAACAAATTGCCCTACATCAACTCCCGCCCGACAGCCAGTGCTGGTTCTAATCCTTGTAGTTGCAGCGAGCTTATTTACGTCGATGTAGGGCAATTTGATAAGCAGTTGCAATAAAAACATGTCGACAGGAGAATAAAACAAAAAGAATGTATATTTTGAACGCTGATAAACATGACACTGTTTTGGTATCAGGACTTCATATCATGTAACCTAAAACTGTTTCTATTTCGTCCAGTGTATTTCTTGTGACATACAGGCACACACAAATAAATACACACAGATCTGCACACAACCAGCAAATTAATGAAACATGATATAAAAGTTAATCTAGTCCATTGCCAATATTACATTTTCACGATATTCACGTTTTTTTTAATGTACAAAATTTATTAATTGCTGAGAATAGTATATCATTAATCGCTGTGCTTCATTCTCTGTTTTGTAATCTATGTTTTATTTTGTTGAGCGTTTGCCTTTATTTTTTTTGTCTTTCCTTGTTTTTGTTTGTTCTAGTGGTTTGGAAATCTAGTGTCATTCGTGTGGTGGAACGACCTCTGGCTGAAGGAAGGGTTTGCTAGCTACACCGAGTTTATTGGAACCGATGTGCGTCATCCAGACTGGGACATGGTAAAATCTGTGAAACTCACAGCCGTTTTTTTTATCGTTTGCCTGTAAAAAAACAAAAACAAAAACAAAAACAAACTAATAATAATAATAATAATAATGATAATACTACTACTACTACTACTACTACTAATAATAATAATAATGATAATAATAATGATAATAATAATAATAGTAATAGTAGTAATAATAATAGTAATAATGATACCATTCCGGAATGCACATTGCTTCATGTTTGTATTATCATTGTTCAAAGCAAATCAAAAATACATTTATCTCAGTTTATAATGAAACAGCTTTTGTATCAAGTCTATGTGAAAGGGCCGATTGCAGCCTATAGTTAATACTTGAGAAAGGGAAAAGTTAGTATTCACTTTTACTGTTTGGGCATGCCGACTTGATTACGCGATGCGGTACGTAACAATAGTTTCTCCTTTGGCATGAACGTGAGTCAGACGGACCAATTTGTGGCCAGGCGTTTCTACGAATCCCTGGAAGCAGATGCCATGACAACGTCCCGCCCACTGATTGTTGACGTCGACACAGCAGACGACATCAACCAGCAGTACGACTCGATCGCATACGACAAGGTGAGGCGCTGAGCGTCCTGTCCGCCTCCGAAACACCAGACACTCTATGCGCGGCACACGCAGCACGTGCATATGTGTCCCCACTTATAACGTTCCGATTTAATTCAGCAAAGTCATTCCGTAACTCTGCAGCTTTTTATGCCAAAGTGCTTCAGGTCCTGTTCGTTGATGACTTCCCAATATTCGCACAGCAATTTGAATACTTCAGTGAGGATGAGCCCTGAAACTTTGGAAAGAATCACAGTGATTTTGAAGATATGATATCTTTTTTTTATATATATATCATAAATAGCATCACAAACTTACTTTTGTTTTTTTATGTAAGTATATATCGCTTCTTCATACACGAATTAATCCTCACTTGTCAATGTGGAGTTGTAACGATCAGCACATGTGTGCCACATTTAGGACAACGTGCACTCTTGAGATATTGAGCAATATTATAAAAATAAGGCATGATCTATGATGCACTTTACTGGATTTGAGAACGACAAATACTAAATTACCCCGAGTGCTGTTTTGTTTCACCGAGGCCGAGTAGAGAAGATGAATTGATACCATTTCTCATCCTCAATCCTCTTTGTCTCCACAGGGATCGTCCATCATCAGAATGATACAAAACTTTCTGGGAGAAAGCGCCTTCAGAAGAGGACTGCAGGTATGAAAGCCTGATATGGAATTAGACTCAATGAACGGAAACGACAACTAAACATCCTTTGTGCTTTTTCATCAGAACGATAGTCATTTTCTCTCGCACTTTTGCTGTAGAAAACCATTTGATGTTAATGGGCTACGAATATATCTGTAAAACTACGATACAGTACATTTCGTTTTTCAACCCTCTCCCTTTAAAGTGCATAGAGACACTACGGTAGTGATATGCGCTATATAAGCATTGTATTATCATTACGATAACTCCGTAACACGCAGGCGTAATTATTTGTGAAATAACGACAACACTTGAAGCGCAACACTTGAAATAACTGTAAGATATTTTTTTTTCTCAATGTTGCACGTCGTTGGTCACAGGTCATAATTGTGCTATCGCTTTCCAAACATGCAGCAGTGTACTTTACTAGTTACCGTTTTTATCTTTTCTTACACCGGATGAAATATGATATTAAATATGACTGCACTTGTTTGCTGTAAACACTGGATGACGTCTACAATCACGTGATATTTATTGCATGTGAAGCATAAGATTGTGTGTTGAATATTGTTTGCGGGACGTACTGCTACACTGATGACCTTTCCGTTTAAATCAGTGCTCTGACTAGTGATAACAGTCGTATATTTATACGTCATATTACTTGTCTCCTCAATTATGGCAGATTTATCTGGATCGGTTCAAGTACGCCAACGCAATCAACACTGATCTTTGGAACTGCTTCACGGAGGTAAACCGTAAAGGTATTATGCGTGGTGGGATAGTCTCAGGCCTTTTGTACATGAATAATCTTTCATTTCATATCCTTTAAAGTCGATACACGTCTCTGAAACAAACACAATCAAGTATACAAACAAACACATGCAAAGAAGCACTTGATACTGGAGAACTTTCGAATAACAATTTGACTATTGAATTGACCACAGGGTTTTCCACACAATGACTGATTGTATGAAAACAAAAGACATGGAAAAAGAAAAAAAACTTGATGTCAAGGGATGAACATTGGTTATCCTGTGAAATAATGCGACGGACACGCGCCTCTTGCTCAGTAATTGTGTGTTACGTTATGTGTTCCGAGTGAGTATGCTTGTTTGGCGTATTATTGTATATCTTAGATGAGGGAGGTTGTCACCTCTCTGATAAGACAGCTAGTAACTATCTGGAGGAGAATTCAATATTGTTGATTTTCAACGGCATGGATATATCATAACGTCAACTCAAGCTAGAAGCAATGCTACAAAAATCAACTTACAATAGAGGGGAATGCTAAGCGGGACACATAAATCTCACTTTTTCTTTTTTTCAAAAGCAGTTTATTTTTATTTTTTGGCCACTTTGGAGATAATTTCCCATCACGAAGAAGCTAATTTGATTAACAATGTTTTTTTTCAGTTGACATCATTCAATGCAACGTTACGTATTTATAATATTTCTTCCGCAACGAATGGCTGATGGGTACTTCTATGTTGATTTTTACAGGCCGCGGAGGAGCATAACATAACAGATATCGATGTGAAATTGGTAATGGACACATGGACGCTGCAAATGGGATACCCCACTGTAAGCGTGTCACGTGACTATGGAGTACAAACCCAGACCTTTCTGGCCAATCAGAGTCGTTTCCTCATCAACCCGGAAGCAAACACGACCAATCAATACGATGACCTCGGGTACGTGTACAGGTCACTCCGTTTCTACATCAAGTTTGAAAACTGCGTTGTATCATATAGGGCGCCCATTTGTCACTATAGCTATGACACTGATTATCTGAGTTTATCGTCAAAATATTTGGCCTACATGACATTGTGTATGTGCATTGCAATGATTAATATAATTTATATGTGCATATACGTGCATATCATGTATATGTTTGTCCATATAAATTAATTGCATAGTATATATTATATAATATACATATGTATGTATATATATATATATATATATATATACATATATACATATATGAAAGTTCAAATAGGTGTGTGTGTAAGGTAAAGAGATAGACAGTAACTGTGAGAAATAGAAAGAAAGAAAAATATATTTGCCCGCTTTGACTGTTAATAATACAAAAATCTACTCTTTCGTCATGTTATAGCTACGTGTGGCACGTACCTCTGAGGTTCACCACCGAAGGTCAGGCAGAGTTCGCCGATGCACCTTTGAAGTGGCTGCCACCTGACACAACCTGTAAGCAGAGCTGCCTTTGTTTATATAGGTTTTGACTTCCTGTGACTATGTCCTTTTAACTTTGTATAATGTTTATATATTGGTAATACATCCTATATGTAAAAAAAGTATCTTGCATCTAAGAAAAAAGAAGAATCTTATAATATACGCAAATATCATTATATCACATAATATATATTTTTATTTTGTAAGTCTCTAAATTGAGACTACGCATTACTTCGTATGATGATTATGTGAGGCCCCACCCACGCGATCAATTTGTTCGTAGCCGTGTTCTTAACTGTGAAATTTAGCATTTGACAAAGGTTGGAGTAGAGAAAACATTTAAACAATCATTTAAAGTGCTGATTTACCGTTTCGTATATTACATTGCATTATGTTATGTTATATCATCGATTGTATTATATTATATTATATTATATTATATTATATTATATTATATTATATTATATTATATTATATCATATTATATCATAATAATTGCATCTTACTTACTGAAAATAAGGACATAGGGCATTCCATATTATGGTATGCTCTGATTGCCATTTGTATAGGAAGTCTGCACTCTTCGATATTGTGTAATCATTATGATATTAATTAATTTTATTAAACTTTCTGCTTTACTTTTTCTTTCATTCACTCATTCTCTTTTTACTTTCATTTCCGAACACATATATTACAAACGGTGTGCCACTTGTGTAGGAGAGCAAACATTTTGATAACTTTGGTTACAATGGTAATAAGTAGATAAGTGATTGTATTATCATAAGTTTTATACCTAAGATCCTAAAACCGCCAAATTCCCCTGATTTGCGGGAGGCTCCTTGAAAAGAAAGATGCCTCTTCAAATCCTGACAAGAAAAAATGAAGTCCACTGTGGTTTTTGAAATATTTTCACATAATTATTCAGGTTCACATGGGACAAACTGGTACTTCCCTGGGTACTTAAAGGAAAATCCCCAATTTTGCACTATGGACGATGCCATCCTTAAAATCCATATAAGAAAAATGTTGAACGTGTTGAATGAAGTGTTTGAAAACACAACTTACTTGCTTAAGACCTATTACCGCAAGAAAGAACTATAATGCCTATAGGCTTATTTGTCGTCAAGATCTGTGTTATGTGACACAATAGTTATAAACTTGTAGTGAAACAACAGATAGCAGAAAAACGTTACTTTCTCTCTCTTTCTCTATCGTTTCCATTCCATATCTCCGTTGAATTTAAAAAGTATCGACCACTTTACCCGACTCTACCGGTGACGGAGACTGGCTGTTACTCAATGTCAACGCGTACGGACATTATCGCGTGAATTACGACGCACACAATTGGGATCTTCTCATAACGCAACTGAACACGAATCACGAGGTACGCACTGAGTATTTCTGCACGATTTGAATTGCAATATCGCCGTCACTTGTACTTTACACAAGAAAACTTGCTCCTAAATTTCAAATCAGTTATCATATACAAAAGTGACAACAACTTAATGAACATGTCTTTCTTCTTGCAGTGCCTGCTTACATTATTTCTGTTAAGTATAGCTAATAACCAAGAGATAATTTTAGAAATCTCGTGACCCGACTTCAATAATATAGTGCCTCCGGGCCGCGAATATTTTTTCGCCTGATATATATATATATACACCGTATATATATATATATATATATATATATATGTATATATATGTATATATGTTGTATATATATATATATATATATATATATGTTGTATATATATATATATATATATATATATATATATATAAGCTACGTATCATGTCGAAATAAAAAAAGGTCAGTATGTTTCGGGACAAATTTCTTATTGTGCAATTCTGTAACAGTCACTCGTTTGTAATCTATGTTTTTCAAGTTTTATGTTGTAATTTAGACCGATTGATAATTTCGGTCGTTGTTGTTTTGATGATTCATGTAGATTAAAACTAAGAAAACCAAGAAGTTGAGTTTAATAGTGTCACTAGGTTTCATTAACTTTCATTTCAGGCTATACCCGTCTCAAACCGAGCTGGAATGATTACGGATGCCTTCAGTTTGGCTCAGGCTGGAGACCTAAGCTACACCACGGCCTTCAATCTGTCCCAGTACCTCGACCAAGAGAGACACTACGTGGCTTGGCGAACCGGGGAAAGAACGTTTGAGTACATTGACCTCATGTTATCTCGCACGTCCACATACGGGCCCTTTCAGGTAGGGAAATGAATCAATGTAATCTTATTGGCAAGAAATCTTCTTCCCCCCCCCCCCCCCCTCATTGTCTTCCTGTTTGCATGACGTTAGAACAAAGATAGTGATATCACATCAAAGAAAAACTTTTGCCAAAAACAGTGAATAGATGTAAGGAATGTTTAACATTATTATGAAGACTAAAGAATTCCAGAAACGTAACAATTGTGAATTTTAAGAATATTACTCTAGAAAAAAAAAGCGAATAATGAAGTAAAAGTGTCCATTCATCAGCCTCGCAGGATTGATTGAACATGACTTTTTTTTTTAATTGCACGCGAGAACGCAATTCCTATTGTCAAGTTAATCAGAAAAAAGAGTTAGTTTTCTTACATTATCTTTTTTTTTAAAAGTAGCTGCGCAAATGTAATGTCCTTTATTATCATAATGATTGTAAATCTCGTACTTTGAACATAACCCAACACTACTGACAACAGACTCTTCTGTTTGTAATTATTGAGACAGACTGAAATTGTACATTTAGGTGAAGTTTCACCTAATTCTTATTTTGTAATTTGGCATTGTATAAATTGCGGGGTTTTTTTTCTGTTCCCTTTTCAAAAGAAATATGAAAAATAGTTGAATTTAAAATTTTAATAATGCTAATAATAAAAATGATAATAGTAGATGATAATTATTATTGTTATTATTATTAATCATTATTAGTTTATTATTATTATTGTTATTATTGTTATTGTTGTTATTATTATTATTATCATCATTATTATTGTTATTATCATTATTTTTATTATTACTTATATTATTACTATTGCTATGTTTATCATCATTGTCATGATTTACGGAATCCTCTTCCAACAGGCCTACATGTTGAGTATCGTCGAACCATTCTATCAAGATGTCGGATGGGACGACAGCAGAAGCAGTCACCTCGAACAGTATGTTTCAAATTGTCTCAACCCAGTAACACGTTTTGCAGAAAGTATAATTTTCCCACTAAATTGGCAACTCTGGATATTACGTTGTATAATATATTGGGAGATATAATACTATATGTACTGGAGAATAATCAGAATGATAATGGAACGTGTTATAGATTCAAAAGTTTTAATTCCATTTTGTTTACCAGCTTTCGTAGATTAAAAAGATTAAAAAAGAAAATCATTCGAGATCTGAAAAATATAAACATAATCTTTTAAACGTTACAAAATGAGGTGGTCTTCCAGCATTGCTAAAGAAAGACTACAAATTCAAATAAAATTGAGACCCTGACATTTTTTTTTTATAATAGTGATAACAGTTGAAACCAATGATGATTATGACGTCGTATCAGTTCTGTGGAAAAAAAAAAATGCGTTGAAAAATTGAATTGAATGTACTAGGATTGAATGACACGCTTCCTTAAATGTCCCGGAAATATGTTCTATTTCTTTACTGTTTATTACATTCTAGATTAGGGCGTGTCGTCGCCATAAAACAGGCGTGTCGCTATGGAAACCAGGATTGCGTGACGAGAGCTACATCCCTTTTCAAGAACTGGATGAAAAACCCATCAAATAATACGTAAGAGCGTGTGCATGCTGCATTATGTTTGTATCGTAAAATCTTATGTTGTATTTGATTCATACTTTTAAGGAGAGCTGAGGCCAAAAATTTGATTTTTTTTTTTAAGATTTGCAAATTTCAGTTTTGTTAGACTTGTGTTTCTTTTTTTTTATAGACAAACGCTGTTTCAGTTGATCTATTCATAAATACTTCTTATAAATGCAATTATTATTATTGCTATTATTATTATTATTATCATCATCATCATCATCATCATCAAATGGCATTACAAACTTGACAGTCAAAGACTAATAAAATATTCATGAATGGGTTTGTTTAAATATCTTCAATCAATCGCACTATGTAATAGAATACAAAAATGATTATGAAAGAAAAAGGATGTATAATTCAGCTGTCATGATTTCATTTTATTTGCAGCGTACCGCCAAACCAGAAATATAACGTTTACTGCACCGCCATCGGTGAGGGCGGGCAAGAAGAATGGTACTTCGCTTTCAACCAGTACGAGTCAACGATCATTGCAAGCGAGAGGGCTATACTGCTGCAAGCGTTGGCGTGCAGCCGAAAGCCTTGGATACTCAGTCAGTAAGTTGCTGTTTGGTCGTGTGT
Organism: Diadema antillarum; assembly: GCF_040938485.1. NCBI lineage: Eukaryota > Metazoa > Echinodermata > Echinoidea > Diadematoida > Diadematidae > Diadema > Diadema antillarum. Next base: position 851,803 of record NW_027271249.1, on the reverse strand, counting down.
TTGTTGAATGGCCTAAGTCGAAAAAAAAGTAATTTTCCATGTTATTTCTATGCCATTATATTAGGGGGGTTTAAAGACGAATTATCACTTAGCCAATTCTCATTATTCACGTATTTCGTTCTTTTTTTTCCGAACTACTTTGGTTTATTTTCTATGTTGTATACTTTTTTTGTTGCATTTTTCTTCCTCTTGATTTGGTAAAATTTATTTTTCTGCATAGACCCCTTAATTCAAACAGAGTGTTTGAGAGTGTTTAAAAGTGTGGCACAAGGGCATACTGCAAGTATGTCTTTCTGTCAAATTGTTTGATTTGCAGTGTATGACATATAATCTACAGATATGATGCCTTTCTGCCAATGTCAAAAAAAAATGCTGCCTCAGTACAATTCAGGCATTTTTTGTTTGTTTGTCTGTTTGTTTGTTTGTTTGTTTGTTTGTTTGTTTGTTTGTTAGTCCTAGAGGAGATTGCTTATAATATGACACTGTTCTGTCATAACATTTAATTCACTCCGTATCAAAAGATATTGGCCTTGGGCAGCTCTCTACTCGGTGTGATTTAGTGGAGCTGGTAGTAGCTCAGCTCAAACATCCCTGATAAAGGGAAAATATGACAAATAGTAATACAGGATACTAGTATACGAGACTTCCGTAACACCTATGCCCTTGCATGCATATTTGCGCACACATACAAGAAAATGAGAATCGTGACACGGAAACTTTCTTCGATGAATGGTGTAGTTTAAAAATGTAGTTTAACAGCATCTCATTAGTGTCGTTCAAGTGTAATTCAACAGTATATCCTGTCTCTCGTCCGGAATATACAGATCGAATACCTGGGAAGATTTGTCTTCATTTTGTGGTCGTGATTATTTCAAACTGCGTCCGTACTTACAAACTGATTCATGTACGTGGAAGTTCTAATGGTTTGATAAGTATTTGAAGAGCTTGCTTCCAAAAGGCGCTAAATCCATTGAAAGACAATGGATTTGGCGCCTTTTGGAAGCAAGCTCTTCATTTGAAAAAATCGTTAGGGACAGGAGGAATTCATTTTAGTGTAGGGGGCATATGTGCTTAAATGCGGAGGGTTGTCGTAATTTCACTTTATTGTTCTTCAGCTTCTTCATCGTGACACCCCTTTACCAGAGTGGATGCTTCCTTTGAAAGGATTATGCCTATGTACCTGTCTCCCTCTCTCACCCCTTCTGTAAATTTTTTTTTTCTCCCATATTATTCGTCCATTAGGATATAATGCCCTTTTTTTTATTCCGTTCAGTCTCATTCCATTATGGTTATCTTCCTAGTGTTAATATTTCATTATTATTATTATTATTTTCATTATTATTTTCATTATTGTTATTATTATTATTATTATTATTATTATTATTATTATTATTATTATTATTATAACATTACAGATACCTTGAAATGACGCTAGATCGGATCAAATCGCAGGATGCAGCCAACGTGGTAACCTATGTGGCCAGCAACACAATCGGATACGATCTCGCCTGGAAGTTCTTCCAAGCCAACTGGGCATTTTTCAGGGAAACGTGAGTGTCTTCGTTTTCCGCTCAGCTGTTTATGTTTTGCCCCACTTTTTATTACATTTTCCGCGCCCTTTTTGGATGTATCAACAACGTGAATGACTTGTGTGCACTATTCTACAAAGATCTTGTCCGGCATTCAGTGAATTCAAGTACAATTGAGGGGACTTTGATATTAAAACAATGATAAATGGAGAGAAATCAGGCGTGCAGATTAGTACAAGGTTGATCAAAGTCGGACTTAATACAAATAGTGTAGAGTTCTAAAGTACAAATGCACACTTTCTGTGAAAGCTAATACTGGTCGATTTACAAGAGTATATACCTTGCTAGTTAATTAGCATCTAAACGCTTTCCTACTTTCTCTTCTCCTCTCTCCGTCTCTGTTTTATCTTCTCTCATTCTTGTCAATTTTTCTTCCTCTTCCCCCTCTTTTTCTTCTTGTTTTTAATCTTTATGGTCATGTTCATTTATCTATTAATTTTGGTTCGTCTTCCTTTCATTTGTTTTGGTTTGTCTTCCTTTTTGTTCCATCCGTTATCATTCTTCCTGTTCTTTTCCTTTTCCTTAACTTTTGTTCTCGTTTTCTCCGACAGGTACGGGAATAATTTATTCCAGTTTGCAGTTTTGATTGAAGGTGTTACAGCATATTTCAACACGGAATTACTACTATCGGAGGTAAGACATCGTGCGTGGTTGTTGTTTTTTTTTTTGTCTGTTGTCTGGCATATACTTCTCCTTTCAGTCCTTATATTTCTCTCTTTACGCATTATCTCATAAGAATAAAGGTTTTCCAATTGAAGGAACTGAAGTTGCTCAGTTGATGAAAGCACCACCGAGTCTGCAGCATGAGGTCCCTGATTTAAGTCAATCATCTGGTCCTTCGGTAGGGACCTACAGCCATTGATCTTACCGCTGTTTGCCTACAATATCTGATTGCTTCTCAAGCTGTTACGACCTATTATTATAAAGCTAAGCATACACCTCGGATTCAAATATTAGATTTTATTTTTCCGCCGGTCGTAGTCGTAGCCTTCTGTTGCTGACTTTCCGATATTCATCAGATTTCACAAGAGTAAACTTTCACACGGCATAGAAACACTTGTGTATTTATGTCTTGCCTTTTATATGCTTTAAAAATATTATCAAAATTCAAACACTCTCAAAAAATCGTATATGTGAAATATATTTATGTATTTACATAATCTCCATCTCTTGGGGCCAACCCAAGTAACTCGTTTGGCTTTACCCAACGCAATTCCTTAAAGGAAACAAGACTTATTCGTTTGTATTCTTTTCTTCATTACTTTTTTTTAATCACATCATATTTACCACTTGTGTCTCCCATGCACACTCTACAATAATATTCATTTCTGATAAGAGTTCTTATTGACCAACTCATCAAGTGATGAGTTTTTGAGCAATACCCAGCTTCTAATATTCTTACCCCCCCCCCCCCAGCTGTTGGATTTCATCGCGGAGCATCCCGACCAGGGTACAGGGAGGAGGGCGCTGTCATCGGCAGTGGAGCAAACCAGGGCCAATGTCAGGTGGATGGAAGACTTCAGACCGGACGTGGACGCCTGGCTGCAGCAGAGGACGCAGAGTCGAGCTTAAAGGGATGGAACAGTATAGGTGGAGCTGAGAATTAGATTTTTTGCGAGATACCAAGAAACCATTCATGAAGTAGAATAATGCATATCATTCTATATTAAAGAGGACTTCAAAGTTTACTTGATGAAAATTAGTTTTGGAATGGTTGAGACATCCAAAAACAAAGTCAAAGAAAGTAAAACAAAGCTTTTGTAATAAAAGAAGGGGTCCCACCTTTTATTAGGATTGCTCTGTTTTGGATATCTCTGCCATTTCAAAACCGATTTTCATCAAATAAACAGTGAATTCCTCCTGGAATCACGCGCATTTTTATATTTCATAAGAGGTTTCTCATTATCTCACCAAAAAATGTTAGAAATCTGAAGTGATGTCTCAACCAAAACTATTTGATCCCTTTAAATCCGTCATGCTGATTGAGGTCATCGCCCCTTTTTTGATGACAAGACCTTGCCCTAGCCACAGTATTCACCCGCAGGCATTCCACTACTGTAGGGAAGTTAATGAAGTGAATGAACCATAGACTTAATGGCTTGATGATATAGAAAACATCTTGCAACATTATCAGCAATGCATCCAGGCCAATTCTCATGTTGACCGAATGAAGGCTATGATACTGGTTATTTAGGATACAACTTGTACTAAATTGAGTTGACAGCAGTGGCATGGTGTCTATATTATTCATTGTATTTCGAATACTTTACTCTATCTCAAAAGAGCGTGAAATGTCCTTATTTGCAATAGTTCAGATTCTAAACGTTTTTGATTGGGTTTATCCTACCGCACACGGCAGCTAGTTAGCCTCGCATACAACGCCTTTGTTTGCGTTCTTTGCCGCTTGGTGGCAAAGAAAGCACGTTCAGAATCTGAACTATATTTGCATCTGCTGCATCATATCTATACCTGTTATGAATTGTTGTTGGTGTGTATTTTGATAGCATCATATGATGTTGCTCCCCACGGAATATTATTTACTTAGAAGAGACTCACACAATACAAACACTCCCTCCCTAGCAAAATGCTGCCAAAATAGCAATACACTTCGTAGAGAGGTAAAGCGAACCGGAATTTTCACCTGCCGATATAATATAGGGATACCTGCTGTAAAGAGATGTTCAGGTTTGGTACCAGACACTGTCATTGTCTTATGTATTCATACAGTTGCCTTTCAAGCCTATTTTCAGCCAGTTAGTAGATAAGGCTGCAGACCTCCAGAATCTGAATGTTACTATGTGCTTACTTACATCTTGAGTGCAAATTTTTACCCTGTACTTACCTGATGCTTTCTTGGTCCTTTTTTTTTTTGGGGGGGGAGGGGGGCGGAGAGGAGAAGAACTTACTTTGCACGTGGGGAGGCTATGACATGTACTTGCAAATAAGCATTAATGTTTATAATGGTTTTAGTGTTACTGCGATTGCCACTGCTACAGAAAACTTGTTACTATTGTGTTCCGCCTTCAATAAGGAAAATTTGGGTTGTAGGTCTCTTATTACTTCTGCGAATATCCTGGAGTCTGCAATCGTCTGACAAAGGTTTTCTTTAATTCATGTAGTAATTAATACTATCGAATTTAAAACGAATTAAATTGTGTCTTCCTTTGGTCATCACTTTGTTCGAGACTCCTATTACATATTGCAAATTTAGGTCACAAAATCTGATTTTGTTTTTGGTGCTATCGCTATTCTACCAAGAAAAAAAAAACCAACAACAACAACAACAACAACGAAATGTCGCCAAATCCTAACAGAAGAAGACGTATTTAATTCATGGTGCTGTTTTGGCCTTGATATGACACTGCATGTCAGGTTACTATGTTGGTGTTGATGGTCTTTGTCATAATTTTCGACCCCAAAATGAATCATGTGCCGAAGCAGTTTAAAGAGTGCGTCATAGCGATTGTTGCTAATCAGCTTCTCCATTGTTACATTGTTACACAATAAGTTATTCCCCATGTATTCTCAGCCCTCTTAACTACACCTGTATAGTGTTTTCATTGTGTATCTGTGTGAATTATATCTACCGTATCTTTGCCTTCAGCTTTACGAATATAAAAGAGGACGTTGAGAAGTCATTGCTTCAAAATAATGTGAATGCAATAATGAAGTACATGAGTATTATACCCAGCCATTCCAGATATCATACGAAATATAATTTGTTGCAAAGGGACGCCGATAGTGGTATGACCCATAAGATGATGTGACGTCTGATGTGCGTAAGTAGAGATCGGATGTGTTCATGAAAGAAAGTAATCTGTAAGGATACAACGTAGCGCGTATACAATATATACCAAGTAAGCTTTAAGTTCAACATCTAAACATTTCGCGATCTATCTATTGTACTGATCTGCATATATACCAGCGCTTTCTAAAGCCACAGCCATCTTGCGTGTTCGGCAGGTGGCTCACCGTTTCTTACACGGAAACATGAACATCCATGATTCTTACCGGCTACAGATAGATCTCATTATTATGTGATAATGTATTGTGAGAGTCATACCATTCCAGGCATGAACAGTTCTATATGACTTTATTTATGCTGTACATATAATACTCTATCATGTGACACGATATCTTCGAAAGTCAAGAAATCTATGACGCAACCAACACAAAGCTGTGTCATTATCCAGTAGCGTGAATGATGTGTATACGTTTAGACGTCGCTGGTATTCGTCATGTGCGTCTTGTCAAAGCTAAACTTTCAGTGAAAAGCAAATATTTGTGGTTGTCATAGTCTGTCTGATTGTCAATTTAAATGAAAGAAATGACAAAATAGTAGTTACACAAAGTCGACATGACGTCAATAGATATGAGACCTCCGTGTGTTTCCATGGCGAGGGCATAACGGGGGAACGTTCAGTGTCAAACCTTTTTCGAGGACGATATGAGATCCCCTGTAGAACTTTTCAAATGTATATGCCAGGTTGATGGAAGGTCATTAAGTATGTAATGATGTATCCTTGACGGCTTCGCTCTTCATGATTGCAGTCTAGTACGATTTTGCTGTTGTAACTCGTGGTGCGGATGAATATGACATGTGAGCTCTTTTCACTGGCAGCCTTCGCTTGTCAGTGGAAAAAAAGAACAATAATTACAATAAATAAGTAATCTTAGGATGTAAAAATCATGTTGCAAGGTACGTTTCTTGTAACCTGGGTTGCTACTCTCTTTCTCTCTTTTTTCTCTATAGCTCTCTTCTCTCCATTCATATCTTAAATAAAATCTATACGATGTATGTTTTACAAGCATGCTTTAGCTGTTGTTATTGTGTAATCTTCAATGCGGTATTAAAGATGCATGTCGTACATAATTATCCATGAGAACCCTGCAAGCACTTATGCCGTTGTATGCCGACTGGTATAAAATCCTCATGGATATAATTATCGTACTTGTCTGCACCTGCTGACTATCTAAATTACAAATAAATACAAATTACAAAGTGCATATAAAAAAGTTGATGGTAAAAATTGGTCAGGTGCCATTTTTGATTTTTTTAAAGTTGGCCCATCATCAGATAGATGAAATAAAACACCTCTAGTGATACCTCACTTGCTACATAACAAGGAATATTCTTGAAGTTGTGATTAAAGATATCCCAATTTCATTTATCGTTTTCTTTGTTCTTTTGCGACTGTAACTAGAAATATATATCAAATTAGCATGAATGGAGTGAAGTCGTTTTGCAGTCAAATTCGTCATTCCGTATCCACACGGATATATCGCACATCGATATCATGCTTCTTTGATGTAAATGTGATGATGCATCTCAACAAATATCTAATCACAACTTCACTTATTACCTTTCATTGCATACAAAAATACTGACAAATTGTACAATTACTGAACTCCGACTTCAATACACACCGTAGGCAAAAAAAAAGAAGAAAAGATAATAACTTCGTTATCAAACAAATATCCATACAAGGTTTTTTTTTTTTTTTCTTATGATAATGTAAGTGCTTTACTCTCAGTACTCTCGTCTCCCCAGTGATATTGCTTTGTGCAATGGATTGCATCTTCTGTTATGAACTTCATAAAGAAGAATGGACAATTTGAGGCACTTAACTTCTTTACCAAACACATTATTTTGTGTGTATGAAGAACTTCTTGTATTAGAAATAAATGTATCGAAGAAGGTCTGAGCAGCTTTGAGCATTTCAGTCGACTAATGGCATTGTGCTATTGTGATTGGCAGTGCGTGTTTTTTTTTTTTTTTTGCACTTTGAGAGACAGAATACAGCAAATATTCACAAAGCACCGTTTTCCGGATGATCTTTAGGCGAACAAATCATGCGAGCGTTTGCTGAATAAATATCTGGCTAGATGGAATTGAATTTTCGATATTGACGTGGATTCTTGGAGTGCGGATAATTGACGGAGCCAAAAGGCGATTAGAATATGCAACGGGCTATTTTTTTTTAATATGATTGCGAAAGAGAAATATGGCAGCCATAAAAATAAAATGATCGTGGACAAAGAATATCTCTTCCCATTACATCCATGCATTGTCCAATGATGAGTTCCTGATATTCCATACCCCCCCCCCCCCCCCCCCCCCCCCCCACACACACATACACGACAGAAAATGATACATGTGTAATCCAGGATGATAGATGACCTTTACGTAAAAGAGAATTGTTGATGGTTGATGAGAAAGTTGATAAAATGTTATCAAAGAAACGGGAGGAGAAGGAGGAGTAGGTTTTTTTTTTATGACACACACACACACCCACACACACATACACACACACACACACACACACACACACACACATACACACACATACACACACACACATCAACACGCGGGCGTGCGCGCACACACACACGATCTCATAACAGCCTCATATTCTCAGCGTATTTCGTAACATTAACACCAAATTATGATTGAACGAAATGATTATACATGTAGTTGATATCACGTCGAGACTTGATATCATTAGCGAATTAGATTAATGCCTACCTGTGAGCAACTGCGATTGCTGTATAGGAAGCGTTTAATGAAATTTATAAGTTCCCAACCGCAATAACTGACTGACCTTGCAGACAAATTTTAATTGGATTTATATTATTTTCTGAAACTTATGCAAATTAAAAAATGGTATTCTCTTAGAAGAATATATCGAATCCCAACTTCTGAAAAGCATAAGGCCGTTTTTGCAATGGGGGAGGGGGCAATATTGAGTTTGATCTTCTGTAGATCATGGTGTCAATTTCATATAATTTTTCGTTTTCAGTAAAATGTTAAACCACAATTGCACTATTTTACCCGATATTTGGAAAAATGCTTATGACTCTATCCACTTTGATTAAGCAAACTTTTTATTTCATGAATACTGTTAGTTTCATTTTTATTTATGCTCATATCTAACGATGCGCTAGCATACTCTTGTCGTTCTCAGTAACAATATGCTGAACCGAGAGATGTTTTTGTTTTGTTTTGTTTTGTTTTGTTTATCATCTGCATGGAGATCAATAGAGCCTACTCAACGTAAGTACCAGTAGCATTAACCAGATAAAGGTACGAGATAATCCAAGTTATTTATATTGTGAGCTATTGAAATTTGATTCCTGAATATCATGCGGTGCTTAAGTGATTGAAGTGCACAGGAGTGATCACCCCTTATCGTATTTAGTGCATCAGAGGGTCAATTACTTTATAAGTACCAGAGTATTTGACACGATTTCTCCCACTCCTGTGTACTGAAAGCTTTGAATCTGTGGCACCAGATGAAACATGCTGGTGGTGGTGGATGATTAGATGATTAACTAGTCATTGCTACACAATGATTATGATATCATCTGAGGTAAGCCATCAAATGGTAGCACAACAAATGCCGTTATGGTAACTGTCATTAAGGTATGCACAATACTAAACAACAATAATTATTTATATAGTTTGATCAGAATACCATTTCCTTTTCTGAATGATACGAGAAAAATGCCAACAAAATGGACAGCAACCTGCTGTCTATGCTCCACTAAAGCGGTGTATCATAGCACCAAAAAAAAAAAAAAAAATGACTTCACATCCCCCCCCCCCCCCCCCCGTGGTCGCTTTGTCGCTAAGCAACGATAATAAACGATTGCGGTTGCGGAGTGAAAATAGATGCCTCAGGCACTGCTAAAAAAATAAAGAAATGAAAGTAATCAATCTCTAAGTCGCTCTAAGAAATCACGTACAAATATCAACAATTTTGCAGTCCTTTATACAGAGACTCTTTTTCAGGAGGAAATTGGTGGATTTAGGCCTACGTACAGCTCCTCATTCCGAAGGTTTATTATCATTTTTTTTTTTTTTTTTTTTTTGCGAATGAAATCGGCTTCAATATTTCCGGAATACGCTTGCCCGAAAATGGAGAGGGTTAGGTTCGAAGTATGTTTGCAAGTGAAAAGGATTTCTGAATTACGAACCTTCGGAATGACGTATCTTGGGAATACGAACTCTAATTCATTTTTGGATTAACCAACCTTCGGAATTACGAACAAAAATCTTAACACAAAGAGTCCATTACCTCACGCTTTTACTTCTACTTATTACCGCTTGTATAGCAGTTTTGATAGACGGAAAGGAGAAAATTATAGAATCGTCAGGTTTGTCACAAAAACGTCGGATATACCGATCTATATGGGAATGAGATAAGGTGAGAGGTATAAAAATCTTTGTCTCAATTTTTTTTCCTTGGTCAAAAGTAATTCGAAGGAGAAGAAACTCCTTTATTCACCTACTTTAAGCTGCAAAGATTCTTGTAATTCAATGGTCAAAGGAGTAGGGTGTATTTAAAGTCCACAAATTATTGAATCAGCAAACACTTGTCAAATAAAGGCGATATTTTTTTTTAACCATCAGGGATGTCTTCGCCTCCTTTTGTATTTGTAAAATACACATGAAACTTGGGAATGTCATACTTTTCTTATGCATTTCCGGTGATTCAGATTTCAAAGAAACATATAAGGTGATGTTGTAATATGGGGATATCAACTCATGACATGTATCGGAACGTTTCATACATGGTTGAAATCAAAGAAGCATTTACCATATGTGTATACCACAGAATCAACAATAAAGGCTGAACTGGCGCGAAGCATGAATGAAAAAAGTTCGGAGAGAGCAATTTCTTGTTGGCACCCATAAACCTTTTTTTTTCTTTTTAAACACATGCATGACATAAATCTTTCCCCATTATAACCTTTATCCCTGCTGGAAAGAACACAATGTCCCATAGTGTGAGAAACACAGTGTGAACACAGTGTTAAATCTCTTCACACTGTTAAATTCGAGCGTGTTAACAGTGTGAACACAATGTGAGTCATCAATTCACAGTGTGAAACAAAGCATTACTATTTGAACACTCAGTGAAAACCACATCACAGTGTGAAATCATCTTCACACCGTTAAATTCGAGCGTTTTTACATAGTCGACTTTGTAAAGACACTGTGAAGACACTGTGAACGCACTGTGGGACACTGTGTTCTTTCCAGTAGGGTTGCTATAGTGAGAACACAATGAATGGTCCATAACAGCATGTTCATAATCCTGTCGCTATCTGCATGGCTGCTGACTTCACTCCATTTTATTGTCCGGCTAAAAATGCATGACTCAAAATGACAGTTATCTCCACATGATTCAGCATCAGATTTCATGTATCTTATGTATTGAAGTGTTTGCTTTATTATATAAAATAAACACTTTATTGAAATCAACATGCCGGTATACTGTTTAGCTGACACAATGTTTACCTTTACCTTTACCTTTACCTTGTAAGTTACAAGCATAAAAGCGGCCAAAGTTGCATTCCAAACGTACATGTATATAATGGGACTAAGCACACAACGGCAAACTCCATGGAATAACTCAAGAGTAATAGCAATTGTTAAGCTCATGCCATTAAAGCTTGTTTTGCAAAGATTGCGGCAAAGATAAATCTTTTATACAGTAAGTCCTTGGACAGCTTTTAGCGACTCACGTTGTGAATCGATCCTATCTGATCTATTCATGTCTATTTCAATGACCGATGCACTTTCTATACCTCCAGCACTGAACGCAGATAATTTTTAACCTGCAGGTTTTTAGGTGTTTTTTTTTTCTGTAGGCCTACACAATCATGCATTTAACGAATAGATCTTTGTGTAGTACAATGTATATATGGCAAATACGCTTATGCTCAAAATGTAGATATGAGGGACTTTGAATGGAAAGAGAAAAAGAGCCTATAAAGAGCCAATTCTATTGCATACTTGTAGGAATTTACCATGTTCGATTTGAATTCCGCTCATTGTGTGTCCTATCTCTTGTTATGATAGCAACAAAAAAAAAAGAAAAAGAAGAAGAAGAAGAAGAAGAAGAAAAATTTATCAAAAAGAAAAAAAAAGTACAAACAAATTACAAAAATAAGGGAAGGAAATAAAAGTTGAGTAGCAAATATAAGTTTGACGAAGAAAACGATAGCAACAAAGTGAATAAGAGAGTTGCACAGGCATAGCAGGCCAACGAAATGAACAGCCAAGCTAGCACACACATACACACACACACACACACACGCACACACACACACACACATCCCATAGACATCCATTCAGACACACATACACACACTCACACCCAAAGTATTTATCATTTAATGTTAAAAAACGTGAAGCCGCTTCACCGTCCCTAATAGCCTCTATAGGAAAGTGGCGGACATGCGCAGAGCAGCTAGCATGTTATTGCTCTATTTAAAGAATATGACATGCGCATGAGACAGACAGATACATCCGCTATACCGAGCAAGGATTTATCAAACGGAACTGATCAATTGTTATCAATTGTGGAAAAAATCTGAAACATTCTTATTTGGGGAAAAATGTTTTATATATCACTGTGTTAACAGATGGCATTCAGTGTTGCATCATAGGTATTACAGCTGAATTATAAGCGGCAGTAGTAGAGGTAGTGAAATCTGTCAAGAAGAGGGAAGTCTTATTTCAAATGTGGATAGGATATTCATGTATATCTGTGTGGCGTACTGCAGCCTGTTGATCTGTTCTACTGTTCAGTGGCTCATCAAAATTCGGTAAGTAATGTGATCACACTGTTGAACGAAATATTACATAGAACTTACTCGATCATTTAAAAAAATATATATCAAGTAATAACTTATATGTCATGCTGTAACATGTGGTTTACATTGTGTCTCTTTCTAGTTTGAATGCATTCACAAATGTGAGGGATGTTTGCTGGTATTTAGAAGAGTTATTCAAAGCTGAATGATTGAATGTTGGCTTCTATCTATAGAATTGTCTTCCATTTTCTAATGTGGTCTTTATGCCTTGTCCAAGAATCCCTTACTTCAACCGATTAGTCTTAGCACAAAACAATCGATACGTACTGACACCGCTGATTTGTTTTTTCTTTATTCCTCAAGTTTTACTGAAGGAACACTTCAAATATTTCCTTCCTTGACAGTTTATCCCCGATGCACCACAGTGAAAATAAATCAAAAAGATTCAAAATTGTCCGCAAATCAAACGAAATATTGTGAATTATCTAGCAAATAGCAGGGTTGATCTATACGTTATTTAGTAGTCGTTAATCTTAATTTCCTTGTGCGAAACTAATCATTATGTTTACCCTTGTAGCTCGTTGAACGTTCAACCTTACATAATACTTTTAATTCATGTCGTGTGAAATAAGGATGAGTTTGGTGTACATAAAAATAAATGTGTAGGTCTCGGTGTCTGAGCATGTGATATATCCTTGAAATATTGCACCTGAAAAAAGAACGTAGATGTCAGACAGACAATATTATTTCGGTTTTGATGAAAAAAAATAAAACATCCTTTGTAATAAAAACAAACAAATTAACAAACAAACGTGTATCAAGCTTTTGACAAGAGGCGCTTAAACTGCCCAGGCTTAATGTCAAAAACATACATAATACTACTAATAAAAAAGAAAGAAAAGAAAAAAAATTGAGAAATCATCAAAAAAAGAAACAGGTGTTAACGTGGCAATTAGTCTCCTACCGCTGTAGCATAAAGACTTCTTTTCATACAACATTTACTGTCCAAAGAAAGGTTTGAAAGGTTGGACAGGCATATGTAGCAGAATACGTCTTTAAATCATGACTTATGATTTCACATATGGGGAAAATTGAAAAAAATAAAAGCACTTGATAGAGACCATAAATAGTTTTAAAATACAAGAATCAAGATGATTTATACGATCTTGTCCTGTTGAAGACACTTAATTTTCGCGTAGGCCTATAGTGCTAATTTAATGCTTCATTCACGCAGGGTTCCATCCAGCTAGACCTGGCACGATGAACAGTACCGAGGAAGCCACCATCGAGTCTGCCGGTCCAGTATTCGGCGCCAAATTTGTAGCAACCATTTCTCTCGCCGCCATGACAGCTGCTGCGAACGTTTTGATATTGATGGCTTTTGCGACTCAGAAGAAACTGTGGACCTACACCAACTACTACATCTTTAATATGACACTGGCTGACTTATTGGTAGGTGTTGCAGTGATGCCAGTCCGTTCGATAATTATAACGTACAACGACTGGCCGTTTGGACGTGTGGCTGGACTTTTATTCATGACGCTCCAGAACGCAAGTCTCGGTGTTTCTGTGATGGGCGTGGTGGTCATCGCTGGAGACCGTTACGTAGCAACAATGCATCCGATGACCCACTATATGAGGAAGAGCAAACGCTTGGCAATGAAAATCAATGTTCTCACCTGGGTTGTCCCCTTCGCCATTTGGTTGTGCTTCAACCTGTTGTGGGATCTGGTCGATCCTGTTCTCGACCGGCCTATAACAGCCACAGGTTTACCGAGACCAAATTATGCCAACACCAAGGCTGCGAGTTGGTTCACATTCTGTCTCAGGTTTGTCATTCCGGTTTTGCTTATAATGACGCTTTATCTTCGTCTATACTACGAGATAAAAACCCGAGCAAGGGAACGTAATTCTACAATTCATCGTGGTGAAATCAAAACTGTCGATAGTTTGGGTACACTTAGCCAAGTTCTGCCAGATACCCAGTTTGATTTTAATCCAGGAAATAGTCCCGACAAAAGTGTGCAAACAGAATCGACCGCTATACCAAGTATTTCATTTCAAGTAGACAAGCACATGATCAACGCCGAGCAGTCGGTGACTAAAACGGTAACAGAGGGGTCCAACAGGCCTGGTAGGAAAACCATTTGCATTAAAGACATGAAACAACCAGCTCCTGAATCAGCACGGAGACAGCCTACCGCTTCGAAAAAGTCTTCTAGGGAATCCCCTTCGGAAGGGCAAAAGGCTATGAGAACACTGACCTTTATCGTACTGGCCTTCGCCATCTCCTGGACCCCCCTTGCCATCAATGTGGTGCTGTACAGCACCTCCAAGAGCTTCTACGCCAGGTTGAACGCAGTCGTGAAATTCACAGAGGTCGCACGGTGGATTTCGTTCACTAACAGCTTGCTCAATCCCGTCGCCTACGCCATTTCGCAGCCCTTGATTCGTGAGAGTATCGTCCGGTTATTTTGCAGCAGGTGTCGCCGAACAGGGTAGGGTCCATTTGACAGAGTTTCGAACCAATGGGGATCCAGGGCCCGAATTCTATCCGGCGTACACATACTATCTGTTTCCCACCGTAAGTCCTGTCTTACTCAGATATAAGAATGTGCACCTGCTTAGGCTGGAGTAAAAATAATGGCAGAGTCATCTGGATGAGCAGCAGGGGTAAAAATTAAAAAGCTGCCCTGGATAAAAGAAGACCGTATCACTTATATTGCAATCTTTATCGCCTAAGGATATTTAAGTCTTTTGGATGTAGGGTATAGACGGTTCGAATCAATAGCAACATGTCCATTTTTGTGCCATAGTTGTTAATGAGAAATTAAGCAGGAGATTTTGAAACTATCAACTCTGTGCATGAGGGTAAACACTCGAATCTGTTCAATTGTGATATTTAGGACCCACCAATATCACATATTTCTGTATTCAAACACAAGCGTCAAATACAATATCAAACATTAATATGATAATTAAATGAATAGATTACGTATACACACCGGCATATATACATGCACATACAAGCATATACAATCGAAATTTCCTCTTTATGAAAAATTTCCTCTCTATCTTTATGAAATTAGTGCTGATTGAAGCAAATTGCATTAATTGTGCCCCTGCATCACAAAACCAACAAAAAGTCGCCAGATATGGATTTTAGTTTAGGGCAGATATTGAAAGAGCAGATTCTAAGCTTTAAAATGGTGTACAACTCAATTCAAGTGGACTCTCCTAACCTATCTACATATTGGAAAGAAAACACACACTCTGGAAAAGTGTGAACTGAGAAAAGAGGCTCTGAAGTAAAGAGTCTATTCAAGCGCTTAATCTTTAGAACCGCGCTGGCTATGCGATGAATGGAACCAAAAAAAAAAAAAAAATACCAGGATGTAAACCACCATAGCAACAACAATGAGGAATTAGCAGTTTACGCTGAAATCTAGCATGCTCAATTAAAACATTCTGTCCATAATAAATGCCAACTTTCAAGATGATAGCTTTATTAAAAAGTTATTAGATTTGAAACTGAAGGGTGTGTAAAGGATTTTAAAGAAATGAAAGAGGACCTCTGTAGACCTACCTAATCGCACCACTCTACGAAAAAGGGGTTGTAGAAAAACTGTTGAAAACACACTTTCCTGTTCGTTTTATGACCCCAAACTTATGAATAATATTGACGAAGAATAGCTCTTTCAGAAAGTATGAAAAACTCAAGATTGGCTAGGTTGACCTGTTTCACCCTTTTGAGGCCCTCACGCAAAATCAAGGGCTGCGACTTTGTATTCATTTTGTGATGCACGGTCACAATTAGTATCGTGAGCTACTCTATAATTTTGCGTTTCACATCATGTTAGCATATTGTGTCAATTTGTAATTGTGTTTCCTGAAAAGAATAAAATTTTGATATCACTACCAAATAAAGTTATCGTCAGCCCTATTTTCTCTAAAGCGCTCAGATTTTAAAAGTCAGGTATCACATCGACGATGGTTTTGGTGATCAGTGAATTAAGAAATAACGGAAAGAAGCGAGTATCTAATGACTTTTCACTAATGCTTTCACACGACTTTTCATTTCATAACACATGAATAGACGGGAAAAATTTGATACCGGTAACAGATTCAAAATCTAGACTGATAACTTTTAGCAAATAGCAAAGAAAAAAATGATAACGTAGTCAGGCTTTGAATGCAAAAGCATTATCATTTATCATTTTGAAATATTTCAGTTTGAATCTAATGTAAAACAAAGGAGCAATTAAAATATGTGATAATCTTAATGATATCTGATATTATTCATTTTCCTTACGTTACGAGTGTAGTGTCATTGAATAAGAAATGTTTTCAGGGGCGGATCCAGGAATTCCGTAAAAAGGGGGCGTGTTTCAAAATTAAAGGGGGGCGCACGTACCCCTCCCCCATTTTTTCTTTTTATTTCTTTTGTTTCAACAAAAAATAAAGGGGGGGGGGCGTGCGCCGGTTGCGGTCCTCCCTGGATCCGCCCCTGGTTTTATTTATATCAGAGTTTGGCATTGCTTGAAAAAAATGAAAACGGTCTATCCATGTTTTAGCATTCAGAGTCTTCAAATCTTGGTGTAATTCATTCAGAAAGTTTGTCATGAAATCAGTAACTTGAGTATAATGAAAAGCTGTTAGTAACCTACATGGACCAGGCGACAGTCACCCGCTAATTCTCAGGCTTGAATCAAAAGTTGTTTTGATTATTGTTGTCCAGTCTGTGTGAATAATCAATAATTAACATTAAAGTTGATAAACCATACAAACCGAGCTCTGAAGAGGGATTTCGGCATGTTAAAAGTTCGCCTTAAAAGAAAGCACAACAGCGAAAAAAAATTATAAAAATATTATTCGAAATAAGGAAGTTAGAAGTTTTGAATATTCGTAAGTTGTTGTGTTTTTTTTTTCAAATCAGTCCTTGAACAGTTGAACAGTTTTGTTGAAGCTTGTGTGACTCAAAATCCCTTAAAGATTATGTACTCATGTAAGCGATATCTGTATTATTGTGTATTGCTTTATACGGAAAAAAAAATTGTTTGAATTTGAATTTGAACAGTTGATATGAATATGATGTTGTCATCATCTCACAATATATTTTCCACTAATCAGGTACAACAATGTTATTCCAGGCTGAAAGATTTCGAAAATGATAATCAGTTTGATATACAATGTATCAGGATTTGGTACTGTGGCATAACTGACTTTGAACACCCCCCCCCCCCCCCGGGGAGGGGGGGGGAAACACAAAACAAAAACAAAATAATAGAAATTTCAAGATTCTATGCACAAACTATATGTGAGGAGATGACATTAGCTTAATATTTGCATATTCATATTCACTGTTCAAGTACACTGTTTATGTGAATATTAAAGGTACTGTTTACCTTTGGGAGCAGTGATTTCAAAAAATGTTCAAGATATCACTTTTGACGCATATGTGTAGGTAAGTTGTATCACAAAACATCCTACCGCATAAATTTTTTTGCAATAAAGCCTGAAATATAAGGAGATATCAACATTTTTCTCATTAAACCATAACTGTAGACGGTTTAGTCTGGAAGCATTTTTATTATAACTATTGTTCACATTTTGTATATTTAACAATACTTAACATCGATTATACTGGCTTAAATTTTTACATTGGTTGTTTCAACCCCTAAATCACATGTTAGAACTATTTTGAAGCACTAATGCTGGTTTTTTTTTTCATCTGAAAAATGGTAAATTATGTCTTTAACGAACCTTACGAATTTCATGACTACAATTGAATTTAATCAAAATATATCCATAATCTTATTTCCATTAAAAAAAGTCAGAGTAATATACATGACGCTAGCATGAGTAAAGAATTTCAAGTGGCTTAAACTTCAATAATACGTGATACAATCATAATATTTTCATCTTTATATTTCGATAAATGAACAAGTAAACTACCAATTTTATTTTAACTGTATATGGAAAAGAGGAATTCACAAACAAGCATAGCTTGTAAATTTTGTGAATTACTCACACCATCTCAAGATCTTCATACAACTTGGATCTGGTTGTCACTGTTGACTATTGCGCTTGTAAAATTCTACATTTGTAATTCAAGACTACTTTATTCGATCAGGTATTCGGTTTTCAAAACTGTAATACGAGTCGAACGATTTGAATCGTCAAATATTATTTTGTGTGTGTGTGTACGTGTTCTTTTTTTTCTGAGGCGACTGCAATATACAAGCTACGTTTATAGCAGTCCCCTCCATTACCAGCAACCTACTTAATCAAAAAGTTTATTATCTTATACAGTAATTAAACAATTCCAGAGCTGATGTAAATAGTAAATTAAAAAAGAAACAAACTTCGAGTTCACACAATTTATGTGCTTATGATTGTATATCATTCTCTGTTGGAAAATGACAAATAAATGAAATTTAATGAAATGAAAATAAAATACTAATTCACAAATCTTCAAGATACGTTTAAGCATTGGCGAGTGGAGACAAAATTACGTTGTAAACAACTTTCGTTATAATATATATGATATGTATATAATATCTACACTATCTATTATAATGTTATACATGTATAAAGTATATATATATATATATATATATATATATATATATTCATATAGTTTATACATGTATTCCGATTTCTTTTAGCAGGGTAGTCCTTTCAGCTCACTCAGTAAAGATGGTATCAGCACATTGCATACACATCTACTTGTGCGTGTATGTACAACGATAATGCATTAACCAATACATCAAATCACATGAAAATCGATATTCATTACGTTTCTCTTGTTGAAAGCAATTCAAAGTAGAGGAAATTCCTCACCTTTTTATCACATAATTTCAAGCTGCACAGCAAAAATGACAGTTTTGACAATAATGATTACGCATTCCCACGGTTACATAATCATTACCTAAAACAAAGAAGGTCTTTACGTAATTCTAGGCAAAACAAAAAAATACTTATATGTGAAGACCCTACACGTAAATTGAAAGACATTATCTTCGCATCCCCAACAAAGCATGCATGATTACAGTTCACGGAAAAACATGGCACTTTATCATACTCCCTTGTTTACGTCCCGTCCAGTCCGAGTTTGAAGAAACATTCATGTATTGAAAATAAAAACAAATGAAATACCAAAATTGGACACTGTATCTGAATTGGCATGTAAATTATGTTAGTACGTTGTATAAACTATATAAAGATAGAGGTGAGTTTGTCAGATTATGAGTTTACCACTGAATTCTCGATAGAGGTCAAATAGTCTGGGCGCCAGAACCACTTACATTGTTTTTACTGTCCACTCAATTTCTTTTTAATGGTTTTACCCTATTTCGCGGGTGCTGAATCCGAATCTTGATGATGCAACTCAAGCATAGTAGAGGGTTTTTGAGATATTCAAGATGGCCTCCAGTCATACAGATAGAGAGAGAGAGAGGGGGGGGGGGGAGGAGCAAAGCCTTGCTCACACACTTCTACCACTTCCGAATACATGTATGCGTTATTTTATTTAAAAGTTCTCTGAAATATAAATGCATGTTGATTTGTGTTGATTTCTATGATACCCTCAACATCACTTTTGCGGTGAAACAAATGTCTAGAAACGTTCCATAATATGTGACCGTGCATCACAAAACGAACAAAAAGTCGCACACACTGATTTTGTGTGAGGACTGAAAATAGGTGAAATGGGTCAACCTAGGCGATTCATACTTTCTGAAAGGGCAAGTTTTCTTCTACATTATGATAAAATTTCGAATCATAAAACGGGCAGGAAAGTGTGTTTTTAAGCATTTATCTCGCACATTTGTTTTTTCCGGTAGAATAGCGTGGATTAGGTGAGAGTCCCCTTTTCATTTCTGAAGACCTTGTATACACTCTTCACTTTCAACTGTCATAACTTTTGAAAGGACGGTGCTACTGCTTTGAAAGTTGGCATTTATAATGGACAGAATGTGTTAATAAGGCATGCTCAATTTCACTTTAATCTGATAATCCTTTCATTGTTGTTACTCCAGTGGTTTACATCCTGAGTGTGTGTGCTTTCTTTCCAATATTTAGATAGGTTAGGAGAGTCAAATTTGATTTGAGTTAAACATCATTTTAAAGCTTAAAGTCTGCTCTTGTAGAATATGCTCTTAACTAAAACGTCGTGTCTGGCGACTTTTTGTTTGTTTTGTGATGCAGGGTAACACATATTTTTAGCTAATTTTTCTTCTATTTTTCTTCAGATTACTTGGATACGCCCACTAAAAATCCTTCCAAACCAATATTCCTGTTGTGACCTCATTTGTGAATCATTGTACTCATAAGTACTGATACGTTTAACAAAAGACATTGGAATGCACCTTCCCCTCGACTCAGCATAACTTACATGTTCCCTCGCCATGTCTTTTGTTAGTCACATTAATATCACAGAAACATGCAAGGTTTTTTTTTTTGTGTGTGTGTGGGCGTATCCAAGTAATCTGAAGGAAAATAAAATAAAAATCAGTTAGAAATATATAGAATGTTTCTCGATATTCGTTTCATTGCAAAAGTTATGTTGAGAGTATCATAAATCAACACAAATCAACATGCATTTGTATTTCACAGAACCTTTGAACGCAAATTCCCATGCGCACGATCATGTTGCCCATTCGTCAACTTGCGTTCGACTACCCCCTAACGTGTGACTCACCATAAATATCCGCGATCATTTTTCTCCCCTCTATTATGATTCACAATCAGCGTTTAGTTGATTATTTTACTAGTGTCCAGTGTCCAGATCGTTACGAAAATTTGCAGCTTCTGGTCATTTAGTGCCGGTTTTCCTCTATACTGATCATCATTGGACCTACTTTAACATAATTACAGTGAGTTACGAATGTAAAAGGAGATCACTCTTTCATTCACTAAAAACGTCATGGCCTAATTTGACTTCAATCAGCAAACAGTGAACAGCATGGCGGCATTCAAAGTCAGGCAAATTGGTAGTCTCCTTCCATTATAGTTTCAATTATCCATAAATGCGGTTTTTAAGTCTTTTATTCAACAAGACCTTCTACAGCTTTTAGCCACTCAAATTCCTAATCGATATTGTTAAATCCATTCATGACTGTGATATGCAATGGTGATCCACTTTCTACCGGTACCAAATAGCAACAACAACAACAACAAAAAACACACACACACAAATGCTACTTTTCTCTTGTCATGGAATTTGTAAAATGAATATTGGCGTAGCAAAGGAAAGAACGGAAATGTTCAACTGTAGATATGAGAGGTATGAATAACGAGAAACCATACAAAGCACACATTTCTTGTTATGCTTTTGTGAAGCTGTATTGAACTTGTCAGATTTAAACTCCACTCTTCGTGTCCCCTCTTGATGTGATGGCAAGAAAAAAATACAGAAATGCAAAGAAACGTGCATAAGAAAGCGAATAAGATGAAAGAGGAGAAGGAGAATGAATACAAGGTGGAGATTGAGAGAGAGAAAGAAAACGAAAATTCCGACAATCACACAGAAAAAACCCCAAACAGACAGAAAGCTAACACACACATGCGCGCGCGCGAGCACGCACGCACACACACACACACACACACACAGACATACACGCAGAACATGTTGGTCAATATTTAAGATGACGTCACGATATCATCACTATCAACCATCTGCCATACTGTCTGCAGGATGCCTATTTTTATAGCAAAGTGACACTAGTGCGCAGGACCGTTGCGTGCCACTTCGATATTTAAAGTGAAAGCACACGTGCAAGGGGGTCAGACATATTTCACTATTCCGAGTACGAATCCCGTTGATGTCATGTGATGATGCTAATGTTGATTACCATTTGGCGAGGAAATAGTGTTACGAGTTGTCATCTCCTCGTTTTCGAAGTGACGATGTTGTCACTTGTAATATGTTAATGAGCGAATTCAGTGTTGCATTACAAGCTGATACTGCGTTATAATCAGAATTAACACCCGCAATCAAATTACTGCCGGTAGAATCGTGTTTAAATGATAAAGTTCAGCTTTGCATCAATCAGAAGTAACATCTGAATTACAACTGGAAGTAATAGATGCAGTCTAATCAATCAAGAGGGGAAAAATCTTACATCCATTGCTTGTGGGATCGTCATCTTCATATGAGTGGCCAAGCGTACCATCAAGGCAAGTATATCTGGTGAGTACTGAGCTATAACCGTAATAAAATGAAAGAAATTATCAATCTGAATATCATTTCGTTACTTCAGAATCTGAGCAATCACTGAGTGAACAGTGATACGGTACTGACATGTTGTGACAGGTGGTTTAAGTTGTATTATATCCCTCATGTAAAGCTTCTTGCCATAGGATTGTACAGAGCACGAACATGGTGTAGTTTTACTAGCTAGCTACGAGCAGCTGGATGCGGTGCAATTGGTTACTAGCCAGCGTGATATAGTACTTTTGGGAATCCACGATTTGCACCCAATCGTGATCGTGTGATCGATATCTACATCTCTCACTTAAGAATGTACGCAGTGCGCGTAGTAGCGATACTTTTGAGCGACAGTCCTGTGGCTTGTAGCTAGCTAGCTAGCGCTATCAGATCCAGAGCGCGGAGCGCGCGGTGTACTGTGCGACAGCATTACAGAAATCTGTGGTGCGATGGCGTGGGTACGTGTAAACTAAACGTTAGTGGACGTGTGATCAATGCATTCAGCTCAATTGACAAAGTGACTGCTTCAAGTAACGGAAGAATGATCGCAGGAGGACACCATATCAGGTACGAATTAGGAATAAACTAAAACCGATTTTGAAGATGATCTGGGTAACGAAGCCGCTTTAGGCCTACTTCTAACGTAGTCCTGGACCTCCTCGATCTTTCGGAGTTTTGCACGCTGTAGTGTAGTGTAGTTCGTGTGTAGGAATCAACAACAGCGCAGCGGTGTCGTTCGCTACGCGCTGCACGCACTGCTGCTGCACTGCTACGGCCTAACGTTAGATTTATCGTTCACGAAACCTGCACACTTTTCCAAAAGGGAACCGTCATTACTCTAGTAAAATGCTCGAGAGGAATATAAAACAAATATCGACTGCTTTCTTTCGGGCCATGGTAAAACTATTTGACCTCGGTGATGTCTCAACATGTCCATGTCCATGTCCATGTCCCTCGACTTCGTCTCGGGACATAGCACTGTTGAGACATCACCTCGGTGCAAATAGTTTTACCATCTCCCTCTGCAGCAGTCGATATTTGTATACTATTTCTCTTTCAGTTTATATGAATGTTTGCTAATGTAGAAAAGTTATTGAAGGCAGAATAATAGTATCTTTTCGCTTATCTATTTCTGAGGAATGCTTTCACATTTTATTCCTAAACATTTCTCGTATAATCCTAAATAAATTTTCCCACTGCATCTTTAGCAGTGATTAATGAAATTGTATACGTTCATCATGGCCATGAATTATTTGAAATCATATTATAACACATTGCCAGCTTTCTTTCGTCAATAAGTTTCGTTTACTCTCATAAATTGCCGTGGAACCTTGCTTGTGTTTTTTTAAATTGGTAGTCGTTTGATTTCGAAATGTGATAGCGATCCTTAGATTTTCATCTACTAATGGCCTTCTGATTTCTTTGAACTTTTCATTTATATCATGTGAGACGGGAACAAGGAAGTTTTACCTTTGTGTGTGTATGTGTGTGTGTATGTGTGTGTGTGTTTGTGTTGGTGTGTGTATATGTGTGTTATGCTTCGTCCATCATGAAAAGCTGCTGCCAACCATATTCACCTGTAAAGATGTACTAATAGATGTCTGACATACAGTAATACATTCGTTCATTAATAATTTTTTTTTCTCGTGGACCATGATAAGATATTTTTGGTAGTTACAGTATTCACAGGTTACATTTCTGCTAAATAATGTCCGTAGCGGTACACAACAAAGTTACGCCTTCGAATAATTACAGTGACCGAATATTGTACGCGATAATTATATAACCAGGTATATCATTTTGATACATGAAAATGACCTTCCTATGCAAAAGCTGTTGAAAATGATTGTGATCAACAAACTTTGACTTCAACAAGTTCTTCTGAAAAGCAAAAAAACAAAACAAAAACAAAACAAAACAAAACAAAACAAAACAAAAAACAAAACAAAACAAAAATGCTTTAACGTTAAATTTGTATTTTGGTTTGTGACGAGAAAATACAGAAAAATGAAAAATGAGAAATGAAAATGGAAAGAAAAATAAGATGATGCTACAATCATCGTTTTCTGATGAAATCATAAATCTCACTGCCGATGCTAACTCTGTTTCATTCATACAGACCCCCATCCAGTTAGACTTCACAAGATGAGGATGAACAGCACGGAGGAAACCAAAATTGAGTCTGTCGGTCCAGTATTCGGTGTCGAATTCTTTGTCACAATCTCTCTCTCCGCTGTGACTGTCATCGCAAACGTTTTGATATTGATGGCTTTTGCGACTCAGAAGAAACTGTGGACCTACACCAACTACTACATCTTTAATATGACTTTAGCTGATTTGTTGGTAGGTGTTGCAGTGATGCCTTTGCGTTCAATTCTCATTTTGTACAACGACTGGCCGTTTGGACGCGTGGCGGGACTTTCATTCATGACACTCCAAAATGCAAGCCTCGGTGTTTCTGTGATGGGCGTGGTCGTCATCGCTGGAGACCGTTACGTAGCAACACTGCATCCGGTGACCCACTATGTGAGGAAGAGCAAACGCCTGGCAACGAAAATCAATGTTCTCACCTGGGTTGTTCCCTTCGCCATTTGGTTGTGCTTCAACCTGTTGTGGGATCTTGTCGACCCTATACTGGACTCGCCTGACACAGCCAGCGGGTTACCGAGAACCAATTACACCAAGACCAGGGCTGCGAGTTGGTTCACGTTCTGTCTCAGATTTGTTATTCCATTTGTGCTTATAATGACGCCTTATCTTCGCATATATTGCAGGATTAAAACTAGAGCTAGAGAACGTCATTCCACCATGCATCGTAGGGAACCAAACACACATAGCCAAGTTCTCCCAAACTCGAAATCTGAACGACACAGTTCCGGATCAGAATCGGCCAATATTTCAAGTATTTCATTAAACATTTACAAGCACTCTATCAAGGTTGATCAGTCTAAATTGGTCACAGTTAGATCCTGTAATTCAGAGAGGAAAATTCGTAACAGCAGAGACGAGAAAAGTCCAAACTCTGAATCAGCACGGAAGCAGTACTCTGCTTCGACAGTTTCTTCTCGAGAATACTCCACGGAAGGACAGAAGGCTATGAGAACT
The DNA here is from genome assembly GCF_040938485.1 of Diadema antillarum. Taxonomy (NCBI): domain Eukaryota; kingdom Metazoa; phylum Echinodermata; class Echinoidea; order Diadematoida; family Diadematidae; genus Diadema; species Diadema antillarum. The sequence continues at coordinate 826,294 of NW_027271249.1, read as the reverse complement.
TTGACCTTTATCGTACTGGCTTTTGCTGTCTCCTGGATACCGATTGCTATCAATGTTGTGTTGTACAGCACGTCCGCAAATTTTTATGCCACTCTGAACAAAGTTGTGAAATTCACAGAGATTGCACGGTGGATGTCGTACACTAACAGCATGCTGAATCCGGTGGCTTACGCCATTTCGCAACCTTTGATGCGTCAAAGTATCATCGAAATATTTTGGAAGCCATCCCGATCTCGTAGTTATGGAAACGAATAACGTCGACATGATGATGCTGTAAATTGTTAGAAATTTGGGGTCATTGGAAAGTACTATCGTGAATAGTTTATTTGTTGATCATGGAAAAAAAAAACCTGAACTTTGCACTAAGACAACGTTGCTAAATGACGATTAATGTCACATTTTGTACAGCAGAACGGACAATAATGATGATGAGACCTGAAAAAAACAACAGTATGCTGAAATACTGTTTAATGTTCTTTTGTATTGTAGTGTTTAGACCAAACCTTCCAGGTGACCTTATGCACGATTATTTTTCCTTGTTTACATTTACTTCTTGAAGAATTAAAACACTTATTACAAATAACTACAAGTATTACTATACTGAACTGCAATGTCAGAATGACTAGCGAAAATAATGTAAGCGCAACTGCTGTCTCATTGAGTCCGAGAAATGAGCCTGTATACATAGAGAAGACTATTGCAGGAATTATTTTGGTTTGACACCCGTAACATTCTCTCATCAAGTAAGGCTGCTGAAACGTGTTTCGAGCCTGATTGTTCAGGCGCCACGTCTTCTCGCCGACCACATTAGTGATGTCAGGAAACTCAATGACCTGTCGATCAAATATCCGACTATAAATGCAGAAATATGTAGTTTAAGAATGTCTCATAGGAATTTGACTGAAGTTTGCAAGCAGTCTTACAAAAGAGTAATATCCGTGCATGGGCATAATAGGCGTTTAAATACATGTCTAACAATCAAGGTCTTCATAAGAGTGAAAGCTAATGACAGTCTCATAAAAGCGGTATTCCCGCCCTATTCGCGCTAATGCGTTGACGATTGCGAGGTCAAATTCGTAAGTGACGTTGCAAGGTCTACTCTGCATCTAAAGTTACGTCATCTAATGGCCTGTTATAAGTAACATATATGAATACATAAAACCCTAATATTGTCTATCATCACGTGGTCCTTATTAACATTATAATGAGTACATCCAAGACTGCCACCACTTTCGCATTTACAGTTGTGCATTTACTTCGATGCGACATCTTGGTCTACTGTCATTAGATTCATAAGTCGTAGTTGTAAGCGTATTTCTACATGTAGGTTTTTTTTTCTACCACTTTAAATGTATATCAGCCTGTGCACCTGTACAGTTTAGTAAATACAGATTGTAGAATTCTTTTAGGGTTGTCACAGTTTTAAACTTTCCTTTTTGTCAACTCCTGCAATCCCAGGCACGCCAGGAGAAAAAAAAGACATGGAGAAACAATTAAGACAAGCCATGTTATGTTACATGACGATGTCAAAAAAATGTACCCTTTTACTTTTTTATATCTTGGATATGTATTCTCTTTGTAAAATTTGTGTTCATGAAAAAATGCGAAGGCAATAAATGAAATAAAACAAAGGAGCTTTGAGTTCAATAAATCTGGGAAATTGTGTGGATATTGTATGCTGATTTGACTGGATCTGACGTCATTCCAAATGAAATTCGACACACTATGCTCACCTTTCCCATGGCTCATGGAAATCTATACATACAATTTGTACTGTCTTGTTTTGATAAGCTTCATTTCAGTTCATGTACACTCAGCTGGCACTGACATTTTCCTGTCTACTACCGTGCCTCCTTGAAATTTGAACAGATCTTACAATATTAAAAAACTCTGAATATGTAGCTTAAGTGCTCTTCTCATTTGCATAATCTGTGATGCTTTCATCCTTAGTATGTCACATGGCAAACGACGACAACAAACGAGGAAGAAGAACATGTCAGGTTTTAAACAGTCTGATTTCCTTTCTAGTCTCCGTGCGCAGTATTCCCAATATCACATCAAAAAAAAAAACAACAACAACAACAACACACACACGATATATTGGCGCTAATATAGATTCAACTACAGTCTGTGGAAATGTAAGGAATCTCCAATTAGGCAGGAGCTGGTTTTTGGTGTAAATGATGCATGAATTTATTTTCCTGTTAAATGTTAATTATTGCGATTTCCCTGAAATAATGATGCGTTGAGTGCTTCCCCGCCAACGATAAAATATGTAGATAACCTTTCTAGAGTGCTTCAACCTAGGGCGTGGTGGCGTGCATTTCATCATTAGCAAATTGAATCAGCCGTTCACACAGCCTTTGTCAAAGGTCGTCTATATAGCTGTTGCAATTAAAAGAAAATCAAACAGACGATATCATCACTCGAGAAGACGTTAAAATAGCAACAGACAAGGCATTAGCCCAAGCGATCGATTTTCGGCTCGCTTCGCTTACTTCGGTCAATGCTAACAACATTGTGAGATCCTTGTTCCTTTCAACCAAAGTGAGACTATTAATTTGACTCGACAGTTTCGCGACAACAAATACCGAGAAAATTTGTGGACAATTCTTTCTCTCGTTTCCAGATTGTTTACTTTCAATCAGGCAAATACGTAGCACACAGTGTCCCTAGCAACGATCTATTTACTTTGTCAATTGCCTACGACGCTTTAAGATATTGCCTTTATTAAACTTTGGATATCACATTTATATAGTTTTAGTAATTAGTAATTTTGGGGAGGGGGAGAGAATTCTTAAGTGGTTTGCTGAAACATTTGCTTTTACTAATGCGTGCGTGACAAGATCTTCACTACAGAACTCCAATGCGGGAGGCGAAAACCATGTGAAAAAAAAAAACAGAAAGCGGATTTTCAATTTACTTTTCAAAGGCAAATATCAATCCGCTTCTTGATTGTCTAGTGCCATTGGAAATGCACTTGATAAAATTTGATGAAAGGATGAGACCTTGAATCTCTTATTGCAAGCTGTTCGAATTTGATACACACGAGCAATAGAACAGAAAGAGATTTAGATAGATTTTACAATTTACATATCAATCAACTTGCTGAGTGTCGAATGCATCGGACACTCATCGGAAGCAAAGTTTGTTGCTTCCGGCCACCCACCGAAGTATATCGGATCGCAGTCTGATGAATCCGACTTGGTCGACTATCAGGTGAGTGTCAGGCGTGTGGCTTGTGATCTTCATCGGACGATCATGCCTTATCGGATCACCGCCCCCCCCCCCCCCCCGACATGTCTGACACTGCCTTATAGTCGACCAACACAAGTCAGATTCCTCGGACTGTGATCCGATACATTTCAGTGGGTGGCCGGAAGCGAAAAACTTTGCTTCCGATGAGTGACCGATGAGAGAAAATCTCTGGAATGGGGATATTACAGTAGAAACTCAATGCAATATAGGTCCTGCTATAATGGTATGATATGAGAAATGCATTGATGGTAATCTTTTCTGTTGTGTCAGAACGAATTAGGGCTTTGCGATGAAAACCGAACTGCCGGCATACGCACAACAAAATGTTGCATTGACCATGTTGACGTAAACATGATAAAGGATAAACATCATAAAGATGATTTTGGAGGACGAGCAGTAGGCCTACTTGCAAAAATAAGGACGAGGCTGTGGAGACGAACATCATAGACATCTTTATAAGATGACCTCGTAATCTGTGTGCAAAAAGAGAGACATCCATTATTGTCACCAACTACTTAACCCACTGCGTGCCACATTGATTACCCGTCAGGGTTTGTGTGTGATATTAACTCGTTGAGGATGGGCTGATTTTGCTACAACACGTCTTTCCCATAGACACACTTACCCGAGTATACTCGGGACTCGTCCTCAACGGGTTAATTGTGCACATTCGACCCATTGGCACAGAATGGATCATAATGTATCAGCAAACACGGCATTGTGATGTCATCGTCAAGTGCGCAACTCACCGGTCCAGATAAGACGTCTACAAGTCCCAGATTCAAAATTACCAAAACCATTCATTATCAAAATCGAAGACAGTCTTTAGAAATGAAATCTTAACAAAACATCGGTCATAACTACAATGGATAGTAAAGAAAAATCTCTTCAAAGCAAATGTTTCAAACTGTCGACGCGGGAAAGGCAGATTATTAAGAAACCTCTAAAAAATTTGTGGTTTATTTTTTTGAGAAACAATTGATAGTATTGATAGTATATTGGTACAATTGATATGTAGTAGTATTTTACATATTAATTTGTTGTGTTACTTTTCATTAAAACCGCATATTTTGTCACTGGTGAAGTTACTGTGTTTACATCAGTAAAAATGTAACGGCAAAGTCCTGTTATGAACAGTCGGATACCAATGGATCCATGCAACATTTGCTAAAGGATAATGGTCACAGTGCATAATGAGAAGACAGGATGTTCCCAAATTTAGTGATGTTCTCTTTGTATTTGGGGGAGTGCATTTTTTTACGGAGATATGAGTTTGCTAATTTCATGATATATGTGTGGTTCTGGAAATATAGACAAATCAATACATGACTTTCAAAAGATAAGCAAATATACAATCAGTGATGTGAAAAATGTTACTAAGCATTACAGTAATGACAGTAGATTTAATGTGTTAGGATTGTGCGTTATACGCAACTGTAATGTTTGAGGAATCTAAGGCAAGATGTATAGAAAATTTCATTAACAGATATTCAGTTGATTTCTCCATGGGGTTCTTAACCCGGTGAAGTCGTAGCGCCTCACATCTAACAGTTACCGCACCCCATTGAAGACCAGCTAGCGCCAGTCATCTTCTCAGTTGGAAATAAAACGAAGGTTTTCATAAACTTGGCAGGGCGGATGGAAGTGGCACGAGAAACGGCACAGCAGCCCCCCCCCCCCCCCCTCCTTTGTTTGTTTGTTTGTTTGTTTGTTTTTTATTGCTTGCTCGTCAGCTGATTGAACCTGAAAATGGCACCAGAAATCCCCCCACATCTTTCACTGAATTCCTGGATCCGCCAATGCTTGGATCGTTGGCTGTAAATTCGTAGACATCTTTTTGTATTTGATAAGAAAGATTGCAGTTATTACGGCGGTGGCGATGAAAATCAATCAAAGCAATGCAGGTATGTTTTCTTCCATTCTGTCTTTACTCATTTCTGTACAAATATTTACAGCGGGAAAACATGTAATGATGTGACACTCATAGGCAGTGAGTACATAACCTGTTCACATATATTATCGACGGCAATATATTCTTCTTGTTTCACTTCAATATATTCTAGTTGTTGGTAGTCCAAGAGCCAAAGCAAAACTGCCCTTATTGACTGATTTGAATTGATTTGGATTGATTTGTTTTACGTGACCGCTAAGGAGGTATTGCTTGCAGAACTTCCCGATGGACATGAATAATGTGCCTTGCTAGGGGAACAACACGTACTACCGTGGCCAGGAGACTGATATTTTGAACATCGCATTTCTGACTGTATGGGGAACGGCAACAGTCACACAAGCCTTGCTGAATTAAGACGTAAATTTGAATATCATAATTTACGAATTCAGTTCAGCTTTAGTTCAATTTATTTCACCCTTTCCCCACAAATTACAATAACAGAACTTCCTGTTGATCTTGAGTAGGCCTACATGTTGGTGGACTGCAAACGGAAAATTGAAAATGATTACGATATCGAAAGCATGTATATCAGAGGTAAAAATAATTTCAAACCGACCTTGTCACATGATCTATGTCCTGAATCACAGTAAAATTAAAAAAAAAAAAATCTTTTGCACTAGGTTTCCATTACTCTAAAATTAAAGTAGGCGACTTGAAGTCCGTCAAAATGTTGACAAGTATCTCCCGGTAACTGGAAAGGGATGGAGGTAAGGGACAAGTGAGTAGAGACTTTCAGGTGATTTTCAGACTTTACCATTTGAAAATCTACAAACTGATTTTACCGCGTACACAGTTTCAGAATTTATAGTGATGTGATTGAGACGAGGAATTATAAGGGAATATTTTCAAAAGTCATTACAAAAAAACCCACAGTGAACAAGGTTGATAACATATAAAAGCTTCATATAAGAATACATAATTGGATGTTCAAGGAAACGCAATAAAGGGAGAAAACATGCATAGCACAGGTGAAGTTATATGCAAGTGGTATATGGTAATAGAATTGCGTTGCTACATTCCTGGAATATATTAGCCTCAACGTATGTCATTTTCCTCGTTCAATGCAATTTGTCTTGGATTTTTCAGAGTATTGGTTTATCTGCTCAAGAACTACAATACATTTAAACATTTATGTAGTACATGGCACCACAGATTTTTGTTCATGATTTATGACGCATGTGAAATTATAAAAATCGCCTGGAATTTCCCTTTGATTAAAATCAAAAGTCAATTCGATTTTATTGACCAGTTCGGCTGGCATGTATACGCATTACACCGGTACAAACATGACATTTCACACAATCATACAAAGCACACCTATAACACGGCATCTATTATTGACATAGTAGACTAACAAGGTCAGAAATGGGTACATTTGTGACCCTGCACCACAAAACAAGCAAAAAGTCGCCAGGCATGGATTCTTAGTTAAGGGCAGATTCTAAGATAGCAGACTCTAAGCTTTAAAATGATGTATAACTCAATTCAAATTGACTCTCCTAACCTATCTAAATGTCGGAAAGAAAGCACACACTCTGGGAAAGTGTGAACTGAGAAAACAGGATCTGAAGTAAAGAGTCTATTCAAGCGCTTAATCTTTTCCAGGCCACGCTAGCTGTGCCATGAATGGGACAAAAAACAGGGTGTTAACCACCGGAGCAATAATAACGAAGGGATTATCAAATTAAGCTGGAATTAAGCATGCTTTATCAACACAATTTGTCATTTATTAATGACAACTTTCAAATCAGTAACATTATCCTTTCAAAGTGGAAGTGAAGAGTGTGTACAGGGTTTTTAAGAAATGAAAAGGTTGACCCATTTCGCCTATTTACAGTCCTCACACAAAATCACTGCGTGCAACTTTTTGTTTGTTTTGTGATGCACGGTCACATTTGATGTGTAAATATGTGTCAAATTGATAATAACAATATAAAAAGAAAAAGAAGTTAATTTGATAAAGATTATTGGCTTATTTGAGGCATAAAATATATGAGGCTTGCTGAGGCAGGCATGCACTATCAACCTGGTAATATTATGGCATTCTTGGACAGCGAGTACCTGACAGACCAAATTCTGACTATTCCCCATGTTTTGTTTATCTCTGGTTCTAAATATGCTTCCCTTGGTGCTGTAGGACTGTTTACTTTGCAAAAGTCATCAAAAGAATTAGAAATATAATGTTTCCTTTTTTATCTTCAGAACACAATGAAATTTTGAATAGCTACTTTGGATTGAACATTCACTAGGTTCAGTAGAGTTAAAATGCTAAATATGATAACATAACATACAAAATGTAATCTATGTAATATACAATTTTTTACAAATTTCCTCCTAGTATGTTTACTTCCATCGTCTGTAAAACATAATGGCAATGGTTTCACGGAGTAGAGGCAGGGCCATAGCATAAGCCAGTGGATTGATCAAACTATTGCAGTAAGAGATCCATCTTGATATTTCGGAAAATCCGATCGTGGCATTCAACCACCTGTAGAGGTCTTGGTCGAAGCTGAAGATGATGATGTTGACGGTGTTGGGCAGCCAGCTCAGGACGAAGGCGACGAGGATGAACGTGAGCGTCCTCATCGCCTTGCGACCTTCACTCGAGTGTTCGTCAGAGTTCTGTTTGATACGTGTGATGATGGCCGGTACACTTGCAACAGACCGTTTCTTCCTTGAGTGAGGAGGGACTTCTTCCACAACATCTGAGGCGTTTGGAACACCGTTGTCATGGGTACTTTTATTTGCGTCGGAAACATTTTTCGAATTTGCGAGACCGTCGACTGAAATTGCATTGGGACTAGTTGGCCCATTTCTTTGCGATTCCGGGGGAGGAGTGTTGTGAGGGTTTGAAGGGGTCTCCGGCTTGGCTTCATCGTCGCCGATATGAGTTACCTTAGGATTAGGTGACGTTGGAGAAGTTAGCATCGCTCTTGCACGCCGGTCGTTACCGCGCTTTCGTATCTCGTGATACACCCTGAGGTATAGCACCAGAATGAGTAAGAATGGCCCACCAAGTCTGAGGCAAAATATCATGGTGCTTGGCAACAGTGAGCGGGAAAAGTTTGGTCTCGGCAAGCCCGACGAATTCGTGCTCTTGTTCGGCTCGAGAAAGTCCCAGACGACGTTTAGAAACAACCAAACTATGGCAGGAAGAAGCCATGTAAGGACGTTAACAGCGATTGCTATGCGTTTGCTTCTCTTCATGTAGTGCATCATCGGATAGAGTGTGGCCACGTAACGATCGATTGTGATGACGACAATACCGAAGACAGACACGCCCAGAGTGGCGTTCTGAAGGGCCAAGAAAAGCAAACCCGCCAGTCGACTGAAGATCCAGCCGTCGTACAGGTATATCGTTAAACGCACCGGCATCACAAGCGCTCCTACCGTCAAGTCAGCGATAGTCATATTGATGATGTAATAATTGTTGTATGTTCGAAGCTTCTTCTGGACGGCAAAAGCCACCAGGATCAATGCGTTCATGAACACAGTCATTGCAGCGATGATCGCGGTGATGATGAACTTGACGCCCACTCTCGCTTCCCGGACGAGGCCCAGCAGGGTATCTTCGTTGTCCAACTCAGTATTACCACTTGATGCTAATACAAAGCTGGTGATGTTCTCCATTATGAAGTTATCTGTACTTTCATCCTGAAATATATGGAAGAATATTAAAGGCATAATTTCCAATTTGCAGATGAAACAAAAACCCAGCATTAGTGCTTTAAAATAGTTCTAAAACGTGAGTTAGTGATAGAAACAACCACTGTAAAAATTGAATCAGTAAAATCAATTTTTAGTATTATTAAATATACAAAATGTGAACAATAGTTATGATAAAAATGTTTCCAGACGAAACCATCTACAGTTACGGTTTAAAGAAAAATACTGATATCTCCTTATATCATTTTAGGCTTTATCTAAAAATGGTACGATGTTTTGTGGTACAACAAGGCTGCTCATATGCATCAAATGTGATATGTTGAACTTCTTAAAAATCACTGCTGCACATCTTAAAAATCACTGCTCCGGCCTATAGGTCCTCAACAGGACCTTTAGGCTGGATTGAGTAAAACGTACACTTTGCATGAAAGAATACAAGCACACCTGTCAAATCACGAAGTTTAAATCGCAACTGGGATTGATGACCGGGATTGATGATGATATTGACGAAATTGAAAGTTTGAATTGAATTGAATTGACCTAACCCTATACAAATGGAAGTCCACATCTTAATTGCATCAACACTTACCATGATACTAGAGACTACCGATCATTTTCAATATTTTACACATTAATGGAATGAGGACACGGACATAACTCACTGGCATATGACTTCATACTGAGAAGTAATAAAGAGACAACAAAAATCTATTCCCGTGTAAAACTCTTTTCCAAAAATTGCTGAAAATAAGTCTGCCAAATGCTCGAAATATTGACACCAAATTATCGTTGCTTATATTCCACTACTAAAAAAGCAACTTCTAAAACACACAGTTTCTTTCGGAAGAATTCTGTCATCAAAGTGGTATATGGCATAAGAAATCTGTGTCATCAACCCAAACTCGGTTGTTTTAGTAGATGAAAATAGTAAATCACCATTTTCATTTTTTTTTCTTATTACGATTGAACTATCCCCTGACCGGTAGCAAGAAGAAAAATCAATGAATCGAAAAAGGTGGCAAATAAGATGAACGTTACAGCTTAACTACCACAATTTCTAAACTCTACCTAATTCATCCGACATTCCTATCATTTCTTGAAGCTGTGGTATACGTTTTACACATTGCGATAGCCCTACTGGAAAACGTCTCATTCTTGCATCAAGCGCACTTTTGCTGCTATATACATGTAAACAGATATCTATTGTACTCTTAATTTTCAAGTGGCACCGCATATCTGTACATACATAATTATTTTGGTTATGATATCGTATCGTTACAACTTCAAACACAATTGCTACAGGCAGTGAAAAATATCAGCAAAATCAGATATACATAAAACAAATGTGAATATTTGCATCGACAGGAAAAAAAAAATGGTATTCAGTCGGTACATTCGTTTGTTCGTTATAAGCCAGTTCGCAGTTCCACTTTACGCATGAACAGAAAAAAAAGGTCATTCGTACCAACAGGCATGCGGGTTTTTAAATTCAATGGGATAAACATCTGTGACAGGCGCGCCGGAAGCAGTTTTGGATTTGGGGGGCAAACATTGGAGGGGGCTCAAGATTAGACCATGCATATGTTACACAATATACACATACACACACACACACACACACACACACACACACACATATATTATACATATATATATATATATATATATATATATATATATATGTAAAGTGGCGTACGGTGGGTCGAAACATGGGGGGAACCATAAAGTAATTTTGACGGTCTGTATGCTTGTGCATGTGTGCGTGAGCAATAATGGGACTACAATACATTACGGAATGTGATACATTCAACAACGCAGTCATTGAGGAACATTGTAAGTTTTCCTTACATGGATTATGGAATGACGGTGTGAAACGATCGACAAATTATATACTGTCAGCAACATAAGGTGAATGGCATAACAATAAAATGCGAGCGAGCGAAGCGAGCGAGCTTGAAAATTTTGATATTCTACAGTTCCAAAACTGGAGTTTTAATCGTAGCTATATTTCGCTTTGGAAATAAATGGGGGCGCATCGGGCGCAACTGCTGGCAATTATTGGCAGCAACATTAGGAGAATGGCATAACGATTCAATGCGAGCGAGCGAAGCGAGCAAGCTTGAAAATTTTGACATTCTACAGTCCCAAAACTGGGGTTTGTAGCTATATCTTTCACTTTGGAAATTAATGGGGCGGCACATCGGGCGCAACTGCTGGCAATTACTGGCAGCAACATTAGGAGAATGGCATAACGATTCAATGCGAGCGAGCTTGAGAATTTTGACATTTTACAGTCCCAAAACTCCCGTTTGTAGCGATAACTTTCGCTTTGGAAATTAAGGGGGGGGGGCATCGGGCGCAACTGCTGGCAATTACTGGCAGCAACGTTAGGAGAGTGGCATAACGATTCAATGCGAGCGAGCGAAGCGAGCGAGCTTGAAAATTTTGACATTTTACAGTCCCCAAACTCCCGTTTGTAGCTATATTTATCTTTCGCTTTGGAAATTAAGGGGTGCGGGCATCGGGCGCAACTACTGGCAATTACTGTCAGCAACATTAGGAGAATGGCATAACGATTCAATGCGAGCGAGCGAAGCGAGCGAGCTTGAAAATTTTGACATTCTAGAGTCCAACAACTGCCGTCGTAGCTATGTTTTTCGCTTTAGAAATTAAGGGGGAGGCGCACCGGGCTCAACTGCTGGATGGCGAGCGAGCGAAGCGAGCGAGCTTGAAAATTGTGACATTTTACAGTCCAAAAGCTGCCGTTTGTAGCCATATTTTTTCCCTTTTATTCATATATATACATATTTGTTTTATTTTCTTTGTTTATTCATTTATTTTTATTAGAAGTATTTTTTTTTTTTTTTTTTGGGGGGGGGGGCTTTTTGGGGGGGCAAAAATGCGTTTTGCCCCCCCACTTTTTGGATTGGGGGGGCGGCCGCCCCCCCCCCCCCTGCCCCCCCACTTCCGGCGCCTATGATCTGTGATGTAATGATTATTCACGTAATCCTCATAATGTTGCTTGCCAGCACATCCACCAGACAGCAAAAGTGGTATTTGGCAATATCACTAGAAAGAGAGTGTTAATACATTCATTGCTAAACAATTAAATGGATGCTTCCACAGGTGTTAATTGACGGATCATTCTGGTCATCTGGTCGCTACGCAAGTTCATTCTTTGTTTGAACATGATTGACGAATCCCATAAATTGTTACGTTAAGCTTATGCATTATGTCGCTCTGAAAAGGAATGAAGTGCCCCTAACCGACTGAGAAAAAGAAAGGTCATTCGTACCAATGCGCCATGAGCTATAACTCCGAACTGGCTTATTCCTACGGTTCGATAGTCCAAAAAAGAAGTATATATGGTTCGCTGATTCTAAAATGCAAAAAGGTGCGTTTTAACTAATCTTCGAAACTGGGAACCTTATTTCTTTTTTTGGACTAACAAAATATTTGAAATAACGAACCTCATCTAACTTTTGGAATTATGAACTTTCGGAATAACGAGTAGTTATTGAGAATTTCATCATGGTGACATGATAGCTATGCTTACCCCATTATTTGTTCTATTCGTGAATTGTAGTCGCAATGCTTGTAATCTCAAGCTATGGCGTTACTTCATAAAGTCGCTTACGTCGAACTCTGAGAAACATGAGGAATAAGTTTGTTGTTGTTATTTTTTCTGAAATATAAGAAAACTAGCATTTTTCAACAATCAAAATTTTGACACCGTAACCACCACTTCTCAAAAGATTGAAGCCTAATAAACTTTCAACTATTCGATTTGGGAACCTTTCTGGAGAATTTGATTTAAATAAAAGCAAAATCAGGTAATGGATATTTGGCGATTTCCTGGTTCTTGTGGTGACAAACCGCAGCTTTATCCACATCTGTCCCATATCACTTAAGGTATTGTTGGACTGATCCTGTAACGCATGTAAAACTAATTGAATTTTGTGGAAATTTATTTTCATGGCTGGGGCTTAGCTCCTACCATGACGGGAGCTAATAATAGAGGGTAACATGCAAACTGTAAAATATCAAAGAAGTGCAAAATTGTGTTTGTTGTGTAACTTTTCATTCAGTTCATTTCAATCCTGTTCTCATTCGTCCGGTCCAAGTCAGTTTAATTTTAATTATATTTTGTCCGGCTCAATTCAATTCAATTCATTTCAATTCAATCCAATTCAATTCAATTCAATTCAATTCAATTCAATTCAATTCAATTCAATTCAATTCAATTCAATTCAATTTAATTCAATCCAATCCAATTCAATTAAATTCAATTCAATTAAGTTTAATTGAATTAGATTCAGTTCAATCCAATTCAGCTTGGTCCAAGTTAGTTCAATGCAAATAATAAATACAAAAGAAGCTCCGAGAAGCAGGGGTTGTGAAATGAGTAGTTCCTCATACAATGATTACAAGTAAATGAAAATGAAAGCATGGCATAAGTACCCACGAGACCATGCGCATTTTTTTCTATCGAATTTATCCCTCTTCGTACAACATTCTCCTTCAAAATTTGGCTATTTTATTATGGCAACTGCAAAAAAAAAGACCCCCCCCCCCCCAAAAAAAAAAAACAACACCAAAACACAAGACAAAACAAAATCGTATGCTGTATTTGTACGGATTTGTTTTTAATTTCAGGCTAACTATTTTTGTACACCACCATTTTTTTTAATAATAAGATTAATAACAGATAAATTACCGATTTCTGTTCTGTAAAGATAAGTACAAACATTCACTTTTTACTTGTATGAGAACTTAATGTTATTCTGCTATGCAAGCACACATGAATATATTACGCCATTCTCTGACAACCATTTAGGCATTTTTTTTTGTGGGGGGGGGGGGTCCAAATACTGAATGAAGTCATGTAAACACTGTGCTCTCAGATATCCCTAAGTCATAAAATGATAGTCGCCATTTGGTAATTCCGAGTTTGACTTTCAGTACGGGTATTCACAGTTTTACAGTGCCACTGTGGCACTGTAACAAGAAAAGAAGAAGAATATTTTGAATACTTCATGACTTCAGATAAGTCGCCCAAGTAAATCTGCTCCAACCGTTTCTCTTCTTTTTTTTTTTTGAGGGGGGGGGGAGGGTAAAAGTTTCGGCGAGAAGTCACTCTAAATCTATTAACGCTTTCAGATCTATCATTAACGATCCACTCAGATAAGAGGTTGTTTATGTCCTCCCTCTCTATTACTATATAAATTTGTGAGAATAGGTTGAATCCTAAAGACAGATAGAGAACCGTTTTACATAAAAACATGTGTTTTAAGACTAAAACCGATGAATACTTTGAATTAGAAGTTGCCCTAACTTCAAACCTCTGCTCCTCACTTACCACGATAGTGTATCACAGCTCCAAATCTTCAATCTATGCTGACAGCCGCTTGAAGCATGAGTCAAACCGCGAAAACATTAGGTGGATATTTCAGATATCTAAATTTCTTTCAAAGTCAAATTTCAAATTCAAAGTCGCTCTACCTTTAACGTCTTCCTCTTCAGGAGTCTATGCTGACAGCCGCTTGAATCATGAGTCAAACCGCAAAAACATTAGGTGGATATTTCAGATATCTAAATTTCTTTCAAAGTCAAATTTCAAATTCAAAGTCGCACTACCTTCAACGTCTTCCTCTTCAGGAGTTACTGGTGTGCCCCACAACTTCAAATGCCCAATCTATACTGACAGCCTCTTGAAGATGTTTGATGTCTTTAAGCGTCAGCTGCAGAGTTTTATATAAGTCCGTCCCCTAAACATCGAACCTTTCCTATTCCTGGTGGTGGAGGGGAGGGGCATGGGGTTGGGTGTCGCTTCATGTCCAATGACCAACGAATTCCCTGTATGTTGAGAAACGCACGACGACTTTCCCCCTTTTGAGAATCAAAATACTCGATAGAAACCACACCACTCAACATATTATGGTTGAATACAGAAACAAAGAAATCAGAACAACAATGATAAAGTGTCTAACTCACTTAATAGTGTAGGGCTATTTTATTTCATTTTTAGGAAGAAAACACTCTGTCACGACATCTGTTTGTTGTGTTAGCAAGTTTTGCTTTTACCCTGTCATTAATTTTTAACAATTGCGCATATTATGAAGGCCGTGTGTACCAGCCGAAAGAATGTAAGATGCACGCGTGAAATGATTGTGAATAGTGTGTCATTGTATTCTCATATGCACGGAAGGACGAGTGTCAAGCAGACGCCTTGCATTATATGTATACCTCCTTCCAATATTGATGAAGACGTATGGACCATTAGTAAGTGGCCGAATTCTGTTTTTTTTTTCACAATTTCTGGTGGCGGTAAGTCCATTACTCGGACAATAGAGGTAAGGTGACGAGAATGATACGCTGTTTAACTGCATCAAGACTGGCGTGAGAGACTATCCTTGAGTGATCTATATTTCTATACAGTTCATTCATTTAATGGAACACCGCCATTAGACGCAAACTCACACTTGTCTTCTCTCATCCTTTTACAACTTTCAGATCTCATCATATAGGCCTACTTACTGGATGTCTAAGTCAAAAACGAGATATGAAAATTTTCGTTAGAAACAAACGGGTTTCCTTTTTTTAATGCATTACATGGTGTGCCAAATTTCTGTTCATGTTTCTTTTTTTAAATGTACGTGTACATGTAGTATAATGTTACTGTTTTGCGTCGGTGTAAGCCGCGTGAGTTCAACTCTGACGCCATTTATGCAATGCATTTAAGCATACTGGCGGGAAAAAATAGATAGCAAGTCAAATGTTCAAACTTCAATTTTTTTTATAATACATGGACATCCAACGAATAATTAATACGTCAATGAAGGCAAAGGGATATCGAAAAGAAATGGAAAGGCATCAACTATTTAGTGGCAATTTATTGTTGCTGCTGTTGCTTTCTTTTTCTGCGGCTGGTTTGCTTAATGGTGTCTCGTATTTTTAAAGGCAGCCGATCGCCATCCCTTATGGTACGTAAACTCCGAACGACCGAAGTTTGTGCATGCAATTGCGCAATGCCAGACTCGGTGCTATATCCATAAACGTGTGGGACAATGCTGCCACTGAGACACGTGTGTGTGTGTGTGCGTGTGTGTACGCATCGTACACATGCGGTGATTGGAGGAGAGAGGCCAGAAGACGCGTGGCTCTGGCCTCTCTTCATGCGCATGCGCACTGAGAGTGTGCGTCCATTCGGAAGCTCTCGTGGCTCGCTCGGACAGCCATTTTGGGTTAGGAGATTTGCAGCATAGAGCTCTTGTAGGTTAGCGTGCTGTTCGCTGACCCATTGAGCCAGCGCTATTCTCATTCGGGGTCACTACATTTGATACAAAATGGGGGAGGCAGCGTGTTGCGTTCGTCTCCGTGCCGCACAAACCACTCGCCACGATTGAGTGCCTTTAAAAGTATCTCACCCCTATAATTGTGCAGTCAAGAACAGGAGGTGAACAGAAGTAACTATAGTGTCATGACCCTCTCGTTTGCGTGCGAACACAAAAATTAGAAGAGTGCACTGCACAAAAATCGAACCAAAATCAGTATAGCACGCGAACACCACTTCAGACACGGCAACTCAAAATATGGCATTTGCCCCACAAAAGTATGTAAGTTAATATTATGGAGAACCTCTTGTTCAAATCGAAAATTCAAAATATTCTAATAAGATTGCCTGACAAAGCGTCAGAGAGTACACGGTTAAGTGTGCCCCGTGATATTAGATTACCCCGCAACAATCCGCAAATCCTAGGGGCCGATGACCGTTTTCTTTTTCGTTTGTAATTTGTGTTTTTGGATAGAAAATACATGACTTAGCCCCTTACCAGAGTGGTAGAGAATAAACCATTTTTTCTCCAAACTTTAAACATTGCTTTTCACAACTCGCTAGACTTTCCTTTCATGTCATACGACGTCATCAACAATTGTGCACGCCTACTTTTTTTTTTCATCTGGGAGATGATCTTATCTGTCAAGTCCATCTGAATCGATACAAAGCATATAAAAGTATGGGTCCTCTGATGCTTTCGCCACACCCGCTACAACAGAACGAATCATTCGTGTTACCACTGCTTCAACAAGAACCACTATGAAGGGCTCGGCTGCTCTCTTCGCTCTACTCGTCGCCGCCGTGTTGGCCGGACCAAAGGGAGCAAACGCCTGCTGCCCCGAAGGCTTTACAGAATTTGAGGACTACTGCTACAGGTATAATTAATGGGGGAAAAGGGGGGTGTTGATTGTCATAAAAGTGGACAATCAAAATGCTATGTAAATGCTGAATTGTATTCGTCTGTCTTTATCATGATATTTGTGATATGAGTTTGCTTATTGTTTGTTTTTCTCCTCCCTGTTGTCATGTTGTACATTGCATATTATTTTCATCATATCATTTTTTTTTGAAGCACCATGAGCAGCGAAAGCTGGACCACTATTATTACTACCATTATTATTATCATTATTTATCATCATTACTGTGCGTGAGATTTGTTTACATATCTGTTACATGATGTCGCATTTCTATCCGTGAGGACGAGCAAAAGAACTGTCTGCGGATTGATAGAATGAAATAGAATGAGGGTCTAAATGTATAACTCAGGTTTCTTAACTTACCTTCGCGTATACATACACTCAGCAAAAAAAGAAAGTAAACACTTTTTCGATGTTATATTTTTCATAGAAGATTTTTATGAAAATCAATGTATTACATACCATATTGAAGGGAATTTTCATTGGCTGTTAAGCTAATAGGTTAATTAAAAAGAACAATTTTACGCATGAGTGAACACATTCGTTTTTGTCCTCCAAGGCAAAAAAAATAAAAATTGCAAAAAACGACATGTTCTCTTTCATTTACAAGTGCCTTTCACGATAACATTGACAACAAAAGACCAGTTTAACACAATCAGAGATATGAATGAAATAGGAAAAATAAGTTTATGCTCTCTAATAATCTTTTTATAACCTCTAAGAAAAACAAAGTGGGAAACTAAAGGGGAAAAATAACACTTTTCTGTCAAATCAAACTTCAAATGACATAGGGAATAATAAGCATAAAGATGATTAGATATGCAGAATTTCTTTGTTTATTTCTTTTAATCTAGTGATTCAAGAATCCATGTGACAAGTTCAAGAACCAAACATTATTTACAATTTCCTAATTTGAAAAAAACCCCTCAAATTTGTACCATTTTTGTTAATTATTACTTCTTCTCTTATTTCATTTGACAAAAGATGCTTTATTTTCCTCCATTATTTTCAGCCTTCATCGATATTTTGAAGTTTAAAGATATCATAGAGATCAAATGTTTAGTTTTTAAACTTAATTCATGTTTCTTTTTGTGTGAAATTTGTTGTTTGTTCTTATTGTTCAATCGAACAGTTCATACGCATGAATGACAACTTGTTCAGTTTTCCAATTTTTACTTTTGTGTCCTGGAAGAGAAAAACAATGGTGTTCACTCACGCGTAAAGTTCTCCTTTATGTTGACCTACCAGGTTGATAGCCAATTAAATTATCTTTAATATGGTATATAATACATTAGCTTTCAGCCAAACATTCTATGAGAAATCTAATCTTGAAAAAGCGTTTACTTTCTTTTTTGCTGAGTGTATATATATATATATATATATATATATATCCAATCATATATAGTTTTAAAGTAATCATGATCTCATTCTCTTTTTTTTCACCAATTCTAATAGAATTTAAACAAAGTAACCGTCATTGACCGTCATATAATTTGTGATATCAGCCTTATGAAAATACATATTATAGCACCACAAATACGTTTAAGATTTCTGTTGTATAACATGAAGCTAATAACGATAAAGCTATTAGGCCTACTCAGCAATGACGATATGCTCACTGGTATGACCACCCCTCTCTTCTTTGAATTATTGAAAGCACAATTACGTTTTCTTTTTGTTTAATTCTTTTGGCTCATAAGCGTAAAATTAAAAACGTTCAGAGGTATACGGACAGAATTAGTGGATGAAGCATAACCTTGACAACCAGCAAAACTGGAGATATACTCTCTAAAAAAAAATCGAGTGAAAATATTCACTCTTTAAAGAGTGAATATAAAAAAGAGTGAATTTAGAGTGAAATTGGAGTGAATTTTGAGTGAAAATGTTCATTTTCACTCATTTTGGAGTGACCTCAGGGATCATTCGAAGATTTTGGAGTGATCCCTGAGGTCACTCTAAAACGAGTGAAAATGAACATTTTCACTCAAATTTCACTCCAATTTCACTCTAAATTCACTCTTTTTTTTGTATTCACTCTTTTAGGAGTGAATATTTTCACTCGATTTTTTTTAGAGTAACCCTTTGGTAAAATTGATCTATCTACAGCTGATCCGATTGGAATGGAAACAAAATGGATCAATATGGATTTGGACTTATAGGACCCCTAAGATTATTCTGGGACATGGCTATTTCCTAAATGTTACATCCTTACTGTTAGGGGTGAATTGAAAGCGACAGGAAGGTCGACAGAAAAGAAATACATCCAATACAATTAAGATAATCAAATAAGACTTTGAAAAGAAAATAAGATTGTATCATCAAATCGTACGACAGTGAAAAAAAGGCTCGTACAAGTTGTGTATGTTGATTGAATTCGAACGTTCGGAGTGCGAAGTTGTGTTCCTATAAATGAAATTGAAACTGATATTTGGCACGATTTTGAACGTCTATCCAGCTGCGCGAAATTGAATGCCAACTTTGAGTCGTTAAATTGAATGAATTTCTCTCTAAATTGAATGAAATACAATCTAAAAGGAATGACATGAAATTAAATTGAATACTCAAAGAATTAAAATGAACAGCGAGAGTAGAGCCGTGACCAAAATCGCTCGAATTTTAACGCCTTTTCACTAAATTTGAACGCAAATCTGATGAAATTGGGCGGGAAAACCTACTCTCTAAAAAAAATCGAGTTAAAATTTTCACTCTAAAAAGAGTGAATACAAAAAAGAGTGAATTTCGAGTGAAATTGGACTGAATTTTGAGTGAAAATGCTCATTTTCACTCATTTTGGAGTGACGTCAGGGATCACCCCAAAATCTTCGAGTGATCCCTGACGTCACTCCAAAATGAGTGAAAATGAGCATTTTCACTCAAAATTCACTCCAATTTCACTCGAAATTCACTCTTTTTTGTATTCACTCTTTTTAGAGTGAAATTTTTCACTCGATTTTTTTTAGAGAGTATATAGATACGAGGCAGGTAAAAATTCGACCAAGGGCTGGCTTACAAAATGTACATAATGCATCTGGACGTTTAAAAATTTGAGAGATATGACCATTTCGCAAGTGTTACAACCATATGTTATGAATAAAGTGAAATTGGAAGAAAGATTGGGCAAAAAGAGTAACGTAAAATACATGTATGACTGAAATCAACTGATTAAATACACCGATATAAAGATGAAATGAAGATGACATTTTATGATCAAATTATTTTAACAATGAAAATGAGAATTTGACGTGCATAAATGCGGTATGAATCACTTACAACAGAACTTGTTTATGTTGACTGACTTTGAATGCTTAAAATTCGAAGTTGTGTTCCTGTAAATGAAATTGATATTCGTACTTGGGACGAAATTGAACGTATATCCACCTGACGCTAAATTGAATGCCACTTTGCGTCGTTAAATTGAATAAATTTCCCTCTAAATTGAATGAAATAGAATCTAAAAGGAATGACATGAAACGAATTTGAATGATCAGAGAATTAAAATAAACCGTGAGAGCAAAGCATTGACGAAAATTGCTTGACATTGAACTCCTTCTCGTTAATCCGAATGCAAATCTGATGAAATTAGGAGGGAAAACCTATTATGGATTATGCGAAGACTGCTCTCAATAATTGGAAATGACGTCATTTTGAATTTGTAGATCTCGAAAGCAAAGCATATGTTCCATGTTCAGGACAGATTGCCTCCCAAGGGCATGTATTTGAGGGTCCAATGGAGTTTGAAATATAATGATTTTTTTTTCCACGGACGGTTAGAAATAATTGCATATCTACACTTCTCTCGGTTGTCGACGGACATTTGAATTTGACCCCCCCTCCGGGAAAAAAAAAGTTTCATCGTTGTTTTGGAAACATTACTTTTTTCACAAGGGCAATTAATTCACTCAAACGTCAGGCCAAATTCCCATGGGAGAGTTATGTGTTTGAAACACTGAAGAAATTGTTAACTGGGGATGTAACAAAGTGAAAAGTATAGTCTTGATATTGTTAACAAAATTATCTAGATCATCGTATTTTTCTGTTGACACTTCCATACAATTTGTTGTAGGTTTACGACTTCATTTGAACCATCACACAATAAATTTATAGGCGATTAATGACATGTACAATGGCAGAAATGAAAAACTTAGAAACCACGAATTGTATTATTTGTTTGTTATTTTTAAATTACATGATCAACCTCTTTCACTAAATTAATCACATTTCAGCGGAATTGATTTAATTACTTACCTTACATTAGGTTACAGCAGCAAAGACAAAAAAAATAACATTATCATTGTAAGTGACGAAAATTACTAACTGGAATCTTTGTTACCAAATTGATCAGCATCAGCGTATACTCGTAGTGCCTAATCACTTTCCGAAAACTGTAGTCAAAGGCTTACAAACTGGAAGTCCCTCTTCAGAATTAAAAGGGAAAAATAGTAGTTTACATGAGGACTATAGATACAAATATATTAAAATTAACAAAACTCATTTGAGTAACTGGTGAGCGTTATTTGTGTAAGTGCATGTAAGCATGTGATGAAAATGACGATTTTGTCACCCTTGCGTGAAAAACAACGCTATGTGAAATGTTTGACACACATGAACTAATGTAATGTCTTATCAATGTAGATTTTGATTCCTCCTGGTAAGTTGAAAAAAAAAATCGATAGCACCTTGAAGCCACATAACCCCCTCCCCCCCCCAAAAAAAAAAAGAAAAAAAAAAAGAAGAAAGAACGCATACACAAGATCTGATGCACCTCTTTCAATCTCATCTGATTTGAATACGGGCAATACATTTCAATTCCAAAGGAATGTTAAAATCTAAAATCTTAATTTTGGAATAAAAACGTTGTTGTGCAGCTGTTCCTCGAGTGGCGTCCAAGTATTAAAATCCGGCCAGTTTACCGAATTAATCTACTTCCGTAACTTTGAACTTCTAGCTATTGGTAATGATTGGTGACAGACTCTGACAAATTGAAACTATTTATGACGTCAGTGTTTATGAATGTGTAGTTCTTTCATGTTGGCATTATTTTGATAACGGTAAAACTTATGAAATACAAATTGTATCTCTACAGGCATGTCGCAGAGAGCCTCTCATGGCAAGGGGCCGAGGAACGGTGCAACACTTTCACCGTGTCTCACGGAGGGAACTGTGTGGATATCGGTCATCTCGCATCGATTCACTCGGATGCCGAGCAGGAGTTTGTCTTCGAACATTACAGGGCTGCTACCCAACAGGAGGTAAAAGAAATACAGCTGTACAGATCTCTAAAAACGTGTTCTCGTCCGTGAAATCAATTAGATATCATTTGAGAGCAAGGCTGGAGGAACTAATATTTGCTCATTTTTGTTTTGTTCTGATCAGTTGTAGAATCTATGGTTGTTTTGGATATTTCACGTATTTTGTAATGTTAATTTCATGTGTTCTTTTCTTCCTTACTACATTGTTCTGATAATAATATTGTGTTATTTTGTGTATGTAAATGTATCTCATTGTTGGAAGTGAAATAAATGAAATGAATGAAATTCAGTCGGGGGGGGGGATAAAAAGGCGCATGTCGAAAAAGCTGATAGCACTAAGTGAAATCTTTGTCATGATTTTGTTTATCTATGTAAATCTAAAACATCTAAGACATTTTTATATTCATATTTGTACATAGAAAACATTATATCATATGAATTATAGTATAACTTGTCTTTTTCAGTATTTTCAGTTCCTATTAAGTCTTCTTAGGACATGTAAAATTGTCTGTTTCGTTGAGAAGGGATAAGATAGATGTCGACAGAATATAGCGGGGACGTACATTACAAGCAGGAATAATTTGCAGAGAGGGGTATTCCCTCCTATTACATGCCACTGCCATCTATAGAGACTTTTGCAACGTATGCAGTTCTCCATGAGAACCGTATTCGGTTTGTTGTTTTTTTTTTTGATGTACAAAGAAAAAAAACTGAGCAGTTTTACCAAAAAAAAAAAAATAAAAAGAATGTACTTTTTTAAATTTTGGGAATTTCTACATTAAATAATTCATGTAGAATGAGACATTGCAATTCTTGTGAGTAACGACTTGTAAAGTTGATGACTTTACGAAAAATGCAATTATTTACGCAAAATGATCCTTTCTGTCGATAAAAAAAGTATTGAACATCTCCAGAATAAAAAAAAAAAATGAGGAGGGGGAGAGAAAGGTAACTCATACATTCTCATTGAGATACAAATACTCAGTAAAAAAGAAAGTAAACACTTTATATTTTTCAAAAGACTTCTTATAGAAGATTTTCATGAAAACCAATGTATTCTGTACCGTAATAAAGATATTGGCTATCAATCTAGTAAGTCAATATAACTGGAAACTTTACGCATGACTGAGCACATTGTTTTTATCCTCCAATGCACAAAAGTAAAAATTGCCAAAATTATCACGTTGTCTTTAATTTGGAAATGCCCATCAAGGGAATGATAATAACATGAATGAGATGAGACATCAATGAGATATGAATGAAATAGCAAAAATACGTTTCCGTTCTTTCTATCTCTCTATAACCTGAAAGAAAATTGAAGTGGGAAAATTTAGAATTTTTTGTCAACTCAGAATTCAAGTGACATAGGGAGTAAGGACACAAAGATGATTAAATAAACAGAATATTTGTATTTCATTCTTTTAATTTAGTAATTTAAGAATTAATGAAACAAGTTCAAGAACAAAATACCATCTTATTTGCGGTTTGAGGAGACTCCCTAATTTGTCACTTTACGTTCGTTAATTCAACATTGTTTTAATTTTGTGCGAAGGATGGTGGTGGACGTTAACTTTTTTTAAAGGGGATTATTCTTTTTTATGATATTAAATGCGATAAAAAAAAGTGTAGAGGCTCCTTTGTGAACGCAACTGAGTGCCGAAACTTCGTATCTTTGCAAAATGTTCTTCCATGACAAAGCAACACAACAATGACACAAAATGAATAAAATAATTTTCAATAAAAATGACAATTACAACAATTACACTGCAACAAAATGTTCCTTCATGAAAGGATTTACACAATTTTTGTGATTCCAACATAGACACAAAGACACGAGGAAGATGAAATATATTATATAAAAGAAAATAATTTTCAGGGACAAAACAATGGCGTGTAAAAAAAACAACTCAGGAAATGGGATTTTTTTTTTTGGAAAAAAACATACTCGTCAATAACCACCTCACCTACTCAGGGGCTGATCAAGGAATTCCGTAAAGGGGGGGGGGGGAGGGGGTTTTAAGAAATAAAGGGGGAAGGGGCGCACGCGCTCCCATCCATTTTTTCCTTTTATTTCTTTTGTTTTGACAAAAAAAAAAGTGGGCGCCCGGTACCCCCCCCCCCCCCCTCATCCGCCACTGGTACTCATAATAAAACCGTAATCAGGTAATTATTGAAGAGTACAGCATGGCTAGTGTTGTATTTACTGCAGGGCAATGCTATGCTGTGGCTGGGACTGAGTGACGTCGCCAGCGAGGGCGACATGGTGTGGACTGATGGTACGCCCCTTGACTTCGTCTCATGGAGAGCCAACCAGCCCGACAACTGGGGCGGCGTCGAGGACTGCGTCCACATGCAGCTCGAGAGCAACGACCCGAGATGGAACGACTTGCCCTGCGATTCTGCCCTCGTCAACCACTTCATGTGCAAGTTGCCCACGGAGTAGGCCACCTAAAGAGTTATGGATCCAAACACATGTGCATTGATTACACGTTCACACGTTATGTTGTCATGCCGTCTTGGCACCTATGTTGGGCTCAATTTCAAGATTGGGTAACCGAAAAATTCTCTTTCTTGAAATTACATTTTGTCTGACGGTCAAACGCATAGACTTATTTTGGAAGACCAGGGTATAGTAATGAAAGAGTTCAATTAACTTACCTGAGGTATAGGTTGGCATTTATGTTACACATACAAATATCATATCCTCTTGTTTAATTTCATCATGTTTCTCTGCGCTTGTTTTAGGGGTTCATGTTTCTTGAGTGTGCTCTGATAGAACTAAAATAGACTGATATCCATATCAAAGGGATCTACGCAAATCGTAGTGATCTACGTTTCAGAGTAATTACAGAAGAGCATGCAATATTCATTGAAAAAAAAAATCGAGCAATAGGTTGTCAGGCATCACAGAAACGTAACGCATCAAGTAGATCAACTTGAAGAAAAATGACAAATGTTTTCAGAATACCAATGTCGTTGATCATGCTGAACTGTTATCATCCAATTTCAGTGTATCAATAAAGCACATTAACTTCCCATAACTCAAAAAGCGTGTATATACTTCTTGTATGTATTCATGATAATTATGCGTTGTTAAGACGTTGATAATTGCTATCGAGCTCTGGTATAGATTTTGTCATTGATCATGTTGATGGAAAATTCAGTCATTTCTCTATCAGTCGATGCATAATGCCCTTAAAGATAGTGTGTGAATGTAAAAAGAATGGTCGAATGAATGATGGAGGAATATGAAAGAAGAATGGTTCGGACAGTTAGATCATCACATCTCTTCTTTTACATTTTGCTCGTTCGATCATCAGGAGGTTA
Organism: Diadema antillarum; assembly: GCF_040938485.1. Taxonomy (NCBI): domain Eukaryota; kingdom Metazoa; phylum Echinodermata; class Echinoidea; order Diadematoida; family Diadematidae; genus Diadema; species Diadema antillarum. The sequence goes on along the minus strand of NW_027271249.1, from coordinate 800,590 downwards.
AGGTGCAATTTGCTGTCATCAATATGGTAGATCGTCAATATTCACTTTTCTCGAATACACCATACCCGCGCGGGCACACTCTCACACATACATACACAGATACATATTTAAAGATATACGCAAATTATGATATACATAATATAAACCCCTCAAAAAATTTGGAAATCAGACTTCAGTTGTAAATTTCTCCAGTTTGTAAGCACTATACAATACATGCTTGATATCAACAGAAAGATTATTAAATTCTGTTTGAAATGATATCCTACTCATTATGATTATGCTATCAAGTAAAAGGCTGTACTCAAAAGTGTCTGATAAGGTCTGCATTGAAAAGCTGCAAAATGAACAAGAACGGTCCTTATGAATGAGGATGGTCGTGAAGAGTAAATAGAGAACATGTTCTTTTGTTGATTTTTGAAGGAAGGTGTTTGCATGGTGTAGTACATAAGATACACTCGGTTTGCGGTTCACCATGCATAGTCCTTAGAAGGACTGTTGGAATGACAGGAGAAAGATAGAAAGAAAGGTCGGATGAGTGGTGAGAAATTGAGTAAGAGTATTCTTTCTGGAGTGAGTGTAGTCCTGAAAAGGACTATGAACCAAGGAAAACAGAAGAGTTTAGGAAAGGACTCAACGTTTCGGACAGTTGACTGTCCGTCCTCAGGAGTGAGAGAAAGCTATTCTATTCTACTCTATTGTTGTATTCAATGGGGACCTATCTATTCATAATTTTCCCCACAATGTGCGTATTCTTCATATAAAATCATAAGTTGCTAATGAGGATGGGTGGTTTGTTAGGTGAAATGACGGACGTAGCGATATGTATTGAGTTCATGAATTCCTAGCAATTTAAATTGGTTTATTCTATAGTATTTGTAGTAGTATACATGTGGGTTTATAAAGCATTAATTGATATTGTATAATGATATACATGTATATATAAAACTGCCGAGGCTCCCCGGCCAAGTATGGGTTCATACGTGGGTTTACGTAATGATATACCATATCATTGCGCATATTATATAAATTCATAATGATGTATATACAACCGTGTATATAGTTTGCATTTTACAAATGCGTAATGATATAAATTCAAAACTCCAAATATTTCTGTGTTTATTTTATAAGGCACCAAAACTGTCACCTATGGGACGCCTGTATTCCCACTGTTGCATAATACATTATTCTAAATAATCATAACTCTTCTTGTATTTAACTTTCTTATCTATATTCTGGTAACATTACCAAAAAATATGTACATATAGCCTGTCTTTAATGAGTATATATGCATATATATTTTAAGATAACCTATTATTCCTATAATTCATTCAATTCTTAACAATCTTTTAAATACATATTATATACCATAATGTAGACGCCTGTATATGTATGTATATACCGATTTATATTCTTATATAAACTAATGTATATACATGTACATAACATAAAATAGTGCCTATTCATAATACCTCTCTATATCACGTCCACACAAACATATGTTTTTGGTTTCGCCTTCTTATAATAATTAACATTAAGTTGCAGACAGAAGTGCGACTATGATAAAAAGGGCCTCAAGCCGGTGACTACTGAAAAAATAAAGACCAGAAGTGGGTCAACCATGGAGTAAGTACTCGTATAAATTTGATACATATTTAACAAATTTGGGACAGTCGCAATTCTGTCTAATTACCATTTTGGTAATTTGTAACAGGTCTCGCTCGCCTGTAAGAATATGTAATGACCAACCCATCAAGAAAAACATTACAATGTCTGATGGGTATGAAATAAATGCATATAATACACCAACTGCCAGTTATAACATTTCGAACCGCTCTCAGCTTGTTGGTTGACCTCGGATTTCATAAAATGCTGGGAGCGGCTCGTGATACTGGACTAAGTTCAACGTTTTCAAATTCTGCGAAATGTCTTAATATTTGTGGCAATTATAAAAAAAATCTGAATAATCAATATTTGTATGAGTTCATAAACTTGGAACAGATATACATATGGAAAAAAGAAACTTTAGTGCAATACAGCACTTGTTCCTATAACCTATTAATACCTCATGCTTATATCATGGAGCTCCATGCATATATGTAATATTCAAAGATGATAATATAATTATAATCATATAAATATTGGAAACAAAGTTAGAAACAGCATTCTTAATGGGACAAGTGTGCGGTTGTAGAAGGCAGGCTTCAAGCCTAACAATGTAAAATAATTGAGTCCAGAAAGGGGGTCACCAGAAAGAATCAAGAGCTCCTGTTTAAAATTTAGTTTTGAGTTACAAATTTCAGGTCAGTCGCACTCTTGTCTATGAAATAGTGTCATAATTGTATAATGTGCCCAAAGGGCTGTAAAATTATTGAACAACATGCTCTTGCATAGCAAAGTGGCGATATGAAATCACTATTATATATAGTACCATATATATGGCAGAGAAAACATATAGAATAGTATTGCATCGATAGTGAAGGCGGATCGAGCCTCTCCAAGCTTATTTGGTGACCCCGGCTGTTTAAGATTGGAGGCTATTGGAGAGATCCGATGCGTCATACACGTATAAAAAAAAAAATCGGGTAGGATGAGCAGTTGACAGGTGCCAGTAGAGGATGGAGATCGCTATATGCTCGGTGTGGGATGGCCCCCGAGTTGGTGATAGGTCTGCCAGTGATTTCCCGTCTTACTGATAGAGAAATGAGTGCCTCCTGCTTATAAAAGAAGCAGATGTAAACACAGTCGTCTTAATACACAATCATTATCTGTTTATCACCACAGTTATATTATAATATGGTGGGAGGAAAAAGGAGAGAAAAGGATAAAGTGTAAAGGGGAAGGGTGGGGGTGAAAGGGTGAAAAAGAGGGGAAAGTTCGTAAGAAAGAGAGAAGGCGTTGGGAATAATGGACAGAAAACACTTATACGTTATCATGACCGAATTTTTACATTTAAGGTTTTCAAAATGATAAAATGTTCTTCATTTTATTCATTTTTTCTTCAGAACAAAGCATAGAAAATAGCAAAACAAAACAACACCTTAACTATTTACATATATATTCCATATGAACATATAATTTTGTGTGACATTTACGTAACCTATATACATGTATATAGATATATAAAGAGAAAATATAAATATTTCTTACCTTGTGATATGTTAAGGAGTCAGCTCCTTGTTATCTGTTAGATAATAGTGACATAATTAACAAATATAATATTTAGCATGTATGATGATTTAACGTTGGCGAACGTGCCATCGGTGCAATGGTATTCAATATAATCGTTATTGTATAAAGGAGAAAATTGTATATAAGGGAATATAATACAAGGGAGAAAGGAGTAGCATATATGTCATATCCAGAATGGCTGGCCGGCTCCTTGTTATCTAGTTAAGCGTAGTAGTTATTGTATATAGGAGAAAATTGTAAATGTGGGAAAATAATACAAAAGCTTCACTCACGTCCGCATCCCGCCTACTCAACCCCGCCGCATCTCCTGCTTTCTCTCACTCCTTAGGACGGACAGTCAACTGTCCGAAACGTTGAGTCCTTTCCTAAACTCTTCTATTTTCCTTGGTTCACAGTCCTTTTCAGGATTACACTCACTCCAGAAAGAATACTCTTACTCAATTTCTCACCTCTCATCCGACCTTTCTTTCTATCTTTCTCCTGTCATTCCAACAGTTCTTCTAAGGACTATGCATGGCGAACCGCAAACCGAGTGTATCTTATGTTGATTTGTGTTATGTCTTTAGTTCTCCACTGGTCAGACATGAAGGCAAATTTAAATAGACATCTTAACTTCACATTCAAATTTTCAGTGGTGCCAGGCCAGGCAATTTTGATAGCTCATCAAGTTTTATGGTTGACATCATGCCACGTGTGCTCAAAAAGCCCGCGCCATAGGGCAAATTGAAGCTGAGATGCTTCAAAAAGATGACAACGCAAGACCACATAGAGCATGACTTGTGTGCAACTTTCTTGAGAGAGAGAGAGAGAGAGAGAGAGAGAGAGAGAGGGCATCACTAGAATTGACTGGCCTGTGCGCAGTCCCGACCTCAACCCCATAGAACATCTTTGGGATCAACTTGGCCGAGCTGTGGGGAAGAGGGTCACAAATGCAACGACATCGGCAGGACTCCCTGATTAGATACTACTTGACGAGTGGAACGTCATTCCTCAGCAGCGAATCACGAAGCTAATCAACAGCATGAAGACATGGTGCCAGGCGGTGATGCAAGCACTTGGGTCTTCCACCAGATACTGCAATGAGCCCCGATCATGTTCATTGACAATTATAAAGACAAAGTAAACATAAAGTAAAGACAAAATAACGACAAAGTGAAGACAAAATAAAGATGAAACTCCAATACAAGGCAAGTGCCAAATTGTGTCTCGCCCATTCGCGTACAAGGAATTAATATTTTTTATAATTCCCAGGAGTTAATTGACCTGCTTATGACCTTCGACCTTGTGGTGACCTTCAACACTCAAAGGGACATTTACCATCCAAGTTTGGTCACAAACGGACAAAGGGATCAAAAGTAATGAGCCATAATCGAAACGCGCCATATAAACTTAACATTGGGCCCTAAAATTTGTTGACCCCTTTCTGTGACCTTTGACTTTGTGATGACCTTTAACTCCCCAAGGGACATCTACCGTCAAAGTTTGGTCACAAACGGACATAGGGGTCAAAAGTTATGAGCCACACACAATCAAAATGCGTCCTAAAAACATAACATTGGGCCCTAAAAGTTTGTTGACCCCTGTCTGTGACCATTGACCTTGTGACGACCTTCACCTCCCCAAGGGACATCTTCCATCCAAGTTTGGTCACAAACGGACAAAGGGATCAAAAGTTATGCACCATAAACGAAATGCGCCCTAAAAACTTAACATAGGGCCCTAAAAGTTCGTTGATCCCTGTCTGTGACCTTTGACCTTGTGGTTACCTTCAACTCCCAAGAGACATCTACCACACCCAAGTTTGATTGCCATTGTAGCAACATGTGCTGAGTTGCGTGTTATAAGAGAGTCTTGCAAGTAAACTTTAACGTATGACCTCAAATGACCTTTGACCTTATTCATGTGACCTCCAACGGCACCATAACATGAAGGTACCCCCAGTGCATCCACCACCCAAGTTTGATTGCCATTGTAGCAATAATTATGTGTCGAGTTACTTGTGATAAGAAAGTCTTGCAAGTAAACTTTAATGTATGACCTCAAATGACCTTTGACTTCATCCCGTGACCTCCAACGGCACCATAACATGAAGGTACCCCCAGTGCATCTATGACCCAAGCTAGGTTGTAATCCAAGCAACTTATGTCAAGTTATTTGTCAAAAGAGAATCTTGCAGGTAAACTTTAACATAGAAAACCGAGTCTTGCACATATTCTTTAATATATGACCTCAAATGACTTTTGACATCATCACATGACCTCCGACAACACCATAACATGAAGATACCCCTAGTGCTTCTATCACCCAAGTGTGGCTGCCATTGCTGTAGAATAGCATTGTCTCTCTATCTTGTGCTCGGTACGAGTTGTGAACGTCAGTATGTACACACAATACCTGTAAATAAACAAGTTGGTGTTCCAGTACATCGCCTCTGAAGTTGTGATGCATTCATGTTCAATATAATATAAGTATTGATTGGAATGAATGCTGGTGGGACTAGGATGGAACCACTGGTTCTGCAGTAGAAGACAACTCGTCCAGCAGCCTTTGCGAGCATTCTCGAGCGGGCTTTGCTGCACCGTGGGATAACTGAGTATCTGGACGGACGTCAGAGAACGAAGTTCAGTACTTTGGAAGGGACAAGTACATTGTACATTCGACGTACTTCCAGAACGGACGTCGGAGAACGAAGTTCAGTACTTTGGAAAGGACAAGCACGTCCGACGTACTTCCAGAACTGACGTCGGAGAACGAAGTACAGTACTTTGGAAATGAAAAGTACAAACGACGTACTTCCAGGGCGAACGTCGGAGGACGACGTACTCTAGAAACGACGTCGGGAGTGAGAGTGAAAATTCACTTGTCAGTGTGTTGGGTGAATTAGATGTGAAAGTGAGAATGTGCCTTTGAGTCAGATGGTGTGAAGTGCAAGGTGTAGACGGTTGACGTGCAAGTGGTGGGAAACTTAAGGTTTTATCCTCTTCATCATAGAGTGGTCGTATATTTCGATCAAACGGACGGTCGGCTCGGTCTGCATAAGTACCAAAGCCCCGTTGTTCGCTACAATACTATTAAGAAACCACACCACTCAACATCATAATGGTTGAATACGGAGACAAAGAAATCTGAAGAATAATAATAAAGAGTCTAACTCAGTAAGTGTAGTAAGGCTATTTGATTTCATTTTTTAGGAAGAAAAAACAACAACACTCCGTCACGACATCTGTTCGCTGTGTTAGTAAGGCTGTGCCAAGTTTCTGTTCATGTTTCTGGTTTTTTTTAATGTACATGTACATGTAGTATAATTTTGCGGTTTTGCGTCGGTGTAAGCCGCGTGAGTTCAACTCTGACGCCATTTATGCAATGCATTTAAACATACTGGCGAGAAAAAAAATAGATAGCAAGTCAAATGTTCAAACTTCAATTTTTTGGTAATACATGGACATCCAACGGATACACTATACGTCAATGAAGGCAAAGGGATATCGAAAAGAAATGGAAAGGCGTCTTTTTTATTGGCAATTTATTGTTGCTGCTGTTGCTTTTTTTTTCTATGCCTGGTTTGCTTAATGGTGTCTCGTATCTTTAAAAGTATTTCACCCCTATAATTGCGTAGTCAAGAGCAGGAGGTGACCAGAAGTAACTATAGTGTCATGAACCTCTCGTTTGCGTGCGAACACAAAAATTAGAAGAGTGCACTTCACAAAAATCGAACCAAATTCAGTATAGCACGCGAACACCACTTCAGACACGCGTCAGAACTAAAAATACGACATTGACCCCACAAAAGTATGTAAGTTAATATCATGGAGAACCTCTTGTTCAAATCGAAAATTCAAAATTTGTGATAAGATTGCCTGACAAAGCGTCAGAGGGTAAACATCCTACTACACCGTAGTGTGTCCAGTGATATCAGATTACCCCGCAACAATCCGCAAATCCCAGGGGCCGATGCCAGTTTTCTTTTTCGTTTGTAATTTGTGTTTTTGGATAGAAAATACATGACTTAGCCCCTTGCAAGAGTGGCAGTAATAAACCATTTTTTTCTCCAAACCTTTAACCAATGCTTTTCACAACTCGCTAGACTTTCCTTTCATATCATACGACGTCATCAATAATTGTGCACGCCTACTATTTTTTTTTTCATCTGGGAGACGATCTTATCTGTCAAGTCCATCTGAATCGATAAAAATCATTATAAAAGTATGGGTCCTCTGATGCTTTCGCCACACCCGCTATAACAGAACGAATCTTTCGTGTTACTGCATTCACGAGAATCACTATGAAGGGCTCGGTTGCTGTCTTCGCTCTAATTGTCGCCGCCGTGCTGGCCGGACCAAAGGGAGCAAACGCCTGCTGCCCCGAAGGCTTTACAGAGTTCGAGGACTACTGCTACAGGTAATGGGGAAAGGAGGATGTAGAATATCATAAAGGTTGACAATCAGAATGCTATATGATATAAACTTGTCTGTCTTCATCAATTTTTATTTTGGTTTGTGTTTTCTTGTTGGTTGTTAATCTCTTCCCTGTTGTCATGTTGTAAATGTATATATTTTCATCTTCTTTGTGGTATGTTTTTGCTTGTTGTTTGTTGATGTCTTTTTTGTTGTCATGTTGTACATGTATATATATATATATATATATATATATATATATATTTATTTATATACATTTCCATTTTTTTGAAGCACCATGATGTCGTATTTTATCTGTAAGGACTTGTGAAAGAAATGGAAAAAAAATAAAAATAAAAATAAATCAAATACAAATCAAATAGGTGTCTAAATGGATAACTCTGGTTTCTTAACTTATCTTCCCGTACATATATTCATATTATATATTTTTTATTACTTTTTCCATAATTTTCTTTTATTATGAATTATGCAAAGACTGTCCTCAATTATTGGAAAGGACGTCATTTTGAATTTACAGATCTAGACAGCAAACTACATGTTCCCAGTTCAGTAATGAATGCGTCCCAAGTAGTTGTATTTGAACGTGCAATGGAGTTTAAAATTTAATGAAATTTCTTTCACAGACGGTTAGAAATAATAGCAAATCTACCCTTCTTTCGGTGGTCAACGGAAATTTGAATTTTACAACAACAAAAAAAAAGAAAAAAGAAAAAATATTGGATCGTTGTTTTCGAAGTACTATATATATATATATATATATATATATACATATATATATATATATATATATATATGTATATGGCAATTCATTCACTGACCAATGTCAGGTCAATTTTCCGACGGGGATATCTGAGAGTTATGTATTTGAAATACCGAAAAAAATATTACCTGGGGATGTAACAAAACTAGAATAATAAAGTATTGATATTATTGTTAAGAATCTAGATCATCATTTTTCTAATGATACTTCAATTCATTTGATCTAACACACAAGAAATTTGTAGGCGGTTAATGACATTTATGGATAATGGTAGAAATTAAACAAACTTAAAAACCATAAATTCTATTATTCGTTTGTTGTTTTTATAACAATGATCCCCTACTTTCACACAAATAATAACATTTCGTCGGAATTAACTTTAAATCAGTTTACCTCACCTTAGGTTGTAGTATATAGCAAAGACAAAAACAACATTATCAATCTGGGTGCCCAAAATTACTAACTGGAATCTTTCTTACTTTTTATCAATAGTTCAGACTCATTGCATACTCATTAAATACTTTTTCTGGTAGTGCCTAATCACTTTAGAAAAAGGCTTACATACTGGAAGTCTCTCTTAAAAATAAAAAAGTAAGATAAGAGTTTACATGTGGAGTATAGATACGAAAAACATATAAAATTAACAAAACTAATATAAGTAACTGGTTACTAATATTTGTGTGTGTATAACTGTGATGAAAACTGACGTCTTTGTCACTCTTGCGTGAAAAACAAAATGATAGATAAGAACGGCTGCAGCGTGATATCCATGTCGATTTTTGATACCTTCTGGTATATGTAAGTTTAAAAAAATCGATAGCCCGTTGAAACCACATAACCTCACCCTCCCCACCCCACCAAAAACAAAAACAAAAACAAAAACAAAGACACGCATAAAAAAGTTCGATTTCCCTCTTTAAATAATATCTGACTTGAATATGTTTTGGCTGCAAAGGAATATTAAAATCTTAATTTTGGAATAAAAAGTTTGAGTAGGGCAGCTGTACCTCGAGAGGCTTCCAAGTATCAAAAATCCGGCTAGATTAATGTGCCTTGCATAACTTCGAACTTCTAGCTATTGGTGACAGACTCTGACAAATTGAAATCATTTATGACGTCAGTGTTTATGATTGTCTGGTTCTTTCATGCTGGTGTTATTTTGATAACGGTAAAACTTATGAAATACAAATTGTATCTCTAAAGGCATGTCGCAGAGAGGCTCTCATGGCAAGCGGCCGAGGAACGGTGTAACACTTTCACCGTGTCTCACGGAGGGAACTGTGTGGATATCGGTCATCTCGCATCGATTCACTCGGATGCCGAGCAGGAGTTTGTCTTCAACCATTACAGGGCTGCTACCCAACAGGAGGTAAAAGAAATACAGCTGTACAGATCTCTAAAAACGTGTTCTCGTCCGTGAAATCAATTAGATATCATTTGAGAGCAAGGCTGGAGGAATTAATATTTGCTCATTTTTGTTTTGTTCTGATCAGTTGTAGAATCTATGGTTGTTTTGGATATTTCACATATTTTGTATGTTAATTTCATGTGTTCTTTTCTTCCTTACTACATTGTTCTGATATTGTGCTATTTTGTGTATGTAAGTGTATCTCATTGTTGGAAGTGAAATAAATGAAATGAATGAAATTCAGTGTGGGGGGGGGGGAACAAGGCGCATGTCGAAAAAGATGATAGCACTAAGTGAAATCTTTGTCATGATTTTGTTTATCTATGTAAATCTAAAACATATAAGACATTTTTTTACATTCATATTTGTACATAGAAAACATTATATCATATGAATTATAATATAACTTGTCTTTTTCAGTATTTTCAATTCCTATTAAGTCTTGTTAGGACATGTAAAAAAGTCTGTTTCGTTGAGAAGGGATAAGATAGATGTCGACAGAATATAGCAGGAACGTACATTACAAGCAGGAATAATTTGCAGAGAGGGGTATTCCCTCCTATTACATGCCACTGCCATCTATAGAGACTTTTGCAACGTATGCAGTTCTGCATGAGAACCGTATTCGTGTTTTTTTTTAATGTACAAAGAAAAAAAAACTGAGCAGTCTTACCCCCCCCAAAAATTAAAAAGAATGTACTTTTTAAATTTTGGGAATTTCTACATTAAATAATTCATGTAGAATGAGACATTGCAATTCTTGTGAGTAACGACTTGTAAAGTTGATGACTTCACGAAAAATGCAATTATTTACGCAAAATGATCCCGCTGTCGATAAAAAAAGTATTGAACATCTCCGGAATAAAAAAAAAATGAGGAGGGGGGGGGGAGAGAAAGGTAACTCATACATTCTCGTTGAGATACAAATACTCAGTAAAAAAGAAAGTAAACACTTTATATTTTTCAAAAAAACTTCTTATAGAAGATTTTCATGAAAACCAATGTATTCTATACCGTAATAAAGGTATTGGCTATCAATCTAGTAAGTCAATATAACCGGAAACTTTACGCATGACTGAGCACATTGTTTTTATCCTCCAATGCACAAAAGTAAAAATTGCCAAAATTATCACGTTGTCTTTAATTTGGAAATGCCCATCAAGGGAATAATAATAGCATGAATGAGATGAGACATCAATGAGATATGAATGAAATAGCAAAAATACGTTTCCGTTCTTTCTATATCTCTATAACCTGAAAGAAAATTAAAGTGGGAATGTAAAGGGGAAAATTTAGAACTTTTCGTCAACTCAGAATTCAAGTGACATAGGGAGTAAGGACACAAAGATGATTAAATAAACAGAATATTTGTATTTCATTCTTTTAATTTAGTAATTTAAGAATTAATGAAACAAGTTCAAGAACAAAATACCATATTTGCGGTTCGAGGAGACTCCCTCATTTGTCACTTTACGTTCGTTAATTCAATGTTGTTCTAATTTTGTGCGAAGGATGGTGTTGGACGGGACGTTAACTTTTTTTTAAGGGGATTATTCTTTTTTATGACATTAAATGCGATAAAAAAGTGTAGAGGCTCCTTTGTGAACGCAACTGAGTGCCGAAACTTCGTATCTTTGCAAAATGTTCTTCCCTGGCAAAGCAACACAACAATGACACAAAATGAATAAAATAATTTTCAATAGAAATGACAATTACAACAATTACACTGCAACAAAATGTTCTTTCATGAAAATATTTACACAATTTTTTTGTGATTCCAACATAGACACAAAGACACGAGGAAGAAGAAAAATATAAAAGAAAATAATTTTCAGGGACAAAACAATGGCGTGTAAAAAAAAAACAACTCAGGAAGTGGGATTTTTTTTTTGGAAAAAAAATACTCGTCAATAACCACCTCACCTACTCAGGGGCTGATCAAGGAATTCCGTAAAGGGGGGAGGGGGCTTTAAGAAATAAAGGGGGAAGGGGCGCACGCGCTCCCATCCATTTTTCCTTTTATTGCTTTTGTTTTGACAAAAAAAAAGTGAGCGCCCGGTAACCCCCCCCCCCCCATCCGCCACTGCTACTCATAATAAAACCGTAATCAGGTAATTATTGAAGAGTACAGCATGGCTAGTGTTGTATTTACTGCAGGGCAATGCTATGCTGTGGCTGGGACTGAGTGACGTCGCCAGCGAGGGCAACATGGTGTGGACTGATGGTACGCCCCTTGACTTCATTGCATGGAGAGCCAACCAGCCCGACAACTGGGGCGGCGTCGAGGACTGCGTCCACATGCAGCTCGAGAGCAACGATCCGAGATGGAACGACTTGCCCTGCGATTCTGCTCTCGTTAACCACTTCATGTGCAAGTTGCCCACGGAGTAGGCCACTTAAAGAGTTATGGATCCAAACACATGTGCATTGATTACACGTTCACACGTTATGTTGTCATGCCGTCTTGGCACCTATGTTGGGCTCTATTTCAAGATTGGGTAACTGAAAAATTTTCTTTCTTGAAATTACATTTTGTCTGACGGTCAAACGCATAGACTTATTTTGGAAGACCAGGGGTATAGTAATGAAAAAGTTCAATTAACTTACCTGAGGTATAGGTTGGCGTTTATGTTACACATACGAATATCATTTCCTCGTGTTTAATTTCACCATGTTTCTCTGCGCTTTTTTTAGGGGTTTTTGTTTCTTAAGTGTGCTGGGATAGAACTAAAATAGACTGATATCCAAATCAAAAGGATCTACGCAAATCGTAGTGATCTACGTTTCAGAGTAATTACAGAAGAGCATGCAATATTCATTGAAAAAAATCGAGCAATAGGTTGACAGGCATCACAGAAAAGGAAAGCATCAAGTATATAGATAAACTTGAAGAAAAATGACAAATGTTTTTAGAATACCAATCTCGTTCATGCTGAACTGTCATTATAAAAATTTCAGTGTATCAATAAAGCACATTAACTTCTCATAACTCAACAAAGCGTGTATATACTTGTATGTATTCTTGATAATTATGCATTGTTAAGACGCTGATGATAACTATTGAGCTCTGATGTAGATTTAGTCATTGATCATGCTGATAGAAAATTCAGTCATTTCTCTATCAGTCAATGCATAATTCTTGTAAAGATAATGTGTGTATGTAAAAAGGATCGTCGAATGAACGATGGCGGAAGATGCAAAAAGAATGGTTCAGACAATAAGATCATCACATCTCTTCTTTTACATTTAGCTCTTCCTCGTTCGATCATCAGGAGATTCAAGGTGCAATTTGCTACAATCGATATCTATGGTAGATATGTTTATGGCACACACTCACACACACATACACACATACACATTTAAAGAAAGCGTAAATGATAATATAATTATTGTAATAACTGCTCCGCGTATTGGCAGTGTCCAACTAGAAATAACAATAATAATGTCACAATTGAGGAATGCATTATTACTTCCTATCAGCGACGAAGAAGCACGAATATCACTGTGAAAATTCATTAGCACTTTCATATTGCTATTTGATAATATAGATTATATATAATTACATATACATGCATATACAAACTTACTTTGCAGGTAGCTATACAAATTAATTTAAGCTTCGTTTTCTCGACTCAAAAAGGTTCGCACATACATCATACACACACACACACGCACACACACACACACACACACACACACACACACACACATTTACAAAATTGTCCCCATCACCACGTCCTAGCCATGTACATATGTATGCCTGGGTGTGTGTGTGTGTGTGTGTGTGTGTGTGTACGTGAGTGTCTGTCTACTCTTTTTTTACGTGTGAAGAACGTTCTCCCGAGGTGACAAAACCGTATACTGCTGTGTATCAAGTTTCTTTCGTACTTCCTCATTAACCCTTCTGTTTCCAATCCAATCTGTTCGCTGCTCAGCTAGAGGATGTCCGCGAAATGCTGCAGATAACCGAGCTGTACGAGGCAGCTGGTCTATTTTTCAGGCCTCTTTTCATGGCCCTCCCAACCACTCTTAATTCAGACGCTGCATATCAAAGTGTAAACAAGTTGACCTTGTAATTACTTGATGAGCGCTACCATCAAGAAAAATCTAAAGACAATTGACATTGAACAACAGGATAATATGACACCATAACCATCGCCCACGAAACTGTACAGAGCCTGGCTTGCAAGTACCTCTTGTTCTAATCTAAATTAGTTTGGAAAGTCAATCGGATATTGCTTGTGGAGATCTTGTGTTACATGGTAAAGTGTACAGGTCAAGAGGTTTTAGACAACCCAGCAACTTTGGCCAGGATCGTCTTTGAGCACTTAAAAGCCTGCAATCTGATTGCTTGGAGAGCCTACAGCCTTCAACATGACCCCCTGTCACAAATATAAGGGCAGAGTTACTATGAAAGAAATAACCACATTAACATAATGCCTACACAGCAATGATGATGACGATGATGATAATGATGATAATAATAATGATGATATAGTACAATAATGATAATGAGAATAATCATAGTAATAATGATGATATAGTACAATAATGATAATGAGAATAATCATAGTAATAATGATGATAATAATGATAATAATGATAACCAATAATAACAAATTGAGAGAATAATCATGTGATATATTTAACTACAACATCCCCGAATTCTGCCCGTGTGACATATACATTATCTGACCGGTAAGGCGCTATGTATTAAAAAAGCTATTAATAACACGCATGCAAAGAGTGCTCGCTATGCCCATCGATATACTTACAATTGGCATGATATTTGTATGGACTTGGAACCAATACGATGAAAGGTATAATTTGCCCTATGATGGTTAGCTTTTTCATTTTGTGCACAAGTCTTGCAATTACCACTGTAAAGTATCTGGCGTCTTTCTGACCCTTCGTCGTCCAACAGCAAAAGAAAGCAAGGTTTGCTGTCCTTCGTACTGGATAGAATTCGAGGGTTGCTGCAACAATTTTTTTTTTCTTCGTAGAGAAGTAGAATAATGAACAGCCATTTAAAAAAAAATAAATAAAAATCGGTGACGTATTGAATTAGCGTGCATAAAAGAAAATAATGATGTAAGTTACACACGCACACTATTATAATCCCTATTAATTAATTTAACACTTACTGATCACTAGAACCGTGAATGGCATTGAAGTTGCATGACATGCTTTGATTACATTGGGTTTACAACCCTGTGCTTACTTTTTTTTTTTTGCAAACACCATGTACAGTGAGAAAGCCTTCAGTATCATTGGCAATGGTTATGTTAAATAAGACGAAATATTTCGTAACGAAATGACTAATAATTCGTAACGAAGTAGGCCATGCGACACTTGGCGCCCCATACAAACCTACGGTCTTTGTCCATGGTTTATACCATGGACAAGATTGTACTTCCTTCGTGAATTCGGGCCCTAGGGTCTCACCATGACGGAAGTACCTCAAGAAATGTAGATGGTATTCATATAAAAGGCTGAACATTGGGGGCAGCATAACGAAAACAAGGATAGGTCATTGCCTAGCAAGATCTGGCTTGCAATCAATGTACAAAACATGAACGAAATCCGTCACAAAATGTGGAAAGTCGATTGCTGACAGGGAACCCCTGGGAAATCATGAATAAACGGAACAAGAGATGGCGCTATGAAACTACCAAAAGTTGCATGCAACTGCTATCCCCAAACTTTCCCGAATTTGAATAGATTTGGTCAAAAAATACGGCGGCAGCGGAATATTATTTCAATTCAATTCCATTCAATTCAATTCAATTCAATTCAATTCAATTTCTATTCCATTTTTTTCGACAAAAAACACCCCCCCCCCAAAAAAAAACATAAACAAAAACAAAAACAAAACACACATAATAGACTGGTCTGGGGCAAATAACCCCTAGGCAATTACCCCGGACCTTTCCCTGACCCTTCTCCTAACCCTTATCCTAAATCTAACCCAAACTCTAACCTAAGACCTTACCCTAATCTTTACTCTAACCTTATCGCTAACCAGAATTTAGCAGGGGGTAAGTGCCTGGGCGGGGGTTATTGCCCTGATACGATATTATAATTCTTCTTGTGTGATGGTTGTGACCAAGTGCCCGCAATGGCCAGAGAAATACAAATTCATTTCCACTTGCGTGATAGCAACGGGCGAAAGATTGCACACAAAATATCGTCCTTAAAACCTGTGCAGTCCGTGAAAAATTTGAAATGAATGCAAACGTTCAAACGTTGTCGGGCTTCGTTGGAAGATTGCGTGCTGGTTGCAACGTTTGAGGTGGAAAATTGGGTTTCAGTTTGTCTGGTTGTTTTTAATCCGAAAATGAAATGATACTCGTTGTGCTGAATGTTCGTTATTCCGAAAGTTCTTTAAAACCTAACGTTCTAATTCAGTAATCAAAACAAGGTTCGTGACGCCGAAAATTAATAAACTTTATTTAGTGAAAGAATGCGGTGTTGTTAAAGGTAGAATTTCATACAAATCACAGATGAGGGATCCTTAGTGAAGATGCAGCGCACTCGATGGTATTAAAATGGTGTATAATGCACGAAGCGCGGCCTAGTGCATGTTGCACAACACTGTGAATACCCGAAAATGAGCTGCATCTCCACTAACGTCCCGAGCTTAAACCTGTGCATTATTTCTATTATAAAATGGTTTTATGAACTATTTTGAACTTACCGTATTTCATGGGTAAATACAAGTCAGCTGGTCACTCCTGATACACATACTTATTGACGGGAAGGAATAAAATGGTGTTATACACGAAAAAAAAAAGTATTTTCACCTTCTCCTCCTCGTATAAGCCACAAACTAAGAAATACGGCTCAAATTTGAACACCCAAATTGTCCCTATAAATACAACCACCCTAATGGGTACAACTATGCACCTTAGTAAGCAATTGGCACCGTTATAGGTGCAACACGCTCAATTTTGAACCTGCAGGGGTGCAAATTTCCAACCTCAGTTTTGTACTAATGAAGGGTGCCAACATGCACCATAAACATGAATACATTGTAAATTAAACATTTGGACCACGGGTACCAAGGTTTTATTCGTAAGATCAAACTTACACTCTAATGGATATGTCCGCATCTTTGCAGGTACGAATATGAATATCAAGAGATTTAATTCTCTACTTGCATAATAAAAGGTACAAATGTGCACCCCAGGGTGCTGGTATAGGGACAAAATAATAGGGTGCAAATTTAAACCTTTATTTTCTAGTGTGCACCCTTTCCCCTCATCTTTCATCATCAGGATGATCAAGCCATAGATGAGGTAGATACAATTATCGAACCTTCAGAATAACGAACCTTACTTCATTTTTTGATTAACGAACGTTTATTCGGAAATTCGGAGTATAAGCCATATTCTTTCTTTCTCATTCGGATAACGATCCTGCGGAATAACGAACCTTGTTTTATTTTCGAATGAACGAACCTTTATAATAACAAAACCCTATTTCATCTTCGGATTAACGAATCTTCGGAATAACTTATATAATCTTATTTATTGTTTGCATCGAGATTTCTCCTCCGACGTTCATCTCCCCATCTTACAACATTTCGGACTTTTTTTTTTGCTAATAAACGTTTACACAAACGCACAGACATGTGCGGACACGGATATGATATATTACCACATGCAGTACTTTGATAAACACGCAGATGCTTATATTCGAGGAGAAATAACTGACAGACACAAAGTCGATTCGGCTGAATATATTTGACATTTTGTCTGAAATGAAAATTACAATATCAGCAGAAAATTCCAATCTGATGATCAGTGCTCGACGAGTTTCTAAGGCTTGTTTGTCTATTCGTTCGTTTATATGATTAGGGTTGGTAGAGTTTCGGTTGAGATGGTGCTTCAAGTTTCCAATGTTTTTGTTAATACTTTTTAAGATAATGAGAAAAGTCCTATGAAATATGAAAGAGCCTATAATTCTAAAAGGAATTCAAAGTTTATTAGATAGAAAATGTTTTTATTTGTTACTTTTTTAATGGCTGAGATATCCAAAACATAGTGGTCGTAATAATAGGTGGGACCCACCTTTTATTATGTAGGGTCATTTTGCTTTACTTTGTATTGGAATATCTCAGTTCAAAACCGACTTTCATCAAATAAACTTTGACCATGCTCTTGAACATTTTAATTAAATGGGTTCTGAGTATCTCGCAAAAAGTCGAAAGCTGATTCGTCATTTCAACCAATACTATACCATCTCTTTAAAGTTAGGGTCATATCTGATATGACTTATCATAGTTAAGAGTTTTGTGTTGTTCGTTGTGTGTGTGGGAGTATGCTTGAAAGTTTGCGCTAATACTATTTGCGTTTTGCCTAAAAAGGTTGAGGTAGGGCTCAACATCAGCGGTAACTCGATGGCCCGGGGGCTACTTGAAATTCATTTTGGTGGCCAGAAAGATCACCTAAAATTCAAAATAAAATTTTATAATTTATTTCATTTCGGGCTACTACATTTCCATTTTCTTTGTTTCTTTTTTTTTTTTTGGGGGGGGGGGGGGTTACCAACATTTTTTTTCAAATTTAAAGATTTTAGTGACCAGAAAGGGCCATCAGAGAAAAATATTCTGGGTTCAAGCCCGGCTTAGATACGTGAGATTTGCTGGAGTGAAGGTGTTAATACTTAGTTACTTCCGAAGGCGTAGCCAGGATTTCATCTTAGGGGGGGGGGGCGGTTAGTCTGCGAGGGAGCGAAGCGACCAAGCCTGAGCGAGCGGAGCGAGTGAGGGGGGAGGGTGTGGGAGGGGGGTGTCCCCCCTCCCACGGTAAGAACTTTTTGCATTTTGATGTTGTAAATGGTGCAATTTGATGCATGTTTTTTCAATTCAATTTTCAATTTCAATTTCAATTCAAATTTTATTTCATTTTTCGAAAAAAACATAAACATTTCACTTTCATTGGTAACAGAGAATAAGGTTACATAATCAAAACAAAGTAAAATTGAAAAGAGAACATAATTGTGGAACCTTGAAGTAACAAATAATGTTGTAATGAAAATTGACTGAAGTGATATAGACGATATAACATTACACAAAATATCGAAAAATGGAGGGACCCACTAAAAAGGCAATGCTTGTAGAATGTGGGCCCCTCAGGTACAGAATGTCAGTAGAAAACGAACAGATGCAAAAAGGGGAAAAAAGATCGGGAATAAAGTCAGATTAAAAAAAAGGTCTGGAAGCCCAATAAGAAGACAGAGTAACGGACAGACACACATACACAGGCGAATGAACATTAAACGAGACTGAGACGACAAAACTTATGAAAGGGGACTTCAATGCAAGACAGAACGAGACAAGGTTGACATATAGGAAGACAATACAGCGGACAGAAAGGAAAAACTGATCCAGCGATCCTCGACAGAACTATGTCGAAAAAATATTGGGATGCGAGGAAGGGATACATAAATATGGAAAAATAGAGAGAAATAGATGCGGAGGTACTACAAGTAGAATTGAATCTACTCAGTAAGAGTCTCAGGACAACAAGGACGAGAGAATATGTGAGAGTATATTATTGGTAATCATAATTCTTCGGAAAAAATTAAAATGAGCCAACAGGCTGATTCACTTCTGTAGGAACATAACATTGCAATAGAAACAACTTTAATCTCCTTTTAAATGAAAATATAGAAGGTGAATTTCTTATGTCATTATTCAGAAAATTCCAATATGTTGGGCCAGTATAAATAAGTGTGTTCTTAGCAAGAATCGTTCGTAAGAGAGGTAAGTGAAATTCATTGGAACGTCGAGTGGGATAGTCATGGAATGATTGATTTCTTTGAAACATAGAATCGAAAATGGAGGGGAGTGAGTTGTTGCTGTACGTATACATAAATTGCCCCAAATTAAATAAATACAAATCTTTAATTTTTAGCAGCTTATTTGCGGCAAATAATATATTTGAGTGGGAGGGTATGAAAGGATAACTGATGACACGGAGAGCTTTCTTTTGTAGAAGGAACACTCTATCCAGTAGGTTCTGGTGAGTGTTGCCCCAAACTAAAACACCATAATTAAGATATGGCAATATCAGTGACGAATATAACATAAGTAATGATTTTTGTGGGATATACAATTTCATTCTATTTATAACACCTATATTACGTGAGATTATGTTGGATATATAATCAATATGTAACTTCCAGGAAAGTTTGTCGTCAACAATAATTCCAAGGAATTTAAAATGTGAAACTTGTTCTAAATGAAAATCATTCAAAACTATAGCTGTACTCAAAATGTCAACAGTATTACTAAAAATCATATATTTCGTTTTTTGGGTATTCAATGATAATTTATTGGCTCTTACCCAATTATTCACTTTTTGTAATTCATTATTGACTTTTTGAACAAGAAAATTGACATCATTGTGGGCAAAAAATACACTGGTATCGTCAGCAAAATGGATAAAGGATAGTACATCGGATGCCTGGCAAAAATCATTGATATAAATAATAAATAATAGTGGCCCTAATAAACTTCCTTGTGGAACGCCAAAATTCACTTCTCTTATTACTGAAAAATTGTCTTTAATTGTAACAAATTGTCTTCTATTTCCTAAATAACTCTTGAACCACTCCAAGGCCTTCCCACGTATTCCGTAATGTGATAACTTGTGGAGTAGAATATCATGATCAACTGTGTCGAAGGCCTTGGAGAAGTCCAAGAAAATAGTAATTAAATGAGAGTGATTATCAATTGCATGAGCCACTTGATCAACAAAGTATAAAAGAGCATGAGTGGTATTATGCTTCTCTCGAAAACCAAATTGAGAATTAGTCAAAATATTATGCAACTTTAAAAAATTAATAGTTCTCTTATAAATGAGTTTCTCTAAAACTTTGGACAACGATGATAACAATGAAATTGGACGATAATTACTGACTTCATATTTGTCACCCTTCTTAAATAATGGAATTACTTTGGCCAGTTTCATCTTATCAGGAAACACACCATTAGAAATTGATAAATTGAAAATATGAACAAGTGGATCAGCAACTGAAGATATAACACCTTTAAGAATACAATTATCTATGTCATCATAACCAGAACTCCTCTTGTTCTTAAAGGAAGATACAATATCCATAATCTCATGCCTATTGGTTGGAGTAAAATAAACAGAATTGGGATTGCACTGATCTAGGTATTCAGTAAAGTGATGCTCTGACGCAGGGATATTTTGGGCGTAATTTTCACCTATCTTTGAAAAATAAGAATTGAACACATTTGCAATGTGAACAGGGTCACTGATGATTTCATCATTCAACTTAATATTATCAATAGCTGAATGTTTACTCGAAACATTCATAGCTTGCTTTAAAACATTCCAAGTGTTTTTCATATCAAACTTATATCTTTGCAGTTGCTTAAAATAATATTTTTTCTTTTCGGAACGTAAAATCATAGTTAGGGTATTTTTATATAAAGTGTATTTATGTTTTGATCGCTCAGTTTTTTCCAATTTGTATCTATAATATAATCGATTTTTCCTGTTAATCGACCGAAGAATTGATTTTGAAATCCACGTTATATCGACGTGAAACAGTCCCACTTGTTTAAGGTAGCAGTTTATTTTGATGTAGATTATTATTGAACAATTTGCCTTTAAAATGCTATAAGTTAAATACACTTCTTGTATTAACTCTTTTCACTGAATATCATGAACGCGACTGAACCCGAGAGAGCGGAGCGAGTGAAGGGGGAGGGGAGGGTGTGGGAGGGGGGTGTGCCCCTCCCACGGTGAGAACTTTTTGCATTTTGATGTTGCAAATGGTGCAATTTGATGCATGTTTTTGCGCGTTTTAACGAGTTGAAACAGTCCCACTTGTTTAAAGTTGCAGTATATTTTGATGTAGATTATCATTGAATAATTTGCCTATAATATGGTATGATTTAAATACACTTCTTGTATTACTTCTTTTCACTGAATATCATGAACGCGACTGAACCCGAGCGAGCGGAGCGAGCGAGGGGGGAGGGGAGGGTGTGGGAGGGGGTGTCCCCCTCCCACGGTAAGAACTTTTTGCATTGTGATGTTGCAAATGGTGCAATTAGATGCATGTTTTTAGGCGTTTTATCGACGTGAAACAGTCCCACTTGTTTAAGGTTGCAGTATATTTTGATGTAGACTATAATTGAACAATTTGCCTATATAATGGTATAATTTGAATACACTTCTTGTATCAATTCTTTTCACTGAATATCATGAACGCGACTGAACCCGAGCGAGCAGAGCGAGCGAGGGGGGAGGGGAGGGGGTGTCCCCCCCCTCCCACGGTGAGAACTTTTTGCATTTCGATGTTGCAAATGGTGCAATTTGATGCATGTTTTTGCGCGTTTTATCGACGTGAAACAGTCCCACTTGTTTAAGGTTGCAGTATATTTTGATGTAGATTATCATTGAACAATTTGCCTATAAAATGCTATCATTTAAATACGCTTCTTGTATTACTTCTTTTCACTGAATATCATGAACGCGACTGAACCCGAGAGAGCGGAGAGAGCGAGGGGGGAGGGGAGGGTGTGGGAGGGGGGGGGGGTGTACCCCCTCCCACGGTGAGAACTTTTTGCATTTTGATGTTGCAAATGGTGCAATTTGATACATCTTTTTTGCGTGTTTTAACGTGATGAAACAGTCCCACTTGTTTAAAGTTGCAGTATAATTTAGTGTATATTATTATTGAACAATTTGCCTATAAAATGGTATCATTTAAATAATCTTTTTGTATTAATTCTTACACTGAATATCATGAACACCGTCTGTTCAGCAGTCAAACAGAAAAAGCATGCACACGAGGGTGTAGAACTCATAGGGCCGGCATATCCCCTCCCACACGAAGGTGATTTTGCGTTTTCAAACCTGAAATTCAGCGATCTGTTGCACATTTTTGGTGCAATACTTTTTCATCGAAGTGATAAAATCACGGAATTTAGCTCTTATTCCGAATGTGCACCATCTGTGTGTATGTATAAAGTCTAGTGAGGTATATAGAGGAAGGGGGATTCCTCCTCCCGCTCGCGGAGCTTTTGCGTTTTTAGAATTGAAATAAAGCGATCTGGGTATATAGCCACAGTCTATACTTCTTATACATGTACATGGTGGAAGGGGGGAGGGGCGGGGGAGCAGGGAGAAGGCGTGGGCGAGTGTTATCCCCACCCTTCCCTTCCGATCGAGCTTTTGCCTTTTTAAGGTTGAAATTGAGATATCTCATCTACGCATTTTTGATGGAATCAACATTTGGGAAATCACACACACACACACACACAAAACTGATTAGGGGGGGGGGCTGAGGGAGGAAAAAGTCGATTAAAAGGGGAAATTTCCCTTATACATGAGGGAACCTTGAGTTTTCGGAATATATTTGATAAGTCTTGTGCACTCAGAATTATTCATAATTTTTTGTAAATCTAAAAAGTGTACTAAGCTAGGGAAAGAGGCACAGAGGGGGAAGGTTTGGGAGGGGGTATCCCCCTCCTAAGCACGAGAGATTTTGCATATTTTGAATTGAAATTCAACGATCTGGTGCACACTTTGAGTGAAATATTCAAAAAATATCTTATTTGATGAAAGGTTGCAAAGGAGACCCGCTTCATGTGCATGCATATACAGTATACACGCATTTTTTTTTTCCGCCTCCCAAATCCCCGGTCCAAATCTTAGGGGGGGGGGGGGGGGGGGCGATCGCCCCCATCGCCCCCCCCCCCCCCCCCTGGCTACGCCAGTGGTTACTTCGTTCTTGTCTTTTTTTTTTCTTATGTGTCCAAAAAAGTTATTTAGCTTGTAAATTATCAATCAATATACACGTCATCAAAATGGATGTTTGTAATCAGCTACAGTGTACTCTCGTTTTAACAAACATGATTATACCGAAATCATGAAGTAAAACTTCAGGTCCTAAAATCATCATCTACATTATCTGTTTACATAATCTATTGGACTACACCGAAATTTCGTTATAATGATGAAAAACTGCAGTCCTGCAGTCTGCATAATAGTAATTAATGATAGAACATCAATCGGCTATAAACATGGTGAATTGTAAAGAAGTTGTAACCTCCAGGCTGTAGATTGTCATGCATTTTTGAAAAGGAAACCAACGAATCCTAGTATCCGATATATCATAACTACACATATCCTATATAATTACACAATTTATACCTTATGATCTTAGAAAAAATACATTGGATGAATACTATACTCTGTAGTATATTCAGCTATAATGATGCCCAATTTCTTTGGGGTGAATGCATGGTACATGCATTTACATACATGATTATTTCAATTTCTCTGAGGCATTTATTGGCCATCGTCTAATGCATTTTGCCATAGCTCCTTTTGAGCACAATATCAACATGTCCACTAATTTAATGTACATCGTAGGATCACAAATATAATTTCTGTTTAACTTTGAATATGACTCTATTAATAAATTTTCTTTAATTCGTGGACATGTATTGACTTTTAGTAGGGTATGCTTTGTTGTGCTACAAAATATATACGTAGAGTAAGCATGCTAGGCCTATGTAAAAAGCATGAAGGTGTAGAAGGTAATTACAGCGCATCAGGCGTCGGCTTCACTTCTTAATGACTTTTACCATTCTTTGCTTTGTGGTATTTTTTCCTGCTGAAAAGTATTTGATTCCGTAGTGAAAAACGGATGGTTCTGATTGTCAGCTCGTTGGCATTTTAAAGCATCTCTTATGGCGGTCCGGAACCTTGGGTACTGGGATGCATATATGAAAGGATTGGCGCAAGAGTTGACACAAATCAACACAGACAGAGCGCTGTGAAGAGGACTGTGCAGGTACGAGTACAGCTTTCCTTGCAGGACATATATCCCTGCAGTCACGTGATGGGGAGCAAAGGTCAGGATGTACGTCAAGACAATGAGGAAGGTCAACCTGGTGATACGATTTCGAGCCCGTATGTGAGTGGACGATACCCCAGTAGCCTGAGAAAGTCCCTTGCGAACGCGGTGTGATTGACGATGGAGTGACCACGCCGTAGCTGCTTGCGTTACGATCATGATGGTAACAGGTGTGCCAAACCTGATCATAAGCAGGTAGAACACGACCGTTTTACTGGACTCGGGTCCATGCAGAAGCTTGCAGGTGTTGTCGACCACTTTCATTTCAACAGGATAGAGGCAGGATATAAAAGACAGGACACACACCGTCCATAAGTAAGTGTAGATTTTGCGTGTAGTGACATAGGACCTGAAATGTAGTGGACTCACTACAGCAATCGTGCGTTCGATGGCTATTCCCACAAGAGTGTAAATGGACACGTGGACTGGGACCCACACAAAGTAACGCGGGTATGCAAACTTACAGTAGAGCGAACCAAGCGGCGTCCGCGGCACTCTTACAGCAAGAGGTAAGGGCATGATGGAAATGGATGTCAGTAGATCAGAAACTGCCAGTGCTCCGATTAAGATGTCGGTCGAGTGTTTTATGGTTCCTACCTGCATCCTGAGTGCGAGTATAACAAGCAGGTTTCCCAGTACCCCAACACAGGCACAGCTCATCTCAAGGGCATTCACCCACGTCCACCCAAAGACCCATGTCCACTGCAATGGGTCGAGCTTTGGTGTATCACCAGATTGATTTGCCTCTTCAGTTTCTGCAGAGGAGCTCCATGACAGATTGCTTCTGACAATTCCTGAAGTTCCTGCACCTTCAACGTCTACGGCTGGACCATTCGAGGTAGTGGTTTCACCAGAAAATGCATCAATAGGCGGTAATAGGTCTCCTTGGACAATGACACAAATGGCTACAACCAAAGACCACATGATTGCCGAAGACTAGGTCGTCTATCTTAATATATTTTCCTGAAAGAAAAAAATTCCGTGAGAGAGAGATCGAGATCATGAATAACTTTTTTTTTAAATTTCTGAAGAAGCCGTATTTCTTGAAATTTGTAGAATTCATACTTATTATTTCGAATTTCGCTGTTACACTAGGATATCTTTTTGCGATATAGGAACTACTTAAGACAAAAATCCGGATTGATAGATCACAAGTGGCAGTGTAATGAACTTCTGTAACTAGTAACCCTACTCATAAGTCATGTATTGTGAAAGATATATGTATGCTTTACGTAAATAAGAAGGACAAATGAATAACGCCCTGTTAATTTCGCGAAACAATGTACGCCTACAACTTTAGATAAACGGATCGTTATAAACATTCACACACCAAACATGACAGAAAATAGCAAAGTGCAATGGGAAATAAGAATGGAAGGCAGGTACAACGTTGCGATCTGCGCAGAGAGATTTAAGCGAGAAAGTTGGAAGATTAGGAGATGGAATGTTATATGCTGTCAACATGATTGCGTGCTATATACAATGACGAGATACCGGGATTAGATCATCAAAATATACTTGTACTTTAAATGACCTCTGAACATACAGAGGGAGAAAAGCTGTAGGCCTAAATGAACAAAATGCAACTTACGATATAAGTAGGAGTAGGGTCCCTGTACCAGTTACCAGTTAGGCGAAAACGATATGTTGAAAATGTCTCACAGTCTCAGTTTGGATTATACCTGTCCGAAGCTGCCTATTTGTAGCCCACCCAGAAAAGATGTCTTTGTCGTATTTACTGCTACACAAAGCAGGCTTCTGCGAACTCACTATTCATTATCGTCGCATTACGACTACCACCATGGAAAGATAGCACCTGAAATACGCAGGCGCATTAAAACAAGCTGCGCAAAGAACTCCCTGCGCAGCGTTATACCAAAATTTGTTATCTCTGAAAATAAAAATGGTATCCCCTCCTACAAGGTGGGCGCGGTTTGTGTCTCTTTTACAGTAGCGATTATGATCGATATATAGGCGTGAAGAGAATATGAACTTCAAATAAATTTCTTAGGTTCAAGAACCAAGGACGCACGCACTATGACCTGCGTGTCTTTCTGACTACCCAAGCGATTGCGAACTTCGGTTACAACGCTCGTTTTTAGCAAACCTCACCATGTAACCATTTTTGACCTCCTATAGTACTTGTCTGAAAATTTGTTAATAGTTGTTGATAAGTATCCGAGCACTAGGTTAGGTACTATTCAATATCAAAAAATCTCAAGAATCAGAAACCGATGTGTTTTTTAAAGGTATGACTGCATTCCTCCGCCCATCAAGATCCTTTCTTGGATCCTTCCGACCCTGGAAGTTACAGAAATTAAGTCAGCATTATTTACTGCGGTGCAGAGGACAACGTTCTAGACTCTTAAACGAATAATTTATGAGGCTTGAATTCTATTAGTAGCTTAGTTTCATTTTCATTTCAATTCATTTTCATTTCATTTCATTTTCATTTCTTTTCATTTCTTTTCATTTCCATATGTAAATCATACAAAAGTACAAGAGTGGCTAATAACGCTCATTCCATAATCACGCCCCAATGCGATGACACTTTTTTTGTTGTTTTACAGGATCAAGAGCAAGATATTTCTTTCTTTTTAAAATGTCATTTTGACATATCATTAATAATAATTCGCGACGTGCCAGTATATCTTTTGCATTGACATAACTATGCATTTTTAAACTTGAATGTACTTACTGAGCATAGTATCAGCGTAAGTGAGAAAATAGTTTGAGACCCACAGTGACGGCGAACGATTATGTTTTCTGGCATATATATATATATATATATATATATATATATACAGTATATATATTTTCTATTATTATTATTATTATTATTATTATTATTATTATTATTATTATTATTATTATTATTTATTCGGCTTTCATTCACAAATATCATAATACATACTTCAAAATCAAAACATGCACTGGAGTGGTAAGTGAGCACCAGGTTGGGTAGCCTGGGTCTGGAAAGAGCCAACTAAATGACTTCGGCCCTCAGGCCATCCTCCCCAACCCACCCGGTGCACCCAAAACAGTCAGTTTACAATATAGAAATACAAATTTCATTAACAGGCATACATTTAAACAAAAACAAAAACAAAACCTATATAAATCTGTGTTATTGATTTTTTTTCGTGATTCAGCTCATGCATTCGTTATGCGTGCCTTTGTCATTCCAGTGTATACTTTACCGTCTCTTTCGAGTTTCGCTTCTTTAGGTGACCAACAATGAATGAATGAACAGTCCCTTCAAAATAGCAAGTAAGGATTTTACATTCTCATAGCACTTTAAAAAAGGACATTGACTTCAAGAAATGAAATTGCAATCAAGCGATGAATAAAGCTTTATGGTTGTATCAACGTTACTGCCTTACAGACAGTTACTGTAACTTTTCAAAATGATTTCTCTTTATGCTGGGTCTCTTTCCAGCGTCGTTTATGATTATTTATTGCTCTTCTTTAACGTATACCAAATAGGGGGGGGGGGGAGATTCAAGCATCGCAATTTTTCGCATGATTTTGTTTTGCACTGGCAAAACAACATCAACAACAGGCATCCTTACGAAGAAGCCAAGAAAATGCATTTGATGCGAACAAAGTTTCAATTCACACTGACAGCACAAAAGAATTTCGCTGCTAGTCAATTTATTTTTCTTTTGTGCATGGCATGAAATAGCAAAAGACAGGGAGACATTCTGAGATCAACCTCGAATGTTCAGGTCTTTTTTTCCCTTGGAAATGTCACTAATGGATTTCCATTCAATTAATTACCCTGCACTAGTCTACAGGAAGAATAAAGAAAGCTGGGAGTCAATGCCATCGTTGAATGCTATACACCATGCCTTTGTACAGATTTTCACTCTATCTTCCGACCATCGAATTTCTGCTTTCAATGGCTTTGATGTTACAATGACACGCACACGCTTGCTCGAAATTGCCCATAAGATATCTCGTAGATGAACGAGGAATGTTCCTGAATAAAGTTCTGAAAAAACCGAAGTGGTATCTTAAAATACTTATTTTCTTTTTTTATTTTGTTTTCTTTTTTAATCTAAGTGAAATCTTTTCACTGCCAGTGGAGAGAATGGTCTATATATGATATATTTGCGATCATTATGATTATAAAAGGCAAGGTTATTCCTACGTAGATAATGCAAAAAGCAGGTGCAGAAAAGTTTTATGTGAGATCTGTGTTTTATTGCACTTCAGCACGATGTAGCAGCCACTATCAGCGAGATATACATTGTGTCATGGTTGAAACTGTTAAGACAACAACTTTTTAATTCATGTTACCTAAATATTCATATAATTATATGCATATACTTTGTATATATACTTAGCAAAAAAGAAAGTAAACACTTTTTCAAGTTTATCTTTCTCATAGACTATCTGGCTAAAAATGGTATGTTAAAGGTAATTTTATTAGCTATCAACCTAGTAGGTCAATGGAAATGTTAACTTTACGCAAAAGTGAACGCATTCGTTTTTCTCTTCCAAGGCACAAAAGTAAAAATTGCAAAATGGGCAGGTTGTTGTTGTTCAAGCGTATTTGCTCTTCTATATAATAATGAGAGCAAAAGACAAATTCAACACAATAGAAATGCAAATTAATTTGAAAAAAATATCAACCTATGATCTCAACAATGTCTCTGTAACCCTCCAAAGATAACGAAAAGCAAACAATAATGGAGGAAAATGAAGAATCCTCTGTCAAATCCGCAGTCACGAGATAAAACAGAAAAAAAATATGATAACAAAGAAAGTTAAATTTGAAACGTTATTCCAAATTAAGAAAACTTGAAATAATATTTGGTTCTTGAATTTGTGTCGTGAATTCGTAAATTAAAAGGTAAAATGAAGAAATGCTGTCGATTTTATCACCTTTATGGCTTACTCTCAATGTCATTTAAAGTTTGAATTGATGGAAAATGCTTATGTTCCACCTTCAGTTTCCGCACTGTGTTCTTGTTTTGAATATAAACGAAAACAAGGGAACAGAAACTTATTTCTGCTGTTTCATTTATGTCTCTCATTGAGTTAAATTGGTCTTTTGTTATCATTGCTATCTGGGAGGACATTTGCAAATGACTTCAAATATGTCAAATTCTGCAATTTCTATTTTTCTGCCTTAGAGGACAAGAACGAATGTGTTCACTCATGCGTAAAATTTCCCTTTGTATCAACCTACCAGGTTGATAGCCAATTAAATAATCATTGATGTCGTATATGACACATTGATTTTTATCTAAATCTTGTATGAAAAATATTAGATGGAAAAAGTGTTAACTTTCATTCTTTGCTGAGTGTATATATTTATATGTAATATACATATATATGTGTATATAACATATAATTTACATATATAGAATTTATACAAACATAATCTATAATCATTTACAATAATACCTATATGCATACTTATACAAGTATGTGTGTGTTTGCGCGCGCGCGCGTGTGTGTTGATGTGGGTGTCTATGTGTATATGTATATGGGGGTTCTGTGAAACATATTTTGACATAATTTTATACCAGTATGCCTTTTTTATTATTTACGGGCGCTGGTATCAACCACAATGTAGAAAACATGGCCAATACCCACTTATATAAAAAGGTGTCAAGACGTTGTCTTTTGACATGTATGGGCGTTGGTGATGTACATGTAGTAATACATGCGTAACACCCATTAATATATACATTTTTAAGACTTCATCCATCGCTAAATCTGTGGTATTCTATTTTCGTATTTTACATTGTCAAAAAATAGATGGTTAAAAGATAGGCCTATATGTAATGCTTGAGCGCATTTGCATCTATGTCTGTAATATTGAAAGAGCCTGGAGGGTTAATTTTCGGTTGGTTCTTGATGGTCTCCCCCCCCCCCCAAAAAAAAAAAAAAAAAAAACAAAACAAAACAAAACAAAAAACAAAAAAACAAAAACAAAAACAAAACTTATATTATAGACGTGCATCATGGTGAAATTTAGAACCCTATATTCTTTCTGGCAATGCTGTTGCCTCTTTTAGCCTCTTTTAGGGTCATGGTCATATATTAGTGGATTTTTGTAAGCGCCATACACATGGCGATTCTGTCGACCGAATCAGTGATACTGCTGAAATGTTGTTTTCATGTGAATGACGGTCAAAACTAAGTTAAACTCCTATTGCTTTTGCGGTTAATCCGAAAATGATATAAGGGTCATTAATCGGAAGATTCGTTAATGCAAATGTGAAATACGGTCAGTTATTTCGGAGGTTCGCTAATACAACAATTAAGCAAGGTTCGTTGATTTTGAAGGTTTGTAAATCTGAAAAAGAATTAAGGTTCGTTATTTCAAAAGTTTGTTAACCCGAAAACAAAATTGGGTTGTCTAATTCCGAAGAGGGTTGTTACTCCTCGAGTTCGGAATTAACGGATTTCATTAACGGACATACAAACCTTCCCAATACTGAATGTTCTGAAGAACGCCACAAAATGTTCTTTATAACGAACCCATTTCTTTGTTGGATTAACAAACATCTGGCTCGGCTTTCATATGTTTCGGAATAACGAACCCTATTTCATATTCGGAATAACGAACCCTGTTTCATATTCGGATTTAATAACGATCCATCGGAATATTCTGAATATATCACCCTTGATTTGATTTGATTTGATTTGATTTGATTTGATTTGATTTATTCTCTGTATGACATTTTTTCAAATACATTAACTTTCTGCAATTTTATTAACATTCCAAAATCATCGATTCCGTCAATTCTACAATATATCTGTAATATAATTACATGAGTTACATGTTATAGGATTTCTCGTGTGTATCCTTGACGCTCCCTTCCTCACTTTATATGAACCAATCATAGTTCGAAATTTATAATTTTTAATTTGAATACTCTAAACTTAAAAGTTTTAGCTCATGAAGAGAAACTATGTGAATGTTTCTTCTCCCTCGTAATTTCGTAAGCAATGCGCATTTCGTTTAGCGGAACACATTACAATCAGTTGTCGGTTTTTCTTTATCAATGGCGCCTAGAAATTACTTCGTAAACGAGAATTTTGCTATAATCGTGAACGTTTTAAAGTATATCTCTTATGTATATATATATATACTGTATAATTATATATATATATATATATATATATATATATATATATACATCAATATGCGGAAAGGAGCTGTAGACCTCAGAGCATTTTTACATATTGATTGTTGAAACAGCAAACACAACGTATCCTATCATTCCAGTCATCATTCTGTCATTGCTACACGTATCGTATAGGATCATTACATAATCACTAACGCTTTATGAGTTTAGATTAAAATTGGATGAACTGAAAGCTTTATGGTGTATTCAGTTATAGTGACGTCTGATTTCGTAGGGGTTGCAAAGTGCATTTAGTCATTTAGATTTCACTGAAGCATTCATTGGTAATTGTTCAATGACAGATAGGACCATAGGACCATAAATCTCATTTTCAATTTCAGTTTTAATTCAGATACACGTTATTTCAGTCACAGTATCTAATAAATACAGGGGTACATTCATATGGGAATAGTGACAACTATTAAATGTATATAAGTGAGGTAGTGTATAGTGAGTAGCTACGGATGACATGACATGAGAAATTACACAAACACGTAACTTTTTGTTGGGAATATGCCCTAATATAGCAGTACATGTACATTTAAATAAAATTGATACAATAATAACATACATACACACACATGAGCACACACACACACACATACACGAAATAAAAGATAATAATGAGGGGGGAAAGATACATATTCACAGACTTTCCCAAACATAACAATAATGTGCATGAAGTGTTTTTCTACCCTGGATAAACAATTCTGGAAATTTTTATTCATTTTTTCAAGTGCGCTGATAACAAGTAGTTTTTAAAAATCTGCTTTTGAAGCCATTCACAGATGAGACACTCGTAACATGGAGGGGTAGCGAGTTCAACAGTTTTGATTCAGTAAATGAAAAAATTATACCGATATGACATTGTTTATGAAAGAGCACAGTGTTCCACAGTGTTAGAAACACAGTGTGAACACATTGTGACCACAGTGTGAAATCCCTTCACACTGTTAAAGTCGAGCGTTTTAACAGTGTGAACACAATGTGAGTCATCAATTCACAGTGTGAAACAGCATTACTATGTGAACACTCTGTGAAAACCACACCACAGTGCGAAATCATCTTAACACTGTTAAATTCTAGCGTTTTTACATAGTCGACTATGTGAACACAATATGAACACAATGTGAACACACTGTGGGACACTGTGTTCTTTCCAGTAGGGATATGACTTGCAAGACGTGTAAACAGAAGCCGATGATCGTGTGCTACAATTATGAAAAACTCTTGTTGATGGGAAAAGGCCTCTGAAACAGGATGGTATGATTTTGTTCATAGTTTTGTACACACACACACACACACACACACACACACACACAAACCAAAAACACCCTGCTGAAAATGCAACACTGCGTATATAATGAATTGTCATCAGACCCACTTCATAATAGCATTGTTCAGCATTATTTCCATAGGAGATGCAGCAACTATTACTAGTATTCGAATGATGTTATTTTAAAGACATTGGTGCATGCGCGTACCAGATCCCAATACGAGAAATAGGAACGGCCGAGAGAACAACATTCGAAAAAACTTTTCACACAATTAAAAAAAATTATATATGCCGAAGTGAGCAAAATATCGATGTTTTATGATACTTTCTCAACTTCTCTTATAACACTTCCAATTTAACTTTGGGCCTACATAAACCCTAGGAACTTAGGAACTTATGTACTCTACTATGGGCATCCTTACATCATTCAAAGTAAATCTATGTCCGCTTAAGTCATGTAATCTACTGTGATTGCTAAATATCACAAAATTATATGTTTTCTTTTGCCAATTAGCCGAGAGTTTCTTGGCACAAAACCATATTGTGACCGTGCATCACAAAACCAACAAAACGTCGCACGCATTGATTTTGTGTGAGAACTGAAAATAGGTGAAATGGGTCAACTTATGGCCAGTCTTGATTTTTTCCATCTTTTCTGAAAGAGCAGGTCTTTTTTGACATCAATACTTAAGTTTGGGATCATAAAACAAACAGGAAATTGTTTTTAGCAGTTTTTCTCGAACACATTTTGGTAGGATACGCTGCTGTGATTGGGTGTGTCTTAGATTCTTCTTTTCATTTGTTAAAACCCTGTCCATACACTTCACTTTCAACTCTAATAACTTTGGAAAGTTTAATGCTACTGCTTTGAAAGTTGGCATTAATCATCTACAGAAAGTGTTAATAAAGCTTGCCGAATTTCAACTTATTTTTTTTTTCCATTCATCGCACAGCTAGCACAACTTGTTAAAGATTAAGCGCTTGAATAGACCCCGTACTTCAGAGCCTCTTCACTCAGTTCACACTTTCCAGAGTGAGTGATTTCTTTCCAATATTAGGATATTTTAGGAGAGTCCATTTGAATTGAGTTATACATGATTTTAAAGCTTAGAGTCTGCTCTTTCACGATCTACTTTTAACTAAAAATCCATGCTTGGTCTACTTTTCGTTTTGTTTTTGGGATGCAGGGTTACATACTCTTTTTCCGCAAACCATTATTTCCTGCCTTTGAAGCTCATTCAAATCTTTGTGTTTACAAATGATATTAGTGCCGTCTGTTAAAAAAAAAAGAAATCACTGGGAATGAATTATCAGTGTCCTTATTGCGTAAATTGAAGAATAAAGGTCCTAGAAAAGAACTCTGAGGAACACCACAAAAACAAAAACAAGAACACCACAATTTTGGTGTCATGATACTGTGATTAATCGTATCACAAGCCTTTGATAGACTTGTGAAAATGTCAGTCATAACTCTATGACTTTTTAGGTGGACATTCATCGACTCGTAGCAGAGTGTCTTTTGTAGTAGTAGTAGTAATAGATGTTGTTATTATTATTGCACTTTAAAGAGTTGTTTTAGGGTAGTCATATCACGTACAGCGCTTATTTAGGGGTTGATTGCTGTTCTTGACGATTTTAACTAATCTTTGCTTTTTGGTATTTTTTCATGCTGAAAAGTATTTGACTCTGAAGTGAAAAACGGATGATTCTGGTTGTCAACTCGTTTGCATTTGAAAGCATCTCTTATGGCGGTCCGGAACCTCGGGTACTGGGACGCGTATATGAAAGGGTTGGCGCAAGAGTTGACACAAATCAGCACAGACAGAGCGCTGTGAAGAGGGCTGTGCAGGTACGAGTATATCTTTCCCTGTAGAACACATACCCCGGCAGTCACGTGATGGGGAGCAAATGTCAGGATGTACGTCAAGACAATGAGGAAGGTCAACCTGGTGATACGGTTGCGAGCCCGTATGTGAGTGGACGGTACCCCGGTGGCTTGAGAAAGCCCCTTACGCACGCGGTGTGATTGACGATGGAGTGACCACGCCGTAGCCGCCTGCGTTACGATCATGATGGTCACAGGTGTGCCAAACCTGATCATGAGCAGGTAGAACATGATCGTTCCACTGGTCTCTGGTCCATACGGGACCTTGCAGGTGTTGTTGACCACATCCGTTTTAACTGGATAGAGGCAAGATATAAACGACAGGACACACACCGTCGATATGTAGGTGTAAATTTTGCGAGTGGTGACGTAAGATCTGAAATGTAGTGGACTCACTATTGCAATCGTGCGTTCAATGGCTATTCCTACTAAAGTGTAAATAGACACGTGGACTGGGACCCACACAAAGTAACGCGGGTATGCAAACTTACAGTACAGCGAACCAAGTGGCGTTCGCGGCACTCTTACAGCAAGAGGTAAGGGCATGATGGAAATGGATGTCAGTAGATCAGAAACTGCCAGTGCTCCGAGTAAGATGTCGGTCGAGTGTTTTATAGTTCGTGCCTGCATCCGGAGTGCGAGTATAACAAGCAGGTTTCCCAGTACCCCAACACAGGCACAGCTCATCTCAAGGGCATTCACCCACGTCCACCCAAAGACCCATGTCCATTGCAATGGGTCGAGCTTTGGTGTATCACCTGTTTGATTTGTCTCTTCCATTTCTGCAGAGGAACTCCATGAGAGATTGCTTCTGAGAATTCCTGAAGTTCCTGCACCTTCAACGTCTACGGCTGGACCATTCGAGGAAGTGATTTCACCAGAAAATGCATCGATAGGCGGTAATAGGTCTCATTGGACTATGACAGTAATGGCTGCAACCAAACACCACATGCTGGCGAAGACAAGGTCGTATTTCCTGAAAGAAAAAAGATAAGCCATTTGACGCGAATTACATTTCACAGTGACGTGTTTGCCCTTGAATTTCCACGCAGATAGAAAGACAACAACGATTAAGAATAATATTTCTCCCTGTCTATCAATGTACATTATCAAAGTTGCAAGAAAATGCCGTAAGAGAGAGATCAAAATAATCAATAAGATTTTTTTTTTCTGAAGAAGATGTATATTTCTTGAAATTTGTAGAATTCATACTTACCATTCAGAATTTCGCTGTTACAATAGGATATCGTTTTGCGATATAGGAACTACTCAAGACAAAAGTTCGGATTGATAGTTCACTACTGGAATAATAAAGAGCTGCAATTATAGTAACCCTATTCATAATTCATGATTTGTGAAAGACATATGTATGCATTGCGTATGAAAATAAGAAGGACAAATAAATAGCTTGTTAATTTCGCGAAACAGTGTACGTCTACCACTTCAGATAATTATGACATTCACACACCAAACATGACAAAAAAATAGCAAAGTGCAATGGGAAATAAGAACTGAAGACAGGTACAACGTTGCGATCTGCGCAGAGAGATTAAAGCGAGAAAGCTGGAAGATTAGGGGATGGAATATTACATGCTGTCAACATGATTGCGTGCTATATGCATTGACGAGATACCGGGATCGTTAAAATATACTTGTAATTTAAATGACGTCTGAACACATAGAGGAAGAAAAGCTGTAGGCCTAAATGAACAAGATGCAACTTACGATATAAGTAGGAGTAGGGTCCCTGTACCAGTTACCAGTTAGGCGAAAACGATATGTTGAAAATGTCTCACAGTCTCAGTTTGGATTATACCTGTCCGAAGCTGCCTATTTGTAGCCCACCCAGAAAAGATGTCTTTGTCGTATTTACTGCTACACAAAGCAGGCTTCTGCGAACTCACTATTCATTATCGTCGCATTACGACTACCACCATGAAAAGATAACACCTGAAATACGCAGGCGCATTAAAACAAGCTGCGCAAAGAACTCCCTGCGCAGCGTTATTATACCAAAATTTGATCTCTGAAAATAAAAATGGTATCACCTCCTACAAGGTGGGCGTGGTTTGTGTCTCTTTTACACATCAGTAGCGATTGTGATCGATATATAGGCGTGAAGAGAAGATGAACTTAGAATAAATTTCTTAGGTTCAAGAACCATGGACAAACGCACTATGACCTGCTTGTCTTTTGGAATAACCAAGAGATTGCGAACTTCGGTTACAACGCTCGTTTATAGCAAACCTGACCATGGGGTGTTTCATAAAGCTGTTCGTAAAGTTACGAACAACTTACGAGCGACTGGTGATCAGTTCTTGTGTTGAATTATATATTTTCTGATAAGTATAACACATCAGAACTGATCACCAGTCGCTCGTAAGTTGTTCGTAACTTTACGAACAGCTTTATGAAACAGGGCCCATAACTGTCTTTGATCTCCCATAGCACTTATCTGATAATTTGTTAATAGTTGTTGATAAGTATCCAAGCACTTGATTATGTACAATTCAATATCAAAAAGTCTCAAAAGTAAAAAACCGATGCGTTTGTAAAGGTATGACTGCATTCCTCCCCCATCAAGATCCTTGCTTGGATCCGTCCGACCCTGGAAGTTACAGATGCTTTCAGAGGTTCAAATGACCTCTCCTTAACTTCAAAAATTGAGTCAGCATTATTTAATGCTGTGCAGAGGACAACGTTCCAGAGTCTTCAGCAAATAACATGAGGCTTACATTGTATTAACAGGGTTTGTTTCATTTTCATTTCAATTCATTTTCATTTTATTTCATTTTCATTTCAATTCATTTTCATTTTACTTCATTTTCATTTCTTTTCATTTCCATATACAATATAATTTATACAAGAGTTCACGCACAAAAGTGACTGGTAACGTTTATTCCATAATCACACCACAATCCGATGTCACTTTTGTTGTTGTTGTTGTTGTTGTTTTACATAAACAGAGAACAAGAGTGATAATTTGCGACGTGCCAGTATATCTTTTGCACTGACATAACCATGCATTTTTAAACTTGAATGTACTTACTACTGAGCATAGTATCAACTTGAATGAGAAAATACTAGTAGTTAGAGAACCACAGTGACAGCAAATAAGTGTTTTTTTTCAGTTTGCACGATTGTGTTTTGTGATATATATTTATATCATATATATACGCATTTTTGGCAGCTATCGTTTGCTTACTTTTTATGTTACCGTAATCTGTTTTGTTATTTTTTCGTAATTCAGCGCATGCATGAGTTATGTGTGCCCTTGTCATTCCAGTGTATACTTTACCGTCTCATTTGAATTTCGCTGCTTTTTTTCGGTGATCATCTTTATATGTCTAACAATAAATGAATAAATCGTAGCTTCAAAATAACAAGTAAGGCCTTTTCACTCTTATAGCGCTTTAAAAA
Organism: Diadema antillarum; assembly: GCF_040938485.1. Lineage (NCBI taxonomy): Eukaryota > Metazoa > Echinodermata > Echinoidea > Diadematoida > Diadematidae > Diadema > Diadema antillarum. The sequence goes on along the minus strand of NW_027271249.1, from coordinate 762,179 downwards.
AAAGGACATTTGACATTAAGAAATGAAATTGCATTCAAACGATGAATAAAGTTTTATTGCTGTATCAACGTTACTGCCTTACAAACAGTTACTGTACCTTTTCAAAATGATTTCTTTTTATGCTGGGTCGCTTTCCAGCGTCGTTTATGATTATTTATTGCTCAATAGGCATAGCAGGGGAGATTCAAGCATCGCAATTTTTCGCTTGATTTTGTTTTGCACTGGCGAAACAACATCAACAACAGGCATTCTAACGGAGAAGCCAAGAAAATGCATTGATGCAAACAAAGTTTCAATTCACACTGACAACACAAAAGAATTATGCTGCTAGTCGATTGATTTTTTTTTTTCTTTTTGCATGGCATAAAATAGCAAACGACAGGAAAACATTCTGAGATCAATCTTGAATGTTCAGGTCTTTTATTATTTTTAGTTGGAAATGCCACTAATGGATTTCCATTCAATTAATTACCATACACTTGTCTACAGCAAGAATAAAGAAAGCTGGGAGTCAATGCCATCGTTGAATGCTGCAAATATACCACGCCTTTGTAAAGGTGCTCCATCTATCTTCCGACCATCGAATTTTGCTTTCAAAGGTTTTGATGTTACAATGACACGCACACGCTTGCTCGGAATTACCCATAAGGTATATCGTAGTTGAACGAAGGATGTTTCTGAATAAGGTTCGTCAAAAGACCGAAGTGGTATCTTAAAAATACTTATTTTCTTTTTTTTTCTTTTTTTAAATCAAAGTGAAATCTTTCCACTGCACTAGAGAAAATGGTCGGGTGATATCTTTGTGAACATTATAATTATAAAACACAAATTTATTCCTATAGGATGGTGTAAAAGCAGGTTGCAGAATTTTTTTGCGAGATTAGTGCTTTATTGCGCTTCGACACGATGTAACAGCCACCATCAGCGATATGTACATCGTGTCACAGTTGAAAACTGTTAAGACAGTATATATATATATATATATATATATATATTGTAACCAATGGAGGATTGGTAGATTAGTGTATTAGTAAGAAAAAGGGTGAAAATTAGCCCAATATTGAAAGTTTCGTGGTCGAATATATAATCGATCGATTATTTTAGCAATCGATCATGAATCGATCAGTTTCAAGGAAACTGACGTTTATGGATTGTTTTGTTAGGAATTTTAGAGAGGTAATAATTGTTGGAGATGCGATTATGTTCAGTAATAATCTTTCATACAATTATTGCTTCGTTATTTAATCATTTCCGTATGATGAGGAAGGTTAATAAGCGTTAGTATGTTAGGAAAAGGTCAGTAAGTAAAATGCGTAACTGTTTCGGAAATATAGCGGTCGGAGAATAATAAGAGGTCGAATATGTATCGAAACAGCTGGGTGGGCCTGGATACAGGCCGATAGAGCTGGGTGGGCCTAGATACGGGCCAAAGTGTGGATAAGCCAGCTGGGTGGGCCTAGATACGGGCCAAAGTGTGGATAAGTAGTGTTAATAAAGCGTTGATTGAAGTGGATACTACTGCCTGGACCGTTTCATTTGAAGTCTGCTGCAGTATAACACAAGTATTGGTGAGTAGTGCAGTGCAATTACGGAACTGATGAAATGATATGCGAGTGAACTGGTATTGGTATCTGCGATTGGATGAGCTGCACTGGTATTGGTATCTGCGATTGGATGAGCTGCTCTGGTACTGGTATCTTCGTTGGATGAATTGTGACTGGTAGTATTCTGGTAGTAAGCAAGTAATGGGAATAGACTGGTAGTAAGTAACCCAGCAATATGGTACATTTCAACGCCGTTCTCCACGCCTGGTTGTATATTTCAACCAAACGGACCCCAGCCTAGCTCGGACCATCCTGACCCTTCTCCAGCTAGTTGCCGGGGCCGGATGGCACACAGCGTATAATAACATATACACTAGCGGCAGAAGGAGAGAAGGCTACACGTGGTGTCAGGAGTGGGATTGGCAGTAGACAGGGCAGCGCAACATGCATCACTCAGCAAGGACTGCTGGCGTGCGTCAGCAAACTCCAGCGGAAATCTGGTGGCAGCTAGAACAGGAGCTGGCAGACGTCGAAGCGATGATGACAGATCTTCGTGCAGCACTCGGAAGAACTCCAGCTCCGTCGCAGGGACCCGCTACCACCAGCTACCCCAGCTCAGGAACGATGAGTTCAGGAAGGGCAGGAATTAGCAGCAGCACACCACTAGACCAGGATGGCTTCACCACAGCACCGAATGCTGCAGCAGAGTCATCCGGAAGTAAAGCTCCTCCTGCTAGTTTTGCAAGGCGATCTGGTGGAAGCGTTGAGATTCCTCATTCGTTCCCCAGTAGCTTTGCAACACCTGAAAGCAGATCAGTCAACGATGGATACAGCAGGTATCGCAATCAACCAGTTACAGCGCAACGGTTTGGTGTCGGCATGATGACTGGAAGTCAGCAATGGCAGAGTGGTCCTACATGTGAAGGTAGGATGGCAGGCGGCCCCAGCAGGATCCAGCAGACCAGTTGGGAGACACCAGCAACGGGCAACCAGCCAGCACCAGTAAATGAAGTTCTGGTAGGTGCTGGAGGTAATTCATCAGCAGCGCCATCAGCAATGGGTACACCGTGGCGAAGACCAGAACTGTGGGACGAAGGCAGTTACCAGCGCAGATATAGAGGTGGAGATAAGCTGCGGATGACTCCCGATAGATTCGACGGCAGGGGGCCGATTCTTGACTATTTGAGTCATTTTGAGGCCTGCGCAGGGGTGAACGGATGGTCCGAAGATGAAGCACTGCAGTATTTGGCTGCCAGCATGCGAGGCCCAGCTGTAAAGGTCCTTGTTCAACAGACAGGAAGGAGGTTAACGTACAGCGAGCTGGTAAATAGGCTTAAGCAACGGTTCGGCCCAGCAGGCAAATCCGAAGTCTTCTTGGCTGAGCTGCGGACCAGGAGGAGGAAACCAAAGGAAACTCTGCAGGAGTTGGGACAAGGTATTCGGGAGCTGACTGCATTAGCCTACCAAGAATTTGACGAGGCGGGGCAAGATCGCTTAGCAAGAGGCCACTTCATGGACGCGGTCGTAAGAGCAGAGATACGAGAAGGTCTTTTCCGCGCCCAGCCCCGCACACTTGACGAGGCGATTGAAGCAGCATTGAGTACAGAGGCTTTCCTGAGGATGGAGACGGAGAGAAGCGATGGCCGGTCGCAGCGGTATAGCAGAGCACTGGCGACTGATGATGTAGAGCAGAAGAGCCCTGCAACCAAGGAGAAAGACGGCGCTATGAGGCGAATGACGAAAGCAATGGAAGAGCTGATTTCCAGAGTGGAATCTTCTCCACCAACACGATCGAGAACCAACGCGACATCACAATTTGCAAGGGTACCAGCATCATCACTGCCTGGGGACCAGAGCAACAATTGTTTCAATTGCGGCCAAGCTGGCCATTGGAAACGAGATTGCCCACGTCTAGTGAAGCAACCACTTAGAAGTATGCCAGCAAACATCGATGCAGACAGAAGGAGGTGCTACCACTGCAATCAAGTTGGCCATGGTTGGAGGCACTGCCCCCAAGCATCAAATATCGAGCAGATACCAGCACGCAGTCAGCCAGAGTGGGGACCAGCTCCACTTCGTAGCGATGTTGGTGGCGTGCAACAAAGGACACCAGAACAACCACAGCGAGCACCCCAGGCTGAACAAGCAGAGCAAGCACGGCCAGTTGGCAATAGACACAGAAACGAGTCTCTCCAATCATCACTCTACTTTCACTGAATTTTTATTGAAGAAACTGGAATTTTCGTCCATAGACTCAGAGAACTTTCCTTGGATTTTGTATTTCTTACAAAATCACAGCGGCCATGTGTCTGAAACTTGTTGGATAAACTCATATTCTCAAGAAAGAGTGATCGTGGAACTTGGACGTGATTGCGTACTGTGGCGGCCAAAGGCGGTACAATCGTGATGGAACCTATATTATGCAAGCGTGGTATGTGAATGTCCATTACTCACCGCGTATATAGCTCGTGCATATACCTTTCCGACATACATTTTGCATAGTCTGTGATTGTTTTCATATGGCCACTCTTGCAGTATCTATGATACATTAACACTGCCTAATGTCTCCATTTGAGAATGCACCGTATTCATCATTTTGAACTCCGCATGTAACCACTTGTTGAAATGGGTACTACACACACCAATGGCCGACGCCATGTTGAAAATGGTCGTGTGAACTGATTTGACTCTTGGAGCTAAGGGAGTTTTATCTGTCATCTTTGAGTCATTTTCAACGATACAACCTTATTTGTATTTAAGACTTTCAACTGTCATTTGACTTCTCTCACTTGGGCGTTTGTATAGCTCTACCCGTCATACGATTTATATCGTCATTGCAAATAACTCATCCGCCATCATGCCTAATGCGTCGATGACTCAGGAAAAGGTCAGAGCCATCATTGATGAGACAATGAAAGCTTTTGTTGAAGGAGATGCATTCCTCCAAGCAATCAGGAATGCTGTCCGTGAAACCGTGCAAGCTGAATTATCAAGCATTGCCCAACGTGTTGAGGCAAATGAGGCTAAGATAATGGACTTGGAAAAGCGCATTGAGGTCCAGTCAACCGAAATCACGAATCTACACAAAGCTCTTGACAAGGAGCGCAACCTTGTTCAGAGCATTCAGCGAGGTGTCTGCGCACAAGAGCAATACTCAAGACGTAATTGTCTGAGATTCTATGGCGTGGAGGAGTCAAAGGGCGAGAGCACAGATGATCAAGTTTGCCACATTGTGAACGAAATCCTCAAAATACCGCTCACAAAGAATGACATCGAAAGATCTCACCGCATCGGATCCCCTAGCGATAGTGAAAGCCCGGACGGATCTCTGAGGAGGAGCAGTCGCGCTTCGCGGAACAACAAAACGAAGCCTCGTCCAATTATAGTGAAGTTCGTTTCATATCGCGTAAGGAAGCTTGTCATTTCCAAACGGCGTGCACTCAAGGGTTCCAAGATGGGCATCGATGAAGATCTTACAAAGGAAAATGCTTCGCTGCTTCGCAAAACCAAAGCGTGTCGCAAGGTGCTGTCAGCTTGGACTTCCGATGGGAGAGTGGTTGCCCTGCTCCCTGCTACTGGCGGGAAAACTATCAAGCGTGCGATAAATTCCGAAAGTGACTTAGACTTGATATGACTCTCTGAATTTGGCACTGTATAGATATGCCGGTCCACATCAGTCTGCTCTATTGTATAAGAGTTTGCTTCCAAATAAGTGTAAAAGTGATTATGATGCATTCTCAACTTTGTTCTATTCATTTAGTAAATTGACTGTAGTGTTTTTTTTTCTCTCTCTCTCTCTCAAGTCTTGCGTAACTTCAATCTTTTGTTATATATCTTTCTGTGTTTTTTTTTTCTTTTACTTATTTTTTTCTTCATTTACCCGGTCCTTTTAATACATATCTTTGCTACATGACTGTGCAATACCCTTGTGTTATATGTACTAAGGCAGTCAAAAACAACCAAAGAGGATTACAATGCACCCAATGCTCAGCCTGGTCGCACACAAAATGTGAAGGCGTAAAAAATGAACATTATGATGATGTACAATATGAATTTTTGAACTGGAGATGTACAAAATGCGTTTTTCAGTGCTTACCTTTTGCTAATTGTATACCTGATGAGTCAAATATTGATACTAGAGAATTCATCACACCTCCTGTGAGCTCTCGTTACGATAATGAGCATGATGGTTCTGATGTATCACGACAATACGATCACTTCAAAAATAATGATTTTAAATGTACTCACCTTAATATTCGTAGCTTATATCGTAATGTTGAAGAAATAAAACTGTTTTTATATGATAATAATATTCATATTTTAGCTTTGAATGAAACACTTTTGGATGATTCTATAAGTGATAATGAAATAGGTATTCAACATTACGATATAATCCGTAAGGATCGGAATCGTAATGGCGGTGGTGTTGCTATTTATATTCGCAATTCAATTCCTTATGAGGTGATACATTCTGATGTAACTGATTCGCTGGAGCTTATTTTGATCAGAGTCCGACCGAAATCATGTGCACCTTTTTTGTTTATGTCCTGGTACCGCCCTCCTGACAGCAAAATTGAAATTATGAATATATATGAAAATGTTTTAACCTTTGTTGATACTTTCAGATTAAATATTATTGTGATGGGAGATATAAATTGTGATATTCGCAAGAAATATAAGTCGAATGTTTTGAAGCGTTTTGAAGAAATAAATACATTATTTTCATTGCAGCAAATAAATACCACGCAGTTTACTCGAGTCACGCATAATACGAGGAGTTTAATAGATCATATGATGACCAATGCGATTGATATAGTAAAAGCTTATGGAGTAATTAATGTTGGACTGAGTGATCACAATTTATGTTATTTGATTTTGAATTTTAAATCTGTGCAAAGTCCTAGGATTATAAGTTACCGAAATTTAAAAAATGTAGATTTGGAAGCCTTTCGTATTCATTTGTCTAATCACCCTTGGCATGAAATATCAGCAGCCACAACTATTGATGAAGCAATTGAACTTTGGGAAACATATTTTATGGATTCGATTGAAAAATTTGCCCCGGTTAAAAAGAAACGCGTACGAAAACAGCCTGCCCCCTGGATAAACGCAAATATTAAAATGTTAATGAAAAAGAGAGATGATCTGAAACGAAAGGCCTCAAAATACAATGATGAATATATTATGAATATGTATCGTAAAGTCAGAAACTTAGTAACAAAGCAATGCAGATTGGCAAAAAAAGAATACTTCTCTAAACAATTATCAAATGTTTTTAATTGCTCTTCCGGTGAAAATGTTTGGTCGGTGCTTAAACCGCTCCTACCGTCAAAAAAGCTTGTTAACAACAGCACTGATAGCAATAACAGTTCAGTTTTGGCTAATCAATTCAATGATTTTTTCGCAAATATAGGATCCGAACTAGCGGCTACTATTCCGGATTTCAGAAATGATACTGTTGATATTAATTCTGTCCAATCATGTTTTGAATTTAATTCAGTAACAGAAGATGATGTAATGAAAACAATTCTGGGAATGAGTAATAAGAAATCTACGGGAGTAGACAATATTTCTATGATAATGCTAAAAATGGCTCTTCCGGTTATTGTTTCTTCATTGACCCACATATTCAATAGATCTTTATCAGAATGTACATTTCCTTCCAATTGGAAGAGATCAAAAATAATTCCAATATATAAAACTGGAGACAGAGCATCCCCAAATAATTATAGACCCATTTCTATTCTGTCTTCGGTATCTAAAATATTGGAAAAGCTTGTTCAAGTCCAACTGACTAATTACTTGAAAGATAACAATATTTTATCCCAAGCCCAGTCGGGCTTTAGGAAAAATCATTCAACCATTTCTACTTTACTAAAAGTAACTGATGATTGGCTGACCGCCATTGACCACGGTCAGTACACCGGTGCAGTGTTTATAGACTTACGCAAAGCGTTCGATACTGTTGATCCTTGCATTCTGTTAAAAAGGTTATCTGCTATAGGTGTTGCTGAGAGTTGTTTGTCATGGTTCTCTAGTTATTTAACTGATCGCAGAATATATACACATTTTAGTTCATCAACATCAGTGGAAGCCAATATCGATTACGGTGTTCCGCAAGGGTCAATTTTGGGCCCACTCTTGTTCATCATATATATTGACAGCATAGTCAAACAAGTCCATTCCTGTTCAATACATTTATACGCTGATGATACTGTTATTTATTTTTCACATTCAGACATCATTATGATTGAGTCTGTTTTGAATTCTGAACTACAGAACATTTTTAGCTGGTTGTGTGAATCGAAGTTGAGCCTCAATCAAGATAAAACGGTTTGTATGTTATTCGGCTCTCAGATGAAGTTAAAAAAGTGCAATAAACTACATTTATTGGTAAATGAAAATATTATCTGTCAGGTACATTCTACGAAATATCTTGGCATGATCTTAGATCCATGTCTGAAATGGAACCTCCATATTGATAAGATGTGCATTCGAATAAGTAAATTGGTACGGTTGTTATCCCGATTACGACATACAATCAATCTGTCCAATCTAAAAGTTGTTTATAACGCAATTATTCTTCCTATCTTTGATTATGGAGATGTCATATATGGTTCAACCAGTTCTAAACACACAAGGTTATTACAGAAACTTCAAAACAGAGCATGTCGAATAATATTAGGAATAAGTCCGTATAGACATATGTCGGTCAGAGAGCTGCATGCACGTCTAGGCTGGAAGTCTTTAGCAGCTCGTCGTTGTTGCCATTTAAACACCATGGTTTTTAAGACATTACATGATTTTGCACCTCCGTATTTAAAAGATCAATTCCAATATTGTCATTTTAATTATTTACTTAGGTCAACAGGTAACTTAGCATTGCCAAAACCCAGGACAGAATACTGTAAAAGAACTTTTTATTATAGGGGTGCTGTGCAATACAACAATCTCCCTCCAAGCTTAAAAGTTGTTTGTAGTCCTGCTTCATTTTCTAGTAAATTGATATCATTTGTTCCAGATTTTTTGTAATCCTTTTATAGTATGTTTACTTTCTTTGTAGCTTAGTCGACATACAATGTCCTTTTTTCTCTTGTCAGTGATATACATATTTTTTACAGTTTGAATGTTTGTTTTGTTTTTTTTTCCTGATGTCAATATCAATTTTATACTAGGACCCCATGGAAGAACAGCCATGTCTTCGTAGACTGAGCTGAATGGGCTATCCTACCGTACATATTCGTTGCTTATTTCCCTCTCTTGTTTTCTTCCTCTTTTCCATATTTGATGCATTCTATGTATTATTCTACTGTTGATCATATGTTTTATATTGCTTGTCATACTTTTACTGTACTCTTTTTTATGCTGAATTTACGGTGAATAAATAAATCAAATCAATAGCAGATATCATGGTCTTCATGTTGAGTCTAAGATCAACGGTCAGCCCATCACATTCCTAATTGATACCGGTTCATCGCAGACGTATGTGTCCAATGCGATCTTCAGCAAGATTGAAGATGCAAGGAAGCCGGTATTGCAGCGAGCAACTCGTACAGTGCGCCAAGCAGACGGTTCTCCACTCGAGACCAGTGGTAAAACACTGGCTGAAATCCAGATGGGACATTTGCTGTTCGTGTTTGAGGTGACGGTGGCCAATCTTCACAATGAGGGTATCATCGGGTTGGACTTCTTGATGCAAACACAGTCGGTGCTGGATTGCCGCAAACTGGAGCTGCAGCTGCCATGGGAGACGATCCAATGCAAAGATCATCGGGGTCAGCCTTTCTGCCGCAGAATCATAGCAAGCGAGACCAGTTCAGTACCCCCAGGACACGAGGCAATATTGAAAGGCATGGTGGCAGGTGGAAGGCCACAACCAATCGCAGGAGTTGGCCTGCTGGAAGCTCCTACCAACCAGGCTGAGACCCTCAGTAAGGGCTTGCTGGTAGCAAGGGCTGTCGTTGAGGCGGATGCTGAGGTACTCCCTATCAGAGTTTACAACCCCACAAAGGAAGAGAGAGTGGTGAAGCAGGGCACTATGGTGGCGTGTCTGACTCAGCTCCAAAACGCTGAACAGGTCGAGGTAATTCCACGTGACGTGAACGGTGGTGATGGCATGCCATCACATGTGGTAGAGCTGTACGAGCGAAGCATTGAAGAGGTCCCAGAGCAGTACCACACGCAAGTAGCAGAGCTGCTGGAAGATTTTGCAGATGTCTTCTCACATGGACCAACAGATCTGGGCAGAACTGATCTAGTCCAGCACAGCATTGATACTGGTGATGCGAGACCAGTGCGACAAGCACCAAGACGATATCCAGCAGAGCAGAGGGCGGAGATTGACAGACAGATAGATCAGCTACTATCTCAGGGGCTGATTGAGCAAGTAAGCAGTCCTTGGTCTTCCAACGTGGTCTTGGTCACAAAGAAGGATGGGAGCAAGAGGATGTGCATAGACTACCGCCAACTGAATGTTGCAACACTGAAAGACGCTTATCCGCTGCCCAGAATAGATGACACACTGGATGCACTCAGCGGGGCAAAGTGGTTCTCAACCCTCGATCTTGCCAGTGGGTATTGGCAAGTGCAGCTTGACGAGCAGGCTAAGCAGAAATCAGCCTTCATCGCTAATGGCAGGTTGTATGCCTGGCGCGTTATGCCCTTCGGGCTATGTAATGCGCCAGCCACCTTCGAGCGTCTGATGGATAGAGTGATGGCAGGCCTTACCTGGGAAATGTTGCTTGTGTACTTGGACGACGTGATTGTCTTTGGCAAGACAGTGGAAGATGAGCTGTCACGACTTCGAGTGGTTTTCCAGCGACTCCGTGAGGCCGGCTTGAAGCTTAAGCCGTCGAAGTGCTCGCTATTTCACACCAGCGTTAGGTACCTGGGGCATATCGTGTCGAAGGATGGAGTGACAACAGATCCAGACAAGACATCCGCCATTCAACAATGGCCAACACCGAGGACCACCAAGGAAGTGAGGAGCTTTGTGGGGCTGGTATCGTACTACCGCAGGTTTGTTGCAGGCTTCGCCTCCATCGCCAAACCACTCCACCAGCTAATGGAGAAAAATCACAAGTTCCTCTGGACGAAAGAATGCCAAGAGGCATTCGATGAGCTGAAGGGGAGATTATCATCGCCTCCTATCCTGGCCTATCCACGCCCAGATGGCAGTTATATCCTCGATACTGATACCAGCGACGTTGGTGTTGGGGCCGTGCTTTCCCAAGTCCAAGATGGTGCTGAGAGGGTGGTGGCATATGCAAGCCGCACACTGAGGAGAGCGGAGAGAAATTACTGCGTGACGAGGAAGGAGCTCCTAGCAGTGGTGGTCTCTCTGAAGCAGTTTCGTCAGTACCTATACGGCCGTCATGTGGTGATACGGACAGATCATGGCTCGCTGCAATGGCTTGTCAGATTCAAGGACCCCAGGGGTCAGCTGGCAAGGTGGTTGGAGTTGATCTCGGAATATGATTTTGAGATCCGTCATAGGCAAGGGCGAAGTCATGGCAATGCAGACGGGTTGTCACGCCGACCATGTAGACAATGCGGTTGTGATGAGGAGATACCAGCAGACCAAGCCAGGGTACTGGTAGAGCAAGAAGCAGATGAGGCTCCCGACATCGGCAGTTTACAGGAACAAGACGAGGACATCAATCCGGTTCGTGCCGCTAAACTGGCAGCTGAGCGACCGTCTGATGAAAAAGCAGCATCATGGTCTGCCAAAGCAAGACAGCTCTTGGATCACTGGGAAGCGCTGGAGGTTAGCAGCGGGGTCCTTGTCCGTCGCTGGGAGGCAGCGGATGGTAGCACTGTGAGGAGGCAGATTATCCTACCAAGAGTCCTTGTGAGAGATGTGATTCAGGCGGTTCACGCTTCTATGACTGGTGGCCATTTTGGTATGGGCAAGTCGCTAGCTCGTGCTCGGCTACGATACTACTGGATTGGGATGGCAGCAGATTTCCGGTCTGCTCTGCGTGAATGTGACATATGTGCAAGGAGAAAGGGTGCTGGTAGAACACCGCGTGCTCCACTGCAACAGAGAACCAGCGGCTTCCCAATGGAAAGAGAGGTGCTGATGCCAGGCGATGTCGCTGAACCAGATGATGCTGACCACCAGGAGGAGGTCTGCACAGATTATGCAGAGAATCTCCGTACAAGGATGAGACGAGCACATCACCGTGCACGAGCTAGATTGGGGCTGGCCTGCAGAAAACAGAAGCGGTTTTACGATCAGAGGGCCCATGTCGCAGCATACAATGTTGGGCAGTATGCGTGGCTCCGGAGAAAGATGCGGAAGAAGGGCTGCAGTCCCAAGTTGCAGACGAAATGGTTGGGGCCATATTTGATCGTCACGAAACTATCAGATGTTACGCTACGGCTGCAGCTTTCACCAAGGACCAGGCCGCTGGTGGTTCATGTGGACCGCCTGAAGCCATATACAGGGGTGCAGAGGCCAGTGTGGGAGTTCATACCGAAACAAGTAGAGGAGGCTGTACCAGAACCGGCTACAGATGACGAGGAGTCTGATGGAGGTTCAGATGCCCACCCAAATCAAGTTGATGAGGCTGTATCAACAGAGCTGGCGTTGGAAGGTGATGAGCCTGGAAGAGATTCCAGCTATGAACCGCACCTATACCCGAGACGGAACAGACGTCCCCCCAGATACTTCTAGGCATGCACATATCGGCATGTCGAACTCTCACTGTTTTGGGACTGAAATCTCATGTTATTTCATTTTTGGTATTCGCATTCATGCAGGACATTTCCGACATGGCGAGGAACCAGAGGGGTGAACAGTGGTCCGCTGGGGGCAGTAATGTTGCTGAAAGTGAGCAAAGGACAGTTCTGGATGGGACTTGGCACGGACTGTTTATAAAAGCCACAGTAAATGGGGCACGAGTTGAAGCGTTGGTGGACACCGGCTCAACCCATTCCTTCATAGCCAGGAGGATTTACGACACGATTGACTCGAGCAGTAAGCCACCGTTAAGCCCACTGGATGAGCCGATGATGATGGCAGACGGATCGCTATTGGCAATGGATGGGAAGGCAACAGTCGCTTTACAATTGGGACTTCTATCGTATACGGCAGACGTAATTGTTGCTGACATACGCCATGAAGGAATATTGGGCCTCGACTTCCTGCGTGGTAGCAGATCTGTCGTAGACTGTTACCGACATAAACTGCATACGCCGTGTGGGACTCACGAGTGCTACCCCCATCTAGTTCAGGAGCCGGTATGGGCTAGGCCAGATACTGGTCGCGCAGATTGTTGGTGTTTCGGATTCTGCAAGTGATATCAGTGCCGGAACAGTGATTGTCGTTGTATGTGGAGTGACTGGATAAGTTTAGCATACACGCCAGTACCAAATCGGACAATTCAATGATGCCTTCTTTTTGTGTGTGTTTTGTTATCATTATTTTTAAGACCATGCCCACCGAGGAGAGAAGAGACGAAAAGGACCCCTAGAAAACATACCGCTGCCCGGTGTGTTCACGAGTCTATGCCTCGCGGGCTTCGGTGAAGAGACACGAGCAGGACGTACATTCTCCAAAGTACTACTGCGACCGTTGCTCATTTAGGACCACGTATCGTAAGGAATTGGAAAGACATTATGGGGAGCATGCCTCTAATTGCGCTCCAACCATCAGGGTACACACCAAGACCCCCGTCTCCGCACCGGTTAAGAATAAGGCCCCAAGCACGCCCAACAAAGACAGAAGCAGGAGCCGGTCACCTGTGGCAGTGGGGCGTAAGAGGGTCCCATCTAGCAGCATGTCACCCGCTCGGCGCGTTTCACCATCACGGGGTGAGACGCCTTTAATTGACGAGGCGTGTCTGGAGCAAGACAGCGAGTGTGAGCTATTGGACCTGACTGGGGGTAGAAAGAGGGAGGTTCCAAGGTCCCCGGTCGCCTCCGCCTCCAGAGGGTCAGAGGTTAAGATGGCTGTTGATGCCGAGGTACAGGTGAGGCCAGCGGATCTGGACGGGACCATCATCAGGGACAGACTTTTGCAGTTGCGCCAGTGCGAGCAGGCCACTAGTCTGACGGACAGCATCGATAACACTACCAGGCGGGTGTTGCGGCCAGGCCGTGTGTGGACAAGGCGTATTGAGCGGTACATCACTACAGCCGGGGAGTGGCTGGAGGTGCAGACAGATATCGTGGCCGACGATTGAGCAAGGGAACCAGTTTAACGTAGCAACCAGTGTTCTTTTAATTTGGTTTAAACTTTGAAACATTTATGGACAATAAATAAATGAAAGGACGGAAACCGGGATGAGCATGATGGACGCTTTGCCGATTTATGAGCTGTAATCATTGGACATTAAGTATCGCACTGGACTTGGTTTCTTATGCTAAGATTCTATGTTGTGCTCACATATGGTATAAAATGGTGTGAAAATGGTACAATTTCCATACACCTAGTTGTTATTTCAACTATTCACATATGTCAAATGTAGGGTTTTGGTTTTCGAGTGGCAGATATTAATGTTGTGTTATAGGTAACCATAAGCACTTCAGTTTATACCAAGTAGGTATTCACTTAATTGGTAGTGATGGAAGATAACGATGTTTAGCAAAGACCATACTACCAGAGAGGTATTCTTTTTGTTATCATATTGGGATTAACAGTGCAGACTGTGGATTTTTATATTAGTTGCGGTTTAGATAAAACCAGGTTGTTTTGGAGTAATCGCACTGAATTATATTTTGTCTCTCTTTCAAGAAGAAATAGGACCAAAGTGATAGAGACCGTGTTCTGTTTGAGGAGAGTTTTAGCAGTAATTTTGGATGATGTATGTTTGATTAGGCTGGTATCATTTATTTGATTTGTTAGGATGAAAATCAAACAGTGAAGGTCCATTAAGATGGGAGGTGCCATGTTTTGCTCATTCAGCACAATGCGCTAGAAGACAGATTACAGCATGTTCATGTTCATGTTTATAGGAGGTGAGACCCGGTAGGATTTTGTGATTTGAGCAGTGCTCATAAGGTTTCCATTCGTGCGGAAGTTAGAACGTACAGATGTTTGGTATAAAACGTTATGTGGTTGGATGTTTGAGGAAAATGCTATCAAGACGTTGAGATAGTAGCAAGGTTTTTATCGAGTGTTGCATTTTGTTGTATTTTATACTTACCTGTTCAAGTTGTCGAGTTGTTATTTGTCAGCTCGGGGACCGAGCTTAGCGAGGGAGGGGTGTCGTGTAACCAATGGAGAATTGGTAGATTAGTGTATTAGTAAGAAAAAGGGTGAAAATTAGCCCAATATTGAAAGTTTCGTGGTCGAATATATAATCGATCGATTATTTTAGCAATCGATCATGAATCGATCAGTTTCAAGGAAACTGACGTTTATGGATTGTTTTGTTAGGAATTTTAGAGGGGTAATAATTGTTGGAGATGCGATTATGTTCAGTAATAATCTTTCATACAATTATTGCTTCGTTATTTAATCATTTCCGTATGATGAGGAAGGTTAATAAGCGTTAGTATGTTAGGAAAAGGTCAGTAAGTAAAATGCGTAACTGTTTCGGAAATATAGCGGTCGGAGAATAATAAGAGGTCGAATATGTATCGAAACAGCTGGGTGGGCCTGGATACAGGCCGATAGAGCTGGGTGGGCCTAGATACGGGCCAAAGTGTGGATAAGCCAGCTGGGTGGGCCTAGATACGGGCCAAAGTGTGGATATAAGTAGTGTCAATAAAGCGTTGATTGAAGTGGATACTACTGCCTGGACCGTTTCATTTGAAGTCTGCTGCAGTATAACACAAGTATTGGTGAGTAGTGCAGTGCAATTACGGAACTGATGAAATGATATGCGAGTGAACTGGTATTGGTATCTGCGATTGGATGAGCTGCACTGGTATTGGTATCTGCGATTGGATGAGCTGCTCTGGTACTGGTATCTTCGTTGGATGAATTGTGACTGGTAGTATTCTGGTAGTAAGCAAGTAATGGGAATAGACTGGTAGTAAGTAACCCAGCAATATGGTACATTTCAACGCCGTTCTCCACGCCTGGTTGTATATTTCAACCAAACGGACCCCAGCCTAGCTCGGACCATCCTGACCCTTCTCCAGCTAGTTGCCGGGGCCGGATGGCACACAGCGTATAATAACATATACACTAGCGGCAGAAGGAGAGAAGGCTACAATATATATATATATAAATATATTGAATTGAATATATAATGTATGAATATGTGATATGTGTGTGTGTGTGTGTGTGCGTGTGTGCGTGTGTTGATGTGGGTGTCTGTGTATGTATGTATATGGGGGTTCTGTGAAACATATTGTGACATATTTTAACCCAGTATGTTTTTTTTAATCATTTACGGGCGCTGACACACCCACTAATTACAAGACACCCACTAATATAAAGAGGTTAAAAGACATTGTCTTCTAAAATGTATGGGCGTTGGTGATTTGGTAACACATGCGTAACACCCATTAATGTATAAATGTATAATACTCCATCCATCGCTTAATCTGTGGTATCTTATTTTTATTTTTTACACTATTGAAAATACACGTAGATGTTTCAAAGATATATGTAATGTTTGAGCGTATTTGCGTCAATGTCTGTAATATTGATAGAGCCTAGAGGGTTAAGTTTTGGTTGGTTTTTGATGGTCCTCCCCCCCCCCCAATAAAACAACAACAACAACAACAACAACAACAACAACTTATATAGTCATGTATCATGGTGAAATTTATAACCTTATTCTTCCTGGCAATGCTGTTCCAAGGCTCCAGCCTCTTTTAGGGTCATGGTCATGTTTTGGTGGTTGTTTTGTAAGCGCCATAGACACATGTGTCGTTTCGGTTGATCGAAACAATGATACTGCTGAATTGTTGTTTTTAGGTGAATGAAGGTCAAAGTTTGGCTCCTATTGTTTTTGGGGTTCATCCGAAAATGATATAAGGGTCATTATTCATTGTTATTGGGAAGTTTCGTTAATCCAAATGTGAAATACGGCCAGTTTTTCCGGAGGTTCGCTAATCTAACAGTTAAGAAAGGGTAGTTATTTAAAGGTTCATAAATCTGAAAGTGAAATCAGTTTCGTTATTCAAACAATGTGTTAATCCGAGTATGAAATAAGGTTTGTTAATCAGGTTTGTAATTCTGAAGAGGGTTGTTAGTCCTCAAGTTCTGAATTAACGAACCTTATTTCATTAACGGACTATCAAACCTTCCGAATAATGAACCTTCTGACAAACGGTACAAATGCTCCTTATAACGAACCCATTTCATTGTCGGATTAATGAACATCTGACTCGGCATTCATCCGTTGATCGGAATAACAAACCCTATTTCATATTAGGATTAACGATCTAGCGGAATAATTCTGAATAACATAACCTTCAGGATTTCTCGTGTATTTCCGTGTCGCTCCCTTCTTAACTTTATGTGAACCAATGATAGTTCGAAAATAATGATTTTATTTTTATTTTAAACACTCTGAATTTTAAAGTGTTGGCACACAAAGAAAAACTCTGTAAATGTTTCTTCTCCCCCGTAGTTTCGTAAGCGGTGCGCATTTTGTTATAGCGGAACACATTATAATCAATTGTTGTTTTTCCTTATCAATGGCGCCTAGAAATGACTTCGCAAATGAGAATTTTGCTGTAACCGTGTTTGCTTTAAGGTATATACATCAATATGCGGAAAGAAGTTGTAGACGTCAGTGCATTTCTACATCTTGATTGTTGAAACAGCAAACACAACGTATCCTATCATTCCAGACATCATTGCTACACGTATCGTATATTATTACACAATCACTAACGCTTTATGATTTTAGATTAAAATTGGATAAATAGTAAAGCTTTATGGTGTATTCAGTTGTAATGAGGTCTGATTTTGTGGGAGATGCAAAGTACATTATTAGTCAGTATTAATAGGTTTCACTGAAGCATTCATTGGTCATTGTCCTATGACAGATAGGACCATAGGACCATAAATCTCATTCCTCAATTTCAATTTTAATTCAGTTACATGTTATTGACTTGAATGTACTTGCTACTGAACATAATAGCAACGTAAATGAGAAAATGGTTTGAGACCCACAGTGACAGCAAATAAATACTTTTTCTGTCAGTTTTCATGATTGTGTTTCCTGGTATTAATTCAGTTACATGTTATTCCAGTCAGATCAATCACAAAATACAGGGGAACATTCATATTTATGGGAAAAATGATAGCTACATGTATATAATGTATGAAGTGAGGTAGTGTAGTGCTGAGTAGGTAAGGGGAACATGACCCGAGAAGTTACACAAACACACAACTTTTGTTGAGATGCCCTGACGTACATACACACGCACACACACACAATAATTGAAAAAAAAAGAATACATATTCACAGACTTCGCCAAGCATAACAATAGTGTGTATAAATAAGTGTTTATCTACCTTGGATTAACAATTCTGACAAATTTCATTTACTTATTCATCTATTTTTTAATGTACTGATAACAAGTTTGTTTTTTTTTTAATCTGCTTTTGAAGTAATTCACAGATGAGACACTGGTAACATGGAGAAGTAGGCCTAGTGAGTTCGACATTTTTCGTCCAGGAAATGGAAAAATTATACCGGTATGACATTGTTTTCGAAAGAACACGGTGTGCCACAGTGTGAGAAACACAGTGTGTACACATTGTGAACACAATGTGAGCCATCAATTCACAGTGTGAAACACAACATTACTGTGTGAACATTCTGTGAAAACCACACCGCAGTGTGAAATCATCTTCACACTGTTCAATTCGAGCGTTTTCACGTAGTCGAGTATGTGAACACACTGTATGGACACTGTGTTCATTCCAGTGGGGATATGACTTGCAAGATGTATAAGCACAAGCCGAAGATCGTGTGCTGTAATTATGAAAACTCTTGAGGGGAAAAGCCTCTAAAACAGGATGGTATGATTTTGTTCATAGTTTTGTACACAAAACACCTTGTTGAAAAGGTAGTACTGTGTATTGATAGACTGTCATCAGGCTCATTTCATAATAGGCCTAGTATTGTTCAGCATTAATTCTATACGGTATGCACAAAGTATTATTCGACAAATATTATGCTTTATGATACTTTCTCAAGTTCTCTTATAATTATGATACTTCCAACTTAACTTTGAAGGAACCCAAAACCCAAAAAAGAAATGTGGACTGAGTGAAAGCATCAGCATTAGCAGAGCACATCAGTGAAAATTTTAGGAAAATCAGACGATCGATGCAAAAGTTGTGAATTTTAAAAGCTTTTGCGTTGGAACCACTGGATAAGGAGACTACTTGAGTTTATGACACGTGGGGACAATAATATAAAGAAAATACACAGAGAATTCAACGTGCTTTCACTTTTCTAGCGTAATGAAAGACCCCTTCCCTAACCACTTTCAGAAAGCAGGGGGAATAATTACTACCCTTAACATATTTCAGTATTGATTAAAAGTTGATGGAATGTGTAATTTTCACGAATGAAAATGAATTCAAAATGAATTTTTGTGGAATTCTCTTCATATTTTCTTTATATTGTAGTCCACACATGCCGTCATGAACTCTAGTAGTCTCCTTATCCCGTCATTACAACACTAACATTTTAAAAATCGATAACTTTTGCATCGATTACCAGATTTTCCTTGAACATTTTATCATTATTATCATTATTATTACCGTTCTTATATAATTCATCATAATTCCTTTGGCAAGGTCTCTATGCGACTTCACTGTGTTCTGCTATTTTTGTTGCTGCTTTCACTCAATCCACATTGATTTTGGGGTTTTGGTTTCCTTTAACATGTTTAAGTCTCTTCATAGGCCCCAAGGAACTTGGTGTACTCAACCAAAGGTATTGTTACATCATTAATATAAATTCAAAGTGCAATTTAAGTCATTGAATCTTCTCCGATCACAAAATATTATTATAAAGTTATATACATGTATTTTACTTTGACGGATTAGCTGACAGTTTAAACACTTACACTCACTCTCTGCAAATCATCATTTTGATTTTGCCTGCCTTTTAAGTCCATTCGAATCTTTGTGTTTATGAAAAATGTTAGTGTCGTCTGCTTAAAGAAGTAAACAAATCATACGGAATGAATTATCAAATGTCGTCATTGTGTAAAATGAAGAATGAAGTTCCTAGCAAAGAGCTCTGCGGGACACCACAAAATTGTTTGAGACGTGAAACAGAATATGTAAACTTAGAACATTGATAGCGATTGGAGAGATAACTTTACTTTTGAACCAACCACTTCTACGAATACAATGGTGTCTCAATTTTGATATCATGATACTGTGATTAATAGTATCAAACGCCTTTGATAATTTTTTGAAAATGTCAGCCATAGCTCTAAATATGACTATATTCTTTCTAGGTGGACATCCGTCGACTCGTAGCAGAGTGTCTTCTTAGTAGTAGTATAGTTGTTATAATTGTTCTTCAAAAAAAGTTGCATGATGGTAGTCATAACACAGTGTTTTGGGGATGGCCCGACTGCACTACTTAATGATTTTTACCGTTCGTTGTTTTGTGGTATTTTTTCCTGCTGAAAAGTATTTGACTCCGTAGTGAAAAACGGATGGTTCCGATTGTCAGCTCGTTTGCATTTGAAAGCATCTCTTATGGCGGTCCGGAACCTTGGGTACTGGGATGCGTATATGAAAGGGTTGGCGCAAGAGTTGACACAAATCAGCACAGACAGAGCGCTGTGAAGAGGGGTGTACAAGTACGAGTACAGATTTCCCTGTAGAACATATACCCCGGCAGTCACGTGATGGGGAGCAAAGGTCAGGATGTACGTCAAGACAATGAGGAAGGTCAACCTAGTGATACGGTTTCGAGCCCGTATGTGAGTGGACGGTACCCCGGTAGCCTGAGAAAGCCCCTTGCGAACGCGATGTGATTGACGATGGAGTGACCACGCCGTAGCCGCTTGCGTTACGATCATGATGGTAACAGGTGTGCCAAACCTTATCATGAGCAGGTAAAACACGACCGTTTTACTGGACTCGCGTCCACCATGCAGGAGCTGGCAGGTGTTGCTGGCCACCTGCATTTCAACTAGATAGAGGCAGGATATAAACGACAGGACACACACACTACATAAGTAAGTGTAAATTTTGCGAGTGGTGACATAGGATCTAAAATGTAGTGGACTCATCACTGCAATAGTGCGTTCGATGGATATCCCTACAAGAGTGTAAATGGACATGTGTATTGGGACCCACACATAGTAACGCGGGTATGCAAACTTACAATACAGCGAACCAAGCGGCGTCTGCGGCACTCTTACAGCAAGAGGTAAGGGCATGATGGAAATGGATGTCAGTAGATCAGAAACTGCCAGTGCTCCGATTAAGATGTCGGTCGAGTGTTTTATGGTTCCTACCTGCATCCGGAGTGCAAGTATAACAAGCAGGTTTCCCAGTACCCCAACACAGGCACAGCTCATCTCAAGGGCATTTACCCACGTCCACCGAAAGACCCACGTCCACTGCAATGGGTCAAGCTTTGGTGTATCACCCGATTGAATTGTCTGTTCCATTTCTGCAGAGGAACTCCATGACTGATCGCTTGTAAGAATTCCTGAAGTTCCTGCATCTTCAACGTCTACGGCTGGGTCATTCGAAATAGCGGCTTCACCAGAAAATGCATCAATTGGCGGTAATAGGTGTCCTTGGACAATGACACTAATGAATACAACCAAAGACCACATGATAGCGAAGACTAGGTAGTCTATCTTAATATTCCCTGAAATAAAAAAGAAAATAAACCATTTGAGTCGAATTACATTTCACAATGACTTGTTTTAACTTTCGTGCAGGTACTAAGACCGTAACGAAAAATATTTTCCCAGTTTAATGCACGTAATTAAACTTGCAAGAAAATTCCAAAAGAGAGAGATCATAAATAAGCTTTTTTATTTCTGAAGAAGCTGCATTTCTTGAAATTTACAGAATCCATACTTATTATTTTGAATTTCGCTGTTATAGGATATCTTTTTGCGATATAGGAACTACTCAAGACAAAAGTCTGGTGTAATAGAGCTGCAATTATAATAACCCTACTTCATGCATTGTGAAAGACATATGCATTCATTACGTATGAAAATAACAACTTTAGGTAATTGAATCATTAGTCCATTCACACACCAAACATGACATGAAATAGCAAAGTGCAATGGGAAATAAGAATAGAAGACAGAGATAAAGTTGCGACTTACTCAGAGAGAAGGGATGGTACAGTATTGGTGGAGATGAGAATTGGGCTTTTAACTTTTTGCGAGATACCAAGAAAACACTCGTGAAATAGTACAGAGCATACCATTTTAAGAGGAATTCAAAGTTTATTTGATGAAAATCTGGATTGGAATGACTGAAGCATCCAAAAACAAAGTAAAATAAAGCGATCGTAATAAAAAGGTGGGTCCCACACTTTATTAGAATCGCGCTGTTTTGGATATCTCATCCATTTCAAAACCAATTGTCATCAAATAAACGGTGAATTCCTTATGGAATTACATGCTCTTTCATATTTCATAAGAGGTTTTTCATTATCTCACCACAAAATGTTAGAAACCTGAAATTAGGTCTCAACCAAAACTATACGGTCCCTTTAAAGCGAGAAACGTGGAAGATAAGGGGAAGGAATATCAAATGCTGTCAATATGACTGAGTGCTATATGCAATGACGAGATACAGGAATCATCAAAATATACTTATGCTTTAAGTGACCTCTGAACACAGAGGGAGAAACGCTGTAGGCCTAAATGAACAAGATGCAACTTACGATATAAGTAGGAGTAGGGTCCCTGTACCAGTTACCAGTGTGGCAAAAACGATATGATGAAAATGTCTCACAGTCTCAGTTTGGATTATTCCTGTCCGAAGCTGCCTATTTGTAGCCCACCCAGAAAAGATGTCTTTGTCGTATTCACTCCTACACAAAGCATGCTTCTGCAAACTCACTATTCATTATCGTCACATTATCACTATACCACCATGAATATAGATAACACCTAAAATACGCAGGCGCATTAAAACAAGCTGCGCAAAGAACTCCCTGCGCAGCGTTATTCCAAGATTTGATCTCTGAAAATAAAGATGGTATCACCTCCTACAAGGTGGGTGCGGTTTGTCTCCATTTTACACATCAGTAGCGATTATGATCGATATATTGATGTAGGCGTGAAGAGAAGATGAACTTCAAATAAATTGCTTAGGTTCAAGAACCATGGACACACGCACTATGACCTGCGTGTCTTTCTGAATACCCAAGGGATTGCGAACTTCGGCTACAACGCCCGTTTAAAGCAAACCTGACCATAACCGTCTTTCACCTAATATTGTACTTGTCTGAAAAGTTTGTTTATAGTTGTTGATAATTATCCGAGCACTAGATTATGTACAATTCAATATAAAAAATTCTCAAAAGTCAGAAGCCGATGCGTTTTTTTTTAAAGGTATGACATGCATTCCTCAGCCCATAAACATCCTGGCTTGGATCGTTCTTACCCTGGATGTAACAGATGCTTAAAGAGGTTCAAATGATCTCTCCAATACTTTAAAAAAAAAGTTAAGTCAGCATTATTTACTGAGGTGCAGAGGACAACGTTCTAGAGTCTTAAGCAGATAATATGAGGCTTGGATTCTATTAGTAGCTTAGTTTCATTTTCATTTCCATTCATTTTTATTTATTTCATTTTTATATCTTTTCATTTCATTATGTAAATTATACAAAAGTTCGTGTACAAAAGTGGGTGGTAACGTTCATGCTATAATCACACCACAGTGCGATGTCACCTTTGTTATTGTTGTTGTTTTACATGAACAAGAGCAAGACATTTCTTTATTTTTTAATGTCATTTTAGCATATCATTAATAATAATTCGCGACGTGCTAGTATATATATATATATATATATATATATGCATATATATATATATATATATATATATGCACTGACATACACGTTGTAGCTATGTATTTTCAAAATTGAATGTACTTGTTACTGAGCATAGTATCAATGTAAATGAGAAAACAGTTTGAGACGAACAGTTACAGCAAACAAGTGTGTTTTTTCAGTTTGCACGATTATGTTTTCTTGTATATATATATACATATTTATATATATATATAATATAATATATATATATAATATAATATATAATATAAATAAATATATATATATATATATATATATGTATGTACATATATATATATATATATATATATATACATGCATTTTTTAAGCATCCATCGTTTGCTTGTTTTTTATATAAATCTGTTTTGTTGATTGTTTGGTTTTTCGTGATTCAGCCCATGCATGCGTTATATGTGCCATTGTCATTCCATTGTGTACTTTACCGTCTCATTTGAGTTTTTCGTTGACCATCTATATATTTCTAATAATAAATGAATAAACTGTCCCTACAAAAAAGCAAGTAAGGATTTTACACTTTTATAGCGCTTTGAAAAAGGACGTCTGAGTTTAAGAAATGAAATTGCGTTCAAACGATGAATAAAGCTTTATGGTTGTATCAACGTTACTGCCTTGCATATAGTTACTCTACCGTTTCGATTTTTTTTTAATGCTAGGTCCCTTTCTAGTGACGTATATGATTCTGTATCGCTCTTCTTTAACGCATACCAATAGGTATAGTAAGGGAGATTCAAGCATCGCAGTTTTCCGATTGGTTGTTTTTTGCACTGGCAAAACAACATCAACAACAGGCATCCTTACGGTGAAGCTAATAAAATTCATTGATGCGAACAAAGTTTCAATTCACACTGACAGCACAAAAGAATTTCGCTGCTAGTCGATTTATTTTTCTTTTGTGCATGGCATGAAATAGCAAAAGACAGGGAGACATTCTGAGATCAATCTTGAATGTTCAGGTCTTTTTTTTTTCCTTAGAAATGTCACTAATGGATTTCCATTCAATTAATTACCCTGCACTAGTCTACAGGAAGAATAAAGAAAGCTGGGAGTCAATGCCATCGTTGAATGCTATACACCATGCCTTTGTACAGATTTTCACTCTATCTTCCGACCATCGAATTTCTGCTTTCAATGGCTTTGATGTTACAATGACACGCACACGCTTGCTCGAAATTGCCCATAAGATATCTCGTAGATGAACGAGGAATGTTCGTGAATAAGGTTCTTAAAAAAACCGAAGTGGTATCTTGAAATACTTATTCTCTTTTTTCTTTTTTTTTCTATTTTTTAATCAAAGTGTGATCTTTTCACTGCCACTAGAGAGAAATGGTCCCGGTGATATATTTGCGAACATTATAATCATAAAAGGCAAAGTTATTCCTATATGTAGATAATGCAAAAAGCAGACCAGTGCAGAAAAGTTTTATGTGAAACCTGTGTTTTATTGCACTTCATCACGATATAGCAGCCACTATCAGGGAGATATACAGTGTGTCATAGTTCAAACTGTTAAGACAACAACTTGTTAATTCATGTTACCTAAATATTCATATATATATATAATGATAACATGTCTATACACTCAGCAAAAAAAAAAGAGAGAAAGTAATCACTCTTTCAAGTTTATCTTTCTCATAGACTATCTGGCTAAATAATGGTATGTTAAAGGTAATTTCATTAGCTATCAACCTAGTAGGTCAATGGAAATTGTAATTTTACGCATGAGTGGACGCATTCGTTTTTCTCTTCCAAGTTTGTTTGTTTGTATAACATCTATTTTCCATCTTTTTTTTCATGTAGGAAATCACATGCATGAAATTATTGTACAGGAAGGCAGAATCTCAAAAAAGCAACGCTTGTGGTGAGCTGCCTTACAAAATACATTACATCACAAACACAAACACACACAAAAACCCAACGAAAACATGATAATAGTTCCCATGACAACATTGAAATGAAATATTCCTCAAAGGGAGTTGTACAGAGAGGCAACAATGAGTATGAAAATATGTGAAAAGCTACAGGCTATGGCTACTTTTGTTCCAAGGCACAAAAGTAAAAATTGCAAAATGGGCAGGTTGTTGTTGTTCAAGAGTATTTGCTCTTCCATATAATAATGAGAACAAAAGACACATTCCACACGATAGAAATGCAAATTGATTTGAAAAAAAATCAACCTATGATCTCAACAATGTCTCTGTAACCCTCCAAAGATAACGAAAAGCAAACAATAATGGAGGAAAATGAAGAATCTTCTGTCAAATACGCAGTCACAAGATGAAAGAGAAAAAAAGATATGGTAATAAAGAAAGTTAAATTTGAAACGTTATTCCAAATTAAGAAAACTTGAAATAATATTTGGTTCTTGAATTTGTGTCGTGCATTCTTAAATTAGAAGGTAAAATGAAGAAATTCTGTCGATTTTATCACCTTTATGGCTTACTCTCTATGTCATGTAAAGTTTGAATTGATGGAAAATGCTTATGTTTCACCTTCAGTTTCCGCACTGTGTTCTTGTTTTGAATATAAACGGAAACAAGGGAACAGAAACTTATTTCTGCTGTTTCATTTATGTCTCTCATTGAGTTAAATTGGTCTTTTGTTATATTGCTATCTGGGAGGACATTTGCAAATGACTTCAAATATGTCCAATTCTGCAATTTCTATTGTTCTGCCTTAGAGAACAAGAACGAATGTCTTCACTCATGCGTAAAATTTCCCTTTGTATCAACCTACTAGGTTGATAGCCAATTAGATAATCATTGATGTGGTATATGACACATTGATTTTTATCTATAATCTTGTATGAAAAATATCAAATAGAAAAAGTGTTAACTTTCTTCCTTTGCTGAGTGTATATATTTATATGTAATATATATATATATATATACATATAATTTATATATATAGAATTTATACGAATATAATTTATAATCATTTACAATAATACCTATATGCATACTTATACAAGTATGTGTGTGTTTGCGCGCGCGCGTGTGTGTTGATGTGGGTGTCTATGCGTATATGTACATGGGGGTTCTGTGAAACATATTTTGACATCATTTTATACCAGTATGCCTTTTTTATTATTTACGGGCGCTGGTATCAACCACAATGTAGAAAACATGGCCAATACCCACTTGTATAAAAAGGTGTAAAGACGTTGTCTTTTGACATGTATGGGCGTTGGTGATGTAGTAATACATGCGTAACACCCATTAATATATACATTTTTAATACTTCATCCATCGCTAAATCTGTGGTATTTCATTTTCGTATTTTACATTGTCAAAAAATAGATGTTTAAAATATATATTTAATGCTTGAGCGCATTTGCGTCTATGTCTGTAATATTGATAGAGCCTGGAGGGTTAATTTTCGGTTGGTTCTTGATGGTCTCCCGCCCCCCTCAAAAAAAAAACAAAACAACTTATAATATAGACGTGCATCATGGTGAAATTTAGAACCCTATATCTGGCAATGCTGTTGCAAGGCTCCAGCCTCTTTTAGGGTCATGGTCATATATTAGTGGATTTTTGTAAGCGCCATACACGTGGCGATTCTGTCGATCGAATCAGTGATACTGCTGAAATGTTATTTTCATGTGAATGACGGTCAAAACTAAGTTAAACTCCTATTGCTTTTGTGGTTAATCCGAAAATGATATGTCATTAATCGGAAGATTCGTTAATGCAAATGTGAAATACGGTCAGTTATTCCGGAGGTTCGCTAATCCAACAATTAAGAGAGGTTCGTTATTTTTGAGGGCTTGTAAATCTGAAAGTGGATTAAGGTTCGTTATTCCGAAAGTTTGTTAATCCGAAAACAAAATTGGGTTGTCTAATTCCGAAGAGGGTTGTTACTCCTCGAGTTCTGAATTAACGAACCTTATTTCATTAACGGACATACAAACCTTCCCAATAGTGAATGTTCTGAAGAACTCCACAAATGTTCTTTATAACGAACCCATTTCTTTGTCGGATTAACAAACATCTGGCTCGGCATTCATATGTTTCGGAATAACGAACCCTATTTCATATTCGGAATAACGAACCCCGTTTCATATTCGGATTTATTAACGATCCATCGGAATATTCTAAATATATCACCCTTGATTTGATTTGATTTGATTTGATTTGATTTATTCTCTGTATGCCATCTTTTCAAATACATTAACTTTCTGCAATTTCATTACAATTCAAAAATCATCATCAATTCCGTCAATTCTACAATACATCTGTAATATAATTACAGTCATGAGTTACAGGTTATAGGATTTCTCATGTGTATCCTTGACGCTCCCTTCCTCACTTTGTATGAACCAATCATAGTTCGAAATTTATAATTTATATTTAAATACTCTGAACTTTAAAGTTTTAGCTCATGAAAAGAAACTATGTGAATGTTTCTTCTCCCTCGTAATTTCGTAAGCAATGCGCATTTCGTTTAGCGGAACACATGACAATCAATTGTCGGTTTTTCTTTATCAATGGCGCCTAGAAATGACTTCGTAAACGAGAATTTTGCTATAATCGTGTACGTTTTAAAGTATATCTTGTATGTATCTATATACTGTATATATATACATATATATGTATCATACATCAATATGCGGAAAGGAGTTATACACATTAGTGCATTTTTACATCTTGATTGCTGAAACAGCAAACACAACGTATCCTATCATTCCAGTCATCATTCTGTCATTGCTACACGTATCGTATATCATTACATATTCACTATAAACGCTTTATGGTTTTAGATTAAAATTGGATGAACAGAACGCTTTATGGTGTATTGAGTTATAGTGACGTCTGATTTCGTAGGGGATGCAAAGTGCATTTAGTCTTTTAGATTTTACTGAAGTATTCATTGGTAAAGGTTCAATGACAGATAGGACCATTGGATCATAAATCTCATTTTCAATTTCAGTTTTCATTCAGTTCATTCAGATACACGTTATTTCAGTCAGATTATCTAATAAATACAGGGGTACATTAATATGGAAATAGTGACAACTATTAAATGTATACAGTGAGGTAGTGTAGTGAGTAGCTAAGGATGACATGACATGAGAAATTACACAAACACGTAACTTTTTGTTGGGAATATGCCCTGATATAGCAGTACATGTTTTAATAAAATTGATACAATAATAACATACGTACACACACATGAGCACACAGTCATACACGAAATTTAAAAAAAACAATGAGGGGAAAAAAGATACATATTCACAGACTTTCCCAAATATAACAATAATGTGCATAAATAAGTGTTTTTTCTACCCTGGATAAACAATTCTGGAAAGTTTTATTCATTTTTTCAAGTGCACTGATAACAAGTAGTATTTAAAAATCTGCTTTTGAAGCCATTAACAGATGAGACACTCGTAACATGGCGGGGTAGCGAGTTCAACAGTTTTGATTCAGTAAATGAAAAAATTGTACCGGTATGACATTGTTTATGAAAGAGCACAGTGTTGCACAGTGTGAGAAACACAGTGTGAACACATTGTGACCACAGTGTGAAATCCCTTCACACTGTTCACTCTGTTAAATTCGAGCGTTTTAACAGTGTGAACACAATGTGAGTCATCAATTGACAGTGTGAAACACAGCATTACTACGTGAACACTCTGTGAAAACCACACCACAATGTGAAATCATCTTCATACTGTTAAATTCGAGCGTTTTCACATAGTCGACTATATGAACACACTATGAACACACTGTGGGACACTGTGTTCTTTCCAGTAGGGATATGACTTGCAAGACGTATATTAAAACAGAAACCGATGATCGTGTGCTGCAATTATGAAAAACTCTTGTTGAGGGGGAAAGGCCTCTGAAACAGGATAGTATGGTTTTGTTCATAGTTTTGTACACACACACACACACACACACACACACACACATACACACGCACACACACAAAAAACAACACCCCGCTGAAAATGCAACACTGCGTATATAATGAACTGTCATCAGGCCCATTTCATGATAGCATTGTTCAGCATTATTTCCATAGGAGATGCAGCAACTATTACTATAATTCGAATGATATTATTTTAAAGACATTGGTGCATGCGCGTACCAGATCCCAATACGAGAAATAGGAAAGGCCGAGAGAAGAACTTCAAAAAAACTTTTCACACGGTTAAAAAATGTATATGTGCCGAAGTGAGCAAAATATCGATGTTTTATGATACTTTGTCAACTTCTCTTATAGCACTTCCAATTTAACTTTGAGCCTACATAAACCCCAGGAACTTAGGAACTTATGAACTCAACTATGGGCATCCTTATATCATTCAAATTAAATCTATGTCATGTAATCTACTGTGATTGCTAAATATCACAAAATCATATGTTTTCTTTTGACAATTAACCGACAGTTTCTTCGCACAAAAGCATATTGTGACCGTTCATCACAAACCCAACAAAAAGTCGCACGCATTGATTTTGTGCGAGAACTGAAAATAGGTGAAATGGGTCAACTTATGGCCAGTCTTGATTTTTTCCATGTTTTCTGAAAGAGCAAGTCTTTTTTGACATCAATACTAAAGTTTGAGATCATAAAACAAACAGGGAATTGTTTTTAGCAGTTTTTCTCGAACACATTTTGGTAGGATACGCTGCTGTGATTAGGTGTGTCTTAGAGTCTTCTTTTGAATTGTTAAAACCCTGCCCATACTCTTCACTTTCAACTCCAACAACTTTGGAAAGGATAATGCTACTGCTTTGAAAGTTAGCATTAATCATCTACAGAAAGTGTTAATAAAGCATGCCTAATTCCAACTTTTTTTTTTTGTTCCATTCATCGCACAGCTAGCTCAACTTGTTAAAGATTAAGCGCTTGAATAGACCCCGTACTTCAGAGCCTCTTCTCTCAGTTCACACTTTCCAGAGTGCGTGATTTCTTTCCAATATTAGGATATTTTAGGAGCGTCCATTTGAATTGAGTTACAAATTATTTTAAAGCTTAGAGTCTGCTCTTTCATGATCTGCTTTTAATTAAAAATCCGTGTCTGGCGACTTTTTGTTTTGTTTTTGGGATGCAGGGTCACATACTCTCTTTCCGCAAACCATTATTTCCTGCCTTTGAAGCTCATTCAAATCTTTGTGTTTATAAATGATATTAGTGCCGTCTGTTAAAAAAAAAAGAAATCACTGGGAATGAATTATCAGTGTCCTTATTGTGTAAATTGAAGAATGAAGGTCCTAGAAAAGAACTCTGAGGAACACCACAAAAACAAGAACAAGAACACCACAATTTTGGTATCATGATACTGTGATTAATCGTATCACAAGCCTTTGCTAGACTTGTGAAAATGTCAATCATAACTCTATGACTTTTTAGGTGGACATTCATCGACTCGTAACAGAGCGTCTTTTGTAGTAGTAGTAATAATAGATGTTGTTATCATTATTGCACTTTAAAGAGTTGTTTTAGCGAAGTCATATCACGTACAGCGCTTATTCAGGGGTGGATTGCTCTTCTTGACGATTTTAACTAATCTTTGCTTTTTGGTATTTTTTCCTGCTGAAAAGTATTTGACTCTGAAGTGAAAAACGGATGGTTCTGGTTGTCAACTCGTTTGCATTTGAAAGCATCTCTTATGGCGGTCCGGAACCTCGGGTACTGGGATGCGTATATGAAAGGGTTGGCGCAAGAGTTGACACAAATCAGCACAGACAGAGCGCTGTGAAGAGGACTGTGCAGGTACGAGTACAGCTTTCCTTGCAGGACATATACCCCGGCAGTCACGTGATGGGGAGCAAAGGTCAGGATGTACGTCAAGACAATGAGGAAGGTCAACCTGGTGATACGATTTCGAGCCCGTATGTGAGTTGAAGGTACCCCGGTGGTCTCAGAAAGTCCCTTACGCACGCGGTGTGATTGACGATGGAGTGACCACGCCGTAGCCGCCTGCGTAACGATCATGATGGTAACAGGTGTGCCAAACCTGATCATGAGCAGGTAGAATACGATCGTTTCACTGGTCTCGGGCCCATACGGGACCTTGCAGGTATTGTTGACCACATCCGTTTTAATTGGATAGAGGCAAGATATAAACGACAGGACACACACCGTCGATATGTACGTGTAAATTTTGCGAGTGGTGACGTAAGATCTGAAATGTAAAGGACTCACCACTGCAATCGTACGTTCAATGGCTATTCCCACAAGAGTGTAAATGGACACATGGACTGGGACCCACACGTACAAACGCGAGTTTGCAAACTTGCAGTACAGCGAACCAAGCGGCGTCCGCGGCACTCTTACAGCAAGAGGTAACGGCATGATGGAAATGGATGTCAGAAGATCAGAAACTGCCAGTGCTCCGATTAAGATGTCGGTGGAGTGTTTTATGGTTCCTACCTGCATCCTGAGTGCGAGTATAACAAGCAGGTTTCCCACTACCCCAACACAGGCACAGCTCATCTCAAGGGCATCTACCCACGTCAACTCAAAGACCCATGTCCACTGCAATGGGTCGAGCTTTGGTGTATCACCCGATTCATTTGTCTCTTCCATTTCTGCAGAGGAACTCCATGACACATTGCTCGTAAGAATTCCTGAAGTTCCTGCGTCTTCAACGTCTACGGCTGGGCTACTCGAGATAGCGGCTGCTCCAGGAGAGGCATCAATAGGCGATGATAGGGACCCATAAACTACGATTCCAATGATTACAAACAAAGACCACATGATGACGAAGGCTAAATCGTCTCTCTGAATATTACCTGAAGAAGAAAATAGTAAACGATCAGACTTGATCGAACATTATCTTAAAGGGATCGTACAGGCTTGGATGAGATGGGGTATTCAGATTTGACCTTTCTGAAATGCATGAAATATCAAAGGGCATACAATTCTAAGAGGAGTTTAAACTTGATTTGATGAAAATCGGTGTGGAAATGACCAGATATTGGCATGATGTATCAAAAAAGTAAAACGAAGCTCGTGGTCCTGATAAAATCTTGGTTCCACCTTTTACTAGGGCCTCTTTAATTGTTTTTGCATAACTCATCCATTTCAAAAGTGATTTTCATCAAATAAACTTTGAATTCCTAATACAATTATATGCTCTTTCATAATTATGTTACGAAAGGTCTCTTATTGTCTCACAAAAACGTTGGAAACCCGAAGCCCTGACTCAACCAAAACTATGACATCCCTTTCAAATGACGTATTTGAATATTTAAGCAGGTTAGAGAAACACAACGATGATTCCATACATTCCCATTATCAAAATTGCCAAAAGAAAAAAATCAAAAAATCGAAAATTGGAAAATATGTTGTTCCGTTTCTGTAAAACGATGATTTCTTCAATGTTTGTGGAATTCATATCTACCCTTTTGAATATTGCAGGCATCCAGCAAGGTCATATCTTTTCCAAGATTTTCAGACTAAAAGTCCTGATTGTACTCACATTTGGAATAAGTATGTGGTACACATTTGTACTTATGATTCAGGTATTTTGAAAGATACATGCATTCAGGAAATAAGAAAAATCTACTGCGAACATACACACATCAAACATGACTGGAAATAAACTGCAATTTAATAATCGAACTACAGACGGATATAACGTGATGCTCTGCTGTGATAGATAAAAATAAGAAAGGAGAAAGCGGTGGAGTAATCATGTCTGCATGAATGCTTGCTACATCGGATTCCGGATCATCGAAATATACTTGTACTTTAAAGGAACTCTTATTCACAGAGAATGACAAGCTGTAGATGAAAATGATGCAACTTACGACTGAAGTCTGACTAGGCTCCCTTCACCCAGGCGGGATTATAATTAAAACGACGCTCAACGTATCTCACAGTCTCAGACTGGATTGGATCTATGGGAAGCTGCCTATATGTAGCCCACCAGCTAGGAAGATACATTTGTTGTACCTATTCCTACACAAAGCATGCTTCAGCAAACACAGTATTCATTATCGTCACATTACCACTACCACCATGCATAGATAACACCTGAAATGCGCAGGCGCATTAAAACGAGTTGAGCAAAGAACTCCCTGCGCAGCGTTACTGGTAGATTTGATCTCTGGAAATGAAGACTCTATCACCTCCTACAAGGTGAGTGCGGCGTGTCTCTTTCTTTCACATATCATCATTATGATAAATAGGATTGCGGAGACGATGAACTAAAATTTCTTGTGATCAAGAGCCATGGACACACACACTATCACCTTCGTGTCTTTCTGAACACCCAAGCGATTGCGAACTTCGGTTACAACGCTCGTAATGACAAAACTGATCATAACAGTCTTTAGCTCCTTTAGTACTTGTCTGACAATTTGTTTTGATACAATTATAGCAGTTTAGTTGTAGTTATCAATAAACATCCGATCACTAAAGTATCATATCCTATTCACTATCACAGAAGTCCAAAAAGTTTGTTTTTCTTTGTTTTTCTAGGTACGACTCCATTGCCTTCCCTCTTGCCTACAGATGCTTCCAGAGGTCTCTACGAGAAAAATGAGCTTCAAATTCTGCCAATAGGGCTAATTCCATTTTCATTTAATGTCATTTATTTTCCATACCCAAATTATACTCTGTAATCACACCACGGTGTGTTGTTATCTGTTTGATCGTTTCAGAAATAAGAGCTATAGTGTGAGCGTTTGTTTTTAACATGTCGTAACATCACGAATGATTATCGCGCTTCTGCGACCTTGATATGCTACGTGACATCATCATAACCTGTCCTTGGCACTGACATTGCATCACACGCACACGCACACACACACACACACAGACATACATATATATATATATATATATATATATATATATACATATGTATTGTGATTGTTGTTGGTAACAGTATCATTGACGCGATTATTCTTTCTGATGGTACATTTCTTTTTTTTTCTAATTAGCATCTATAACTTTTATAACGACGAAATCCTTTGATTTTATGTTCTGCATGATTCAGCACTTTTATGTTATTGCAATGTATAACTGTAATTCTACCCTATACTTTACCGTCTCATTAATAAGAGCTACGCTTCGTATTCGGCTACCATTTATATATTCGTTGCCATCCGATAAATAAATAAAACTTTGCTAAAAATAACGTAATAAATCTACACTCTTCGCATTTTAAAAAAAGGACATTGGACTTTAAGAAATTAAATTGAAGTCAAAAGGACATTGCATGTATATATATATATATATATATATATATATATATATATATATATATATATATATATATATATATATTTATATATTTGTTATTTCTCTTTCTAATGTTTTCAATGATTCTTTCTTGCTAAAACTTCTCTAGCGCATACCGATGAATAGCAGAAAATATTCAATTATCACAGTTATTCATTTAATTTTTGATTTTCAGTTGAAGAAACAACAACAATAGGAATCCTTATGATGCCGTACATGAAATATATTTCAGTTTAGTTTCAGTTCACATTGACAACACTGAAGACTTTCGTTGCGTGGTCAATTTTTTCCCCTTCTTCTGCATTGTATGAAATAGCAAAAGACAGCGAAACCCCGTGAGATGAATCTTAAAGATTCAGATCCCTACCTTTTTTTCAAATGTCGCTAATGGATTTCCATTCAATTAATCACCCTGCACTAGTCTACAGGAAGGATAACGAAAGCTGGGAGTCAATGCCATGGTTGAATACTGCTGATATACCATGCCATTGTAAAGGTATCTTCCATCTATCTTCTGACCATCGAATTTCTGCTGGGGTGTTTCAATGAAATCACGCATTGATAATAGATCCTGTAGTTGAATGAAGGATGCTTCTGAATAGGATTCCTGAAGATCTTAAGTGGTACCTTAAAATGCTACACACATTTTCATTTTATTCTATGTTACAGTGATTTCTTTTTTCACTAAAAGTGGAGAAAATGATCTTGGTGATATCGTTGCGAACATTTAATTTATGATGAATATAGCACAAAAGGATATTGAGATATTGAATATAGGTTTTATGATGTCAAATCTTTATTTTATTACAATATGTAATATTATTTTATGTGTTCGTCAAATGTCCACAAAATATACATTAAAAAATTCATCAGATAGTAGGACGTACACAGATTCGCCCGCTTCGCCTTTGTTATTGATTTCGATGCTATAAAGCCTTTTAATTCTAAACAATGTTTTGTAAATGTTTTTCCCTCATGTGTTAAGGCAAAGCCTTGAATTTGTCATATGTTCTGTGTATGAACATATATATATATTATGTATATTTTTGTGTGTTTGTGCGTGTGTGTGATATTTCATAAATACACTACATCTACACGATATCTATATAAACATATATATATGTATATATAAATGTATATAATCATATACACAAATACATATGTATATGAGAGTGTGAGTGTGTGCGTAATAAAGATATGTATGACACGTTTTTACGTTTTCCATTGTTGGTATGCTATCACTCTGTGCGCTTCGAGTGTGCACTTCATGCATTCGGAGTATTATGTACTCTATCATATACATTATATTTGGAGTATTCAATATTACGGTATAACATAATATATCGGTTTTGTATTTCTATTTACTATGACACCATCAATTATTAAATAATATATTCATTTTTGCTAAAGGCACATTTGTCACACTTTTCTTTTGCTTCTTGTGATACCCCCAGCATTTTCAAATTGAACGCATGTTACTTGTACTTATACATGTATAACAGAATCGATGGAATGTCAGGCAATTCCCAGATACCCGTGGGACGCATAATGTTACACTGTTACATTACCATGACTACAAATAAATGTAATCTAGTTTTGTCTCTCGACCAGGTATGTATACATTTATCTCTTTCTGTCCATTTCTAGTTTAGTTTATATCTGTTTTTCATTTCGATTACAAATTTCCAAAACATGTTTATCATAGCTTTATAACAAGGTATAAACTCATTGTTTTGAGTAAATTTGAATCTTTGTTTTCCCTATGTCAGACAAAAGCCTGGCCTATAATAACGATATTGTAATGATTTAATGATTGGTTATGATGATTTAAGGATTTCCAAGATGGTAATCAAACGATTGCATATGAATGAACTACAGAGTTTGTGGTGAAAAAAAAATACAAAGAGAAAATTAGGAAGACAATATACATATGCATCTTTGCATGAAGACAGCTATCTGAAAAGTACGAATATCATTAAATTTTCAGCGTTTTTAACTGATAAGACACGAGATTGAAAGTAGTTGAATATGGGGGGATTAGTGATAAATCGCACCAAGTGCTTCTGGAGAATGAAGATAAATGATATTGCAACGAGCAACATATGGTACACTAAAAATATCGTGAAAAAAAGTTAAGGGAAATTTTTAACTTGGTGTTCAAAGTGAATTCCCATTATTTTATATAGACGATTGTACATTGTTGTATGATGACTGTTCTGTGCCTTTTGCCAAGTTGAGTTAAATTGGAGTCTTTTGTAAATGGGTTTAGTGGATTTTAGATTAAATAGATGTTATCCCTTATTAACACAAATTACAATCAGTGATATTATTGGTTTATATAAAGAAACAGGGAGATTCCATTGAGAAATTTTGTCAAGTTTTCTTGTGTAAAGTATTTCAAAATCCTTATATGAGTAAGAAAAAAATGTGTCAACCGCAAATTAATCCAGTGAAAAAATTAAGAGTGCTGAAGGAATTCATTATCATTGACCTATACAGGAAGCAACAATGATCCCAGGATTGATCCCTGAGGTAAAACACATGCAATACTATATTTCCGGGGTTTGTAATAAAGATTTGGAATGATACATCATTGCCTTTTGAGAGAAACATGTACGTTATTAATCCATGCAAAAGTGGTAAACCATGAATGTTGTATCTTTATCAAACTCTAAATATTTGATTAGATGTATCACGATATTGTATGAAATTTATTGGAAAGATCCACGATTTTACAATTATTTGCCTTTTATTTGCAAACAAATCAGTATTTTTTTCTAACGAATAGATCCTTCATATAGATTTAACCCTGGAACAGTTTATCCAAAAAAAAAAATCCTAATTGCAGCACCCTGTATACCACATAGTATAAAATGTTCAAGAACAATAACAGCTATTGGCACACAAAGCATACATCATAGATTAAAAGTAAGTCAAAATTTGACAACAAAAAAGAGTTGAGGGGGAATGAAACAGGTTAACCAATTGTAAGCAAGCGATATAATGACGTGTTGATTTGTCTGATCATGCGATGGTATAACTTCATTATTAGGGAGTTTAACATTGATGGAATGAGCTTGCGTATTTTTTAGGAATTTGAGTGATGAAAATAGACGGATACCTGTTAAAACAAAAACAAAACAAAGCAAACGAAAACATACAAACAAACACAACGACAATCTAAGCGCACAGCTAAAGTATGATATATACCTGCCTTTACCGCAGTGCGATATCATATTTCTGTCGTGTAATAAATAATTAAATGCAGCCCCGAGAAATTTATGCTTTGACTTCAAGAGTGGATGCATTTGAAAGTTGGCGTATGTTACTCATTTTATTTTCTTGCAAGATTATTTGCTCCCATTACGATGAATTAGTATCCGTCTTGTACTTTCTTCAAGCTCTACTTTACACAACCATAGATAATTTGTCTTCATGTTAAATGTATGTACGTGTTTGTGTACGTGTGTGTTTGTGTTTGTGTATGTGTAATTTCTCTTTCTTATCGTTGTATAAAGACAGCCTTCTGAAAAAAAAAATGTTTATAACTTATTTTGGCATTATTGTGAAGGAAAAAAAGCGACTAATTGTACAGATTCAAAATGCGGGATTACGCAGAGAAAAAATTGAATTTGTTTGAATTTGTGATGAACGTTTGAAGAGCTCTAATTGATCGTGGTCGCGGGCATCTAGCTCGGCTTATCAATAGGTTAACGATCACATTTCGATGAAATTACATCAAAGCAGTTAGGTTTTGTGAGTCTATGTGATCTATGAGTAGTTATTCCTTACTTTGCCACAGTTGCATAATTCAGACGTACGAGATACATTATATATTATGTGATTTTTTTTTTCGCCAAAGTTTCCGAAGACTATTTCACAACTTTTATCTTAAAGCTCAGGAAATTACTGTTTAACCTTCTTCAAGGAGCACTTTCCACAAAAGTCTTCTATGAAAGTGCAAGATTGTTTGGAAGCTATGTTATCACCGATTATCCAGAAACTTAATTATGCAGAATAGGCAAATGCGTGTTAGGAAGATAATTTATACAGGCTTATCCTACCAGGTAATAAGATCGAGGGATGTAACACATTTTTAAAATAATGCATTTGTTAATTGAAATATATAACAAGTCATTCCTGGAGGGCAAGCATGGTGAGTATAATAGGGTGCTTCAACAGGAAGACTTTTTGGGGTTTTTTTCACTTAATATTTCATTTGACAGGAAATAGTCAATCACTTTCACCATTATTGCCATATTGCATGATGAACCATATTATGAAAGATTGCAATTACACATAGGTCAGGTTTATTTGATTGCTTACAGGTGAGTAAGAACTGAGACATGCACGAGGACTGGGAGAGTGAGCTGATTGTGTGTGTATGTGTGTGTGTGTGTGTGTATGTGTGTGTGTGTGCGTGTGTGTGTGCGCGCGTGTGTGTGTGTGTGTGTGTGCACTTACCCATGGTGTAAAACAAGGACGCACATACGAGCTTTACATTTAAACCGAGGACGTCCTCGGTACGTATACATAGACCATTCCAAACGGTCTGCTTTTGCAT
Organism: Diadema antillarum; assembly: GCF_040938485.1. Taxonomy (NCBI): domain Eukaryota; kingdom Metazoa; phylum Echinodermata; class Echinoidea; order Diadematoida; family Diadematidae; genus Diadema; species Diadema antillarum. The sequence goes on along the minus strand of NW_027271249.1, from coordinate 722,904 downwards.
GCTTTTGCACGTAGGGTTACATGTTTGTAGGTCCTCCACTAGCATTATTGTAAAAAGTCCTCGGTTGGATGGTAATACATGTATACGAATGAATCCTCGGTTTACAAGACTCCTACTGACACACAGGTCCTCGGTTATGTGGTAAAATTCTTATTGGTAAAACAGGTCCTCGGTTTCCACCATACACGCGTATGAGTGTGTGTGTGTTTGTGCCAGTGTGTGGAAGTATATGAGTGCATGCACATCTATATTTGGATGTGTGCTTTAATTAGAAGATGTATGGTGTAAGGGATGGTACAGTATTGGTGGAGACGGAGATTGAGGTTTTAACTTTTTGCGAGGTACTATAAGAAACTGTTTATGAAATGTTACAGAGCATACCATTCTATAAGGAGGAATTCGAAGTTTACTTGATGACAATCAGCTATGAAATGGTTGACATATCCAAAAACAAAGTAAAACAAAGCGATCCCAATCAAAGGTGGGTCCACCTTTTATTAGTATCACTTTGTTTTGTATATCTCAGCCATTTCAACACCAATTTTCGTCAAATAAACGCTGAATTTCTTTTGGAAGTACATGCCCTGTCATATTTCTTAAGAAGTTTCTCATTATCTCACAAACAGAAGTAAGAAACTTGAAGCCAGGTCTCAACTAATACAATACCATCCCTTTATTAGTGTGTGCGTGCGGTGGGGGGGGGGGGGGGGGGGGTGGGGGGGGGGGGAGGGGGTTACAAAATCAAGATTTTTACTCATATCATTTTTTTTTCAATGATGATTTACAAGATTAATTTTGAGTATACCTGTTTTCTCTCCCCGAGAATGATGCAGCTTTTGCAGTTTGTGATTTGGTTTTCTATACATTTTTGTACTTTGTACAAGTATGTATTGGTCAAACACGTAACTGAATGAAGTTGACACATTTCTCATGATTACATTGGATATGATTACTGAAGTGCAATACAGATAGCAAAAACAAAATACAAATCAATTTAAACACTCTAACTTTATACACACAGCGCGCACACACACAGTCATGTAAAGGACAAGATGGCAGCTACAAGGAGAGCCTCACAGATAAATGACTAGAACTTCTTGCATTCTTTCTCTTCTTTCTTAGGAACACATTGGCATATTTTCTGTCTTTCTTTCTTTTTTGGTTTCTTTGCGTTTCAAAAACACAGTCTAGAATGACTACACTAACGAGTACAAAGGAGAAAGAGTATTAAAGCATTTCTCACTCCAAATTATTGATACTTTCATGAAATTTAATTGATATTCGAGAGATTATTGATACTTAAAAGCTCAGGAAGCTTTTTTTTTTTTGATATCCAAATTCAACTTCAAGTGAATTAATAAGCTTCTTTATTAGGTCGTCGTGTGGTTCCATTCATTCTTCACTCTCTCTGACTTACTCTATATTATTTTCTGACGAGTTTATTATACTTCTTTAGCTACAATTCAATTTCACTTTGTGAAATATTCAGATACAAAATCAAAGTATTCCATTCACCGCAGTGCGGACTAGGACCGACAGAATCATTTCATTCCAGAGATTACGACGTACACGTACACTGACGTAGAACATTAATATACAGTATGTATATTCAAATGTTATAATCATACAGTGTATGTGTTTGAAATGAAATACAACGAAACGAAAGAACGAAAGGAAACGGCATAGACAACAAGCACAGTATAAGAGCAAATTTATTTGTAAAAGTTTTGGATAAAGGCACAAGGGCTCATTGACACTGCACAGACACGAGCACAAAAATTACGGTGCATAGGCTTTCAAATTTGTTATCTTGTGTTATAATCAATGACCTGAAACCCAGAAAATCTAAAAGAAAAACAAAATTGATCGATTTGGATTGAATGTTTAAGTCTAACGTAACATGAAGTCTTTAAAGGTTGTGAAGAGAAGCAAACTATTTAAAAAAAAAAAGCTCGCGGACATTTCCTCTTGTTGTCCCTTCCAGACAGGGACAAAGAAGATAAGTACTAAGATTGAAGAGTTTTATTGGAAAATTGGCTAAGCCCCATTTATTAAACATTTCAAAGTAAGTCCATCATCAGTTAGAGCAAAATTAAAGCTTTCCAGCAATACCTCACTTGTAACACAACAATCAATATTTTTGAAGTTATGATTAAAAATATCCTGTATGTTCTTATTGTTTTCGTTGCTTTTTAGCAGCGTTAACCAGAAATATCTCAACTTAACAGAAATGGATTTAGCTCGCATTGCAATAAAACTCTTCAATTGTATACCCCTCAACCTAAAAGAAAAAAAAGGACACATTGTTCCTGTTTGCACTAAATACTACACATTAACTTGTTGTCAAAGTCGTTCTGTTTGGTTGTCAGACGATATGATTCAGCCCCAGCATGACGTCATAAAGGTACATGCAGGGAGCTTTTGGGTAGCGCGACGATATTTCTTTAGGCATTCATTTTACACATGAAGTGGCGAACCTGGTTGCCGGTGCAAGGGAGATCGTTCCATCTCGCGTCACTCCCGTACCGATTCATGTGCACGCAGTCTTCGCGACCCTGATAGTTGTCCGGCTGGCTCGGCTTCCAGGCTCTGAAATTGAGGGGCGTTCCGTCACTCCATTCCATGGTGCCCTCCCTCCGAATGTCATTCAGTCCTAGCCACATCATTGCACTTTGCTGTCGAGTGAGGGCAATGTGGACATTGTGCATTTTTTACGGTGCGTAACATTAAAAGAAAAAAGATAATGCAACTTTGGAGGGCTACAATTTTATAATAGTCACCTATGGAGAGCGCAATGTAGGTTGTGAGGAAAGGGGAACTCTTCCTCTTTCCGTTGATACCTAATTATGTTGACAGATGTCATGGACGACTGAGCATATGAACTTTAAAAACAACAATGACAAATTGCATTTTTTCCAAGTTTGCGTGTTATTGTGAAGGAACAATGCATGTCTCACTGCATGGGGGAGATCTGTCGTTGAAAGTGGTCAAATCATCAGGCCAGCCTGCACTACTGCAAGTTCGTGTCTAGGGTTTCTTTTAATCTTTTATGGTTCATACAAACCTTTGACATTGCCATGTTGTTGGTAACTTGGTTCTTCCCATAAAGGGTAAACCATTATCCATTTTTCTCTCCTCATATTCAAGACATGGTTTGTCGCTGCGAACTGTGTTTTGAATATTAACAGAGAAAATGGACTGTGTGGGTTGGCCTCTGTGTGAGAGACCAAGTTATCGGACAGGTGGCCATGTTTAAGGATATGGACCATGTAGAAGAAACCCTAAACACAAATCCTAAACATAAACCTGCATTTGTACAGGCTGGCGTATTTGACCACTTTCATTGACAGATCTCTTCCATGCAACACGCAAACTTGGAAAAAGTGCAATTTGTTATCGTTGTATTTAAAGTTCATGTGCTCAGTCATGCACGACATTTGTCAACATTAGGTATCAATTGAAAGAGGAAGAGTTAACCTTTCCTCACAACCAACATTGCGCTCTCCATAGCTGATAATTATAGAATTGTAGCCCTCCAAAGTTTGATTACCTTTTTTTTTTAGTACATTCTGTATATATATATATAAATGTTGCAAATTCAAGAATCACATTTAAATGTAGCGATTACGGGGCTTTTGAAAAAAACATCTCTGTAACCCAAACAACAACAACAACAAAAAAATAGCATAATTACGTTAAAAAGATTCATCTTTCCATGAAGTACTTGATTAGTGAATAGTGAATATGAAAGACCAAACAACAGAAATGTGGTTTCTATATAGGGTTTGACAACTTAATACCTAAGCAGTTCTCGCGTGCTTGCAGAACTGTCTATTTTTACTCTAACCTACTAATCTATAGAAATGTATTATGTATAAGAAGTGTGTGAAAAAAACCAAAAACATGCCGTAATAACACGACCGTTGAGCCGTTGAGTAATGACGAAAATGCGAAATAAGGCCGTGTCACACCTTTCCGGGCAAGCCTTGCGTGCGACTTGCGAAGAACATTTTTTACTACCCGGAGGTCCCCGCAGATGACCCGCACATGACAGTACCTAGCACGTATCTCACTCGTAGTTGCACGCAAATCCTTTTGACCCGCAACCATGTTTAGGCCCTGTCATACCTTTCCGGGCAGGCTACCCGGGGTTGTTGCGTGTGGGGATTTTCCAGCATACCGGACAATTTCTGAGGGCTGACAAGGATTTGGGCGAGTCAGTGCATGTGTCTTACTTGCTGGACGCGTTCCACTTAATTTCTACTTGCGGATATTCTGTGTGACCTGCGTGCCAGGCGCGTGGGGGCTGACAACTCAGTGAAGGAATTCCTCTGAAGGAATGGCAGAAGGCCCACAGAATGTCATTACCTTGGCCGCATACGAGGACTGCGAAGTACGTAGGTAGGAGTTGCCTGCGAGGTGCTGCCGCTAAGGGCCTCCTACTGGCGTTCTGCGTGGACCTCTGCTGGTAATCCCCGTGACTCACCCGGATAAAGTTTTGGTCGTGCTCAAAACTTGGCTGCGGGTAAATCAGACTTGCGTGCGCATCTCCGGGCAACTACGGGCGAGATTCGCGCTAGGTACCTATCAGGTGGGAACGACTGCGGAGAGCTCCGGGTATGCCGGGTAGCAAATTTGTTTCCCCGTAAGTCAACCCGCAAGCCTTCCCCAAATACGATATGACAAAGCCTTGAGCATGCTCAAATCTTGTTCCGAGTGAGTCACAGGGGTTCGCCCGCTGAGGTACACGCAGAACACCAGTAAGAGACTCTTACCGGCAGCACCTCGCAGGCTACCCCAACGTAGGTACTGCGCAGTACCCGCAAGTCACTAGTAACAGAAAACGGCCGGTTTCAAAGCTCTCACGCAGATCACACGGAATACACGCAAGTAGAAGGTAAGTGGCACGCATCTAGCAGGAAAGGCACAAGTGCGAAACTCGCAAACATTCTTGTCCGCCCGTAGAAAATTCTCCTGCGTGATGGAAAATCCCTACTCGCAACAAGCCCGCGTAGCTTGCCCGGAAAGGTGTGACACGGCCTAAAGTTCACTGGAAATACTACAGTGTCTGAGCTTACCCGATCGTGGCTGCTACGGAATGTTTTCAAATGCGAAATATTCCGTAGCAGCCACGATCGGGTAAGCTCAGACACTGTAGTACTTCCGGTGAACTTTTCGTTAGGATTTCTCATTTTCGTCATTACTCAACGGCTATCGTGTTATCATGGCATTTTTTTTTCTTTTTTTTTTTTGGGAGGGGGGGGGTTCACACACTTCTTATACGCGCGCAGTTTCCTCAAGACCGATTGAATGCTATGGTAGGCCTACTGCTAGGACACGATTTGATCATCACATACTATACTGCAAAAAGTCAGGTGTTTAACACCGAGCTTGTGTCAATTTTCCGGTGCTCATTTATAGTGTTAGATTAGCACCTCTAGGTGTCATTTCAAACTATGAAATTGTTTTTTGAATAGTTTTTACTTAATGTTCTCCTTGTTCATTTTGAACCTCAACGAGACAATCAAGAATTTTCCGATAAAGTATTTGATTTTTGAAAAAACGGTGTGAACACGTTTACAACGCAGTAACACCTGTTGATGGTCTCCTATAGAAGCTGGATTAGTGTTATACCATTGGCATTAATAACAGCAATATCAAATCAACACAGATTAACACCAGCGCAGTGTCAAAAAATATCACCACCTACACTGTCAAATTAACACCACGGAGTGCCAAGTGCACACCATCACAACATACTTTCTACACCTGTGGGTGTGGTCCTCTATTGACACTTGATCTATGTTAGATTTGACACCCATGGTATTAAATCTAACACCTATGTTTTTGCAGTGTAGCAGCGTTCTATACTCTCACTACTGAACGGGGGAGGGCGCTTGCGGTAATAAGTATCATACCGACTTTTATTATTTCACACTCTTTGATCTCGAAGTAGGCCTACCACAAACTTTCTGGCAAGTCGTGCCAGACAGACAAATTGCTTGGTAGATCTTTTCCAGTGTAAGCAAGCAAATTTCAAAATGGTGGAAGATGATTGTTAAGGCCCTGCCGAGTATTACATGTATATAGCTTTGACTTAGCCTATTAGAAGTTCCATTCTTTGTGAAAAATATTCTTACCCCCAGCCCACATTGAGACTTGAAGTAGTTGTACACAAAGTTTTGTTCCCCCTGGGAATGGATGGACGCCAGGTGAGCAGTGGCACATGGGCAGGTTGCTCTGTTGAGCGGCCTGAATGTCTTGCAGCGGTTTTCGGCGCCGTTCCAGGACAAATGTTGGTTGAAGTACCTGGCATTCACGATTTAAAAAAAAAAAAAGATACCATGAATCTATATACAATGTAAGTGAGTCGATTAAAAGAACAGGGAAGGAAACAGGCAACAGCCACCAAAACACTAGTCGCATTTGTAAGCGATGAACAACTGAAGGGAGTGGAGGTAATGATACCTATTTGTCATGTTTGTCGAAATCAAAATACATGTATCCTGACTTAGTAATTGTCGATGAGGCGACTATCTTTCAAAATTTCAACAAGTCGTAAATATATAGCTTTCAGCAGTGCATAATTACACCACATCTGTTTTCTTTGCTTCTTTTGTTTTCTTTGTGTGTGTGTGTGTATGTGTGTGTGTGTTCTGCTGTTGGTTTGTGATCACAGCAACATTGATAGGCCTATATAACGAGGAGAGAAGATAATTCTAAGCAAATTGCATGTGGTTACGCTTCGCTGGTACCCAGCAGAACAACAACAAAAAAGAATAATATAATGCACAATTATAAAGGAGATGTTAACTACTGTATGAGATTTCTAACTTTGTTTCCTTTTGTTTGGGGGGGGGGTTGGGGGTTGGTGGTTCTGTAGTAGACTTGTGATCACAGCAACACTGATAATGTAGCGATGAGAGAAGATAATATAAAGAAATTGCATGTGGTTACACGTTGGAGGTGTCATCCACCACTACCACCACCACAACAACAACAGCAACGGACATTTATACAATACACAAAGCGATGTTAACTCTGAGATGTTTAAAGGAGAATTCCTACTCAGAAACCGTACAAATTCAACTTTTGACAAGAGTTTCTGAGTTATCTCAAACTTTCGTTGATGTGTTCTACTTATATTGCTACATTGTTATAAAGCCATGTATGTTTATTCGGGTTTCATTCCCTTTTCAAAGACATCAAAATAACAATGTTACGAATGGATCAGGAAGTGAAGAAGAGGGATAGAAGGAAAAAAGAAACATCACGCACTCAAAATATTGGTTTACTGTACATTGGTTATACCTGTATACATTCAAAAATATTATTGAACTTAGATGAGTAGGCTACTGTTTACTCTTACTTGTAGCAGAAGCGACCGTAGGCCCTCCAGCCAGATGGGCAGGCGGCCTCTGCCCCTCTCGGCCCGGTGAGCATTCCGGCAAAGAGCACGATGAAGAGAGTGGTAGCGAACTTTGGAGTAGCCATCACGATGTCGGGCTTGGAGAAACACAAGTTTGGTGATGAACCGTCACGTTGTGTCTTTCTCCCGCAGAAATAACCCATATTTATACGATTTCGCCCATGCCAAAGTATAGCGGGGTGTGACTTATCTGATATGGGCCTAGTTCTCATGTATCACGTTTTATCCACTTGACGAAGTGCCAATCAAAAACAGCGCTTTGACGCGGATGAAGAAAAGAAATCATGAGAAATCCAAGGCATCATCTCAACTCACCTTTTAATATATGTCATTAGTTTTCTATTTTCTATTCACATCACAGACACCCACATATTCAAAAATAAAAGAAAGTATCTACTTACAGGAACTTCGCAGTTCAAATGTATATTAGCTTATATTGTTTCATGATATCCTGAGGCTTTACGTGACGAAGTGGATATCCAAATATGTGCCAATATTTTTGCCATTTGTCTTCAGATTACTTCGATACATCTAAAAAAGAAAAAAAAACTTTCAAAATTATATTCTGTTACTGATGTCATCTGTCAATCATTGCTACAGTACTAATTTGTAACCATAGTAATGATGATATTAGTAATAATGAGTAGTCCAATTGACAAAGTGCCAATAAAAACACCTCTCTGACGTGTGTAAAAAAAATAATGAGAAACCCAAGGTTTATTCTATTCACATCACAGACAAGCACATATAGCACATATTCAAAAAGAAAAATTAAACATTATCTACTTAAAGGAATTTCGGGTAGCCAAAAGAATATCTAAATATGTGTCATATATTCTAAATAGTATTTTTATATCCTTCTTCAGATTACTCCGATACATCTTGCAAAGTAATACTTTGTTGGTACAGGTAATGTAATCTGTTAATAAGAGCTAAATATTACATATTAATATAATTATGTGATCTTGCATCACAATCAAAACCAACAAATAGTCGCTAGATATGGATTTTCAGGTAAGGATAGATTCTGAAAAATCAGGCTCTAAGCTTTGAAATGATTCATGTCCCAATTCAAATGGACTTTCCTAACCTATTTAGATGATAGAAAGAAAGTATACACTCTGGAGAAGAGTTTGATACTAAGAAAATATTCTACAGAAAAGAGCCTCTAAAGTTTTTGGTCTATTCAAGTACAGTGTCTAATCTTACCCAACCCTACTTACTAGTATGCTCTGTGCAGTAAATTGAACAAAAAACACAGGAATTGAAACTGTAAAACAACCACAATGAAAGGATCATAAGATTGAGCTAAAATTTTGCACACTATTAGCACACTCTCTCCATGACTATCACAATACCAACTTTCAAAACAGTAGCAACATTCTTTCAAAAGTTACTATAGAGTTGAAAGTGAAGAGTGTTTAAAGAGTTTTCAAAAATGAAAATGGACCTTTAAGGTTTATAACTTATCACTTTATTGCACACACACACACAAAAAGTTCCAGAAAAATTGCAAAAATGTGATTTCCCATTCGTTTTATGATCCCAAAGGTAAGAATTATGTAGAAGAAGAATGGTTCTTCCAGAAAATATATAAAGCTTAAGAGTAACAAGGCTGTCCCATTTCACTTACTAGTATTTAGAGTCCTCACATAAAATCGAATGTTTGATTTTTTTTTTGTTGGTTTTGGTGATGCACGGGTTTTAAGATAATGAAAAGGATAGTTAGTCTAAAAAATAGAAATGTTATTATAAGATATATGACACTAATTAAAATTTTCATTTGGCCATAGAATATTTTATGATTATATAATATTATTGTAATAGACATATTGCGGTAATCATAACTCATCACAAGACAGCATGCACATAATATATACAATTATATATAATACACTCAGCAAAAAAAGTAAGTTCCCCCCTAGCATTTTTGGATATATCTCAAAAAGTATTTTACCGATTTTCATAATTCAAACGGAAATGGATAAGGAATTTTATTACTCATAACATGAATGGCAAATCATTGCCATTCTTGCTCGCTTTTCACTTAATGATATCCCAAAGATTCTCTTCTGAATTACAGTCAGGCTATCTTGCAGGCCACTCCATACGTTCGATGCCATTTCCCTCAACAAACTGATCTACAACTTGAGCGCATGATGCAAAATGACCATAGGCACATTAATGTGATCAACCCAGATTGGGATTACAAATCACATGGCTTCTACCAACTTTTCATATTGAAAAGGCTATTGTTTAAAAAGTATGCATAACATCTTTAATAGGGAAGCACATTGTACCTGAAGAAATTCCTGAGAATTGCACAATTTAAAAAGGTCATTTGCTAATTTACATAGGAATGTATATAATATGCTTCATATAGCCTGAAGTGCAACTTTTTTCCCATGCATTTTGACATAGAATGCGTTTTTTTACACCAATGATAATATCTGGTGGCAATGATATGCCACTCATATTTTGAGTAATGAAATTCCCTATCCATTCCAGTTTGAATTATGATAATTGGTGAAACACTTTTTGAGATATGTCCAAAAATGCTAGGGGGAAGTTACTTTTTTTTGCTGAGTGTTATATACACGTGTATATACATCTTGTATACAGTGCGAGAAGAAGAGCAATCGTGGACGTAGCTAGTGATCAACGTGCGTGTCTATTGCCGAGCTTTCGGTCTCATTAGGACCTTCATCTTGGCTGTAACGATACAAAAATGACTCACTCGTATGGCTACACTGATAAATATATGAAGAGTTTGTTCGCAAAAACCGATAAGTCCATATTTGAAGATTTTGAAGTATTGTCTCTGTCATATAGTACAGAATAATACCTTTAAAATGATATATTGGTCATTCCATATAAAGGTACACTTTTGAAGTTATGATCAAAAGAAGCAAAAATTTTCTTATTATTCTCGTTATTTTTCTTGACCTTTAATCGCAAATATCTCCATTTAGCAAATATGGACTTATCGGTTTTTGCGAACAAACTCTTCATATATGAATATATACTATACACTAATATAAATCTAACTGGCGTGAGTCTATAATGACTATGTAATCAATCAATCCGTAATTGTATATCAGAATACAATAATAATTTACATAATCAATTGCATATTATTGAATACATTTCATATCAAACTCGTGTTATTAATTGAGATGAAGGTATATAACAAAAACACCAATTCCATATCTTCATATTGTGTGTTGTATAACATAAGACTGTAATAGTATCAACATATCAACATATCAACAACGTCGACAACATAAAAATGTCTAGTTTGATACAATTACGGATTGAGTTATTACATAGTCATTCGATAGACTCACGCCAGTTAGATTTATATTAGTGTACTATGTATATATATATATATGTATATATTTATCAGTGTAGCCATACGAGTGAGTCATTTTTGTATCGTTACAGCCCTGATGAAGGTCCTAATGAGACCGAAAGCTCGGCTATAAACACGCACGTTGATCACTAGCTTGCTCTTCTTCTCGCACTGAATAATAATGAAGGAGCTGCACTGGTGCTGTAAAATGGTCGAGACCCCTTCTCGCACTCTCTCTCTCTCTCTCTCTCTCTCTCTCTCTCTCTCTATATATATATATATATATATATATATATATATATATATATATATATAGATAGATAGATAGATAGATAGATAGATATCATACATATTGTAGTTCCTTTAACACAGGTATAAAAGCATGTTTATGAAAAACACCTGTCAATCAATTTAGACCAAGCAATCTGACTCTGACATGTACATTAGGAGCATAAAAGAAGTAGGATGTTTTTGAGATGATACCAGAGCAGTATTAGCAGTATATCTAGTTTGTTATTATCTAACGTCAATATGATTTACGGCCATGTTTCCCTGTATGTGGTATACTATGATTGAGAGATCATACTCGGTGTACCAGCATGAAGACTGCAACCATCATTATCTGATATCATGATGAGTCATTCTGTGTTTCTTTGTTCGAGCGCGAAGTATCATATTCAATGTATTGTGGAGAGTGGAACCACTATTTTCTGATTGTGATTTACAACTGTGTTCCCGGATGGCGCTATGATATGGACTCGGCAGGAAGTATCATAGGTATAATGAAGACTAATACCGGGCTTGAATTCTTTATTTGTTATTAGGCCTATCTGATGTCATTATGATATCTGTGTTCCTTTGTATGGCGCTGAGATATGATTTAGGAAGAAGTATCATCTGTTATCATTTATGGCGAATGAAACCATTTATCACTATCCTCGTCTTGATGACATGATTATGATTTACGACTGTGTTCCAATGTATGGCGCTATGATATGATGAAAGCAGGAAGTGTCGTTATTTGTATTAAGTATGTTACGAAGAATGATACCCGACCAGGACTTTTACTCTATATCGTTATCATTATTCTAGTGTCCTTTGATTTACAACCACTTTTCTCTGTCATGTCTGTACGGCGCTATGATTTATTAAGCAGAAAGTATCATACGCGTGAATACTAATAGTTATTGATTTATTCGAAATTTTGTATCATAGGAGATTTTTAGACTTACACTCCTTTGTTGTTGCTTTTCTCTCAAACTCAACGAATATATAATGCTGATATCCTAGCAGGGAAATTCAAATTCAAACCATGTAAATGTTTCGTCAATTGGCATGCTATAGTACATGTAATAGTCTTCTTAAGGTCTCGTTAATGGTCGTGGCGTTTTTAATGGATTTAGATGGGTACATCACATCATACAAAATTTCACTCTTTAGAAATAAGTGCGGTAAATGAATTTGATGTACTCCCCCTAGATAGATCTCTGAATCATTAGTTCCATCCCGTGTCCTGCGATCCATCTACGAATTAGACCTGGCCCCATACTACGTATCCGCTATTGCAGTCATGCTTTCGCCGTCGCCGCGCCTCAACAGGGTAGGCCCTACTATGGACTAAGCCCCCCCCCCCCCACTACATCAGAATCACAATCTCACTAGATATATTTAAGAGACCCTGAAATCCAAATGCATGTTGATTTGTGTTGATTTATGATACCCTCAACATCACTTTTGTGGTGAAACGAATATCTAGAAACATTCCATATATTTTTTTTACGATTTTTCTTCCATTTTTCTTTAGATTACTTGGGAACGCCTACAAAAAATCCTTCCAAACCGATATTCTTCAGATGACCTCATCTGTCCATCATTGCTAAAAGTACTGAAATGTTTAACAAAAGACATGGGAATGCACCTTCCCCTCGACTCAGCATAACTTGCATGTTTCTGTGATATTAATGTGACTAACAAAAGACATGGCGAGGGAACATGCAAGTTATGCTGAGTCGAGGGGAAGGTGCATTCCAATGTCTTTTGTTAAACATTTCAGTACTTTAGCAAATGATTGACAGATGAGGTCATCCGAGGAATATTTTTGGAAGAATTGTTTGTGGGCGTTTACAAGTCAGCTAAAGAAAAATAGGGGAGCAAAAAATCGTTAAAGATACATGTATATGGAATGTTCCTAGATATTCGTTTCACCGCAAAAATGATGTTGAGGGTATCATAAATCAACACAAATTAACATGAATTTGGATTTCAGGGGCCCTTTAAGACCCTGCCGAAGACCCATTTAATGGAATCAATATAACTGGAAATTATTATTACACACACACACACACACACACACACACACACACACATACATTCACACACACACACATATTATTATCATAGCGCTGAAAACACAATGATTTTTTTCTTTTTTTATCAAATTTCATTTACTCGACAGTTATCATGAAATTTATGATCATTATCATAAGGAATGATATACTTACTTCGAGCAGACCCCAAAACCCCCCCCCAAAAAAAAAAAAAAAAAAAATCCCTTTTTCAGGGCAAGGAAATAGACAAAATGAAGAAACAAAATCATTTCAGTTTATGGAGTTCTTTCATTCTGTAGTGCGATCATTAACGCGCCCACTAAATATTTCATAGTAAATAATGAAACCACCAGCTATCAATCAAAAAGGACCAAAGCATTAAATTTGATTACTGATGAAAACACAAGTTAGTATACGACTGCGTAGCAGCATTGAGGTAAAAAAAAATAACTAAAAGAGGATAAATGTAAGACAAAATTTGCCCTCATCAAGAAATCTCTTTGTACCAGCTTTTATAATCGTTTGTGATTTATGAGCGATACACTTTGACATGGATACCGCTAAGCATGGTAGTATTAGATGTCTGTGTATTCGCACAACCCTGTCTTTTGTCTCTTTTCAAGTCTTTTTAATAGCAGCGATGTACGGGAGAAGATAGCCCTTGGTATCGAGTGTTATGGTTATATTGTCGATAATTTGTTAGTGTTGCGCGTCTCATCACAGCACGGATGAAGTTGGCAGCGTGTAGCAGATGTATGAAATGGCGTTCAACCGTGTCCGCCAATTTCATGAATGTGGAGACTTTTTATTTCATAACAATCTGCTCGTAACAAGAAAATATTGATCATTGACTTCACTTCTATGTGAGCATCTTTTCAATTGCTTTTTTTCTTTCTTTTTTTAGGGCGGGGATGACTTCTGGTCAATAGTTGGTAAGAGTTTAGGTAAACAGTCCCAAATATAATATTTATGAGAATAAAAATGTCCAATTCATTGTACTATTTGTTTGTTTGTTTGTTTGTTTGTTCATTTCCATCTGAGAAGATGGCTGGATAGCCCATATTCAGCTACGCTATAGCTGGTCTTCCATGGGGTCCAGTTGGATGTGAGGTGGGACCACTTCACCGGGTTTAAACACCCTGCTCTTTGCGATGAATGAATGAAGTGGGATCTTGTACGTGCATGAGTTGTGACTCTCTCATACACGGGACCTCCATTTTATGTCCTATCCGAGGGACAGAGTGTTTTGCCTCTAGCTAAGTATGTTTACACACAACATTGCTCAGTCCAGACTCGGGTTCAACCCGGGTCATTAGGATCGTGAGGCAGACGGGCTACCGACTGAGCAACTCACCGCCCTTAAACTTCCCATGCATTTTCATAATGCAAACAAGCCTTGATAGATAGAGTATGGATTCACAGCATAACTATGGAATCATCGTTTTGTCAATAGTACAGCAATTAGAACCTCCTGCCCTTATCAAAACCATCCTTATGATCGCCGAAGTCAAGACGATACCAAACGATACCAAAACGATCAAAATCAATTTCTTACATCTATAACTTGCTCACATTTCAGTTTTTAACATGTTTAACGTCTGCGTTCTTTGTCAAAACACTGTTTTGACCGGTGTGCAATTATGAAAAAAAATATATCATGTGAAAATACTTTCCGTATTTAGGATAGACCATTGATTCCCAGGAGGACCTAAGTTTGCTATTGATTGAGGTGGTTTTAGTTTTCTTTTACTTTTTTGCTCTTTATGCGGAAGGTGACAAGGCACCGACCTAAAATTTAGGGTAATTAATTATGCAACACACGTTCAACTGGTTCTTGCAGTTTTTTTTTAAATAACAAACTTTATTGCTTTAAAAATAATTTCAAACATGGCAACGAAACTCTGTCCATGGCATCAATCTATCCATTCTCGGTACTTGTGATATTATTTGGAATACCAAAATGACATTATCATAGTGTCAAGGGGGTTGAATTTGGTAAACCTATGGTCAAGTACTAGTACTCGAATTGAAATGATAAATGCATTAAGGAAAGACACACATTTGAAGAAAAAAAAGACTAATGATAAGAAATGTTATTCCTATATTGCAGATATGTGCTATCTATGTAGCCACGTAAAAAAGAAACAAAGAAACAAACAACGTACAGGACTGGTGTATGCAGCATACTATAAATTCCACTCATATTATTTCTGTCCAACTTGATAAGTACAACATAAATATTTTATGCTATATCATCTAATTAGCTAATCTATTCGATATAATGGTCACAGATTAAATTTGGCTAGAAAGTTTGGCTAGAAAGTTTGGTATTTGATATATTGTTTCAATTCTTGTATATTTATAATATAAGATACACAAAATTGGTTGTGCTAGTATTTGATTTATGTTGTTTGTTACTTATATTAACACATACATTATGCATACTACCTTGAAAACACTTAGATACGAGGAACAAAACGGTTCCTAATCACTGAAAAAAAAACACCCCAAAATAGTAAAAGCAATTCACCGTTTTCCCTCTTCAATTAAAATCCTGGCATTTTGATTTAAAGCATTTCTGTTCGATTCTGTCACTTGCATTAAAACACACACTTATGTACATTACCCTGTAAGCACTTAATACATAATATGGTATACGAAGAAGCCATAATTCTGTAATCTTACTTATTATAATCTTACTTATTATAATATAATAGACCAAGGCAACGACATCAAAATTAGAAGATATTGTCTTCTAATTTTAATGTCGTTGCCTAAGCATAGATAAGTTCTCCGTAATAGCCAAAGCAGTTCACCAAATTGTTTACATTAACCTCTTGAAGTTATATTACAAAAGAAAAAAAATGGTCTTGTAAACATTACTTCATCGAAAAATCAATGTTTAGTATAATTCCTTCACTAATTGTGCATGTTCATGTTGTGTATTTTGTTTACATCATCCTGGTCGCAATCTGCGCTCAAAAAAAAAATCTCCTCTCTGAAATGAATGTCAAATCTAAGACATTTGGTGATAGGGCTTTTGGAAAACTGGCACCCTCATTATGGAATAATCTCCCTCTCAGTATGAGATGCATTACAGATTTTGATAAATACAAATATCTGTTAAAAACTCACCTTTTTGACAATTGTTGATTACATGTTTGAATAGAGAAATATATGATAGATTTTGTTTTCATTAATTTTGTACACGCATAATAACTATCTCATGGTATTATGCGTTCTAAGAACTGAATATTATTATCATTCATCTGCTCTTACAATGTTTACTTTGCGGAATATACGTTGTAATAGTCCATTTTCTACCAACCAACTCCTCACATCTTTCACACAGTTTTGTGTTATGGCTTTTTTTTTGAGAGGGGAACTGATGCCTCAGATATTCACAGAATAACGACGTTACGTTTGCCATGGTGATGAACAAAAATATGTAATAAGATTTATGAACACGACCGAAATGTCCATAATCTCCTACAGTTTTAGTCAGATACCTGATAACATCTATTTGAGAACTAGATTTCTCTGCTTAGAGATGGATCTAACCTGACCGTCATCTATGTCATAATTGTGGTGTTCCAAGTGCGCACACGTGTGCTGATGCATAATTCATATTCAATTGAGTTCAAATAAAATGTTATACACGTACAAATTAGAACATATATCATTATTATTATGTAACACTGCATTAATTGTGGAAAGGCCATTTTGTGTATATTTTGTATAATATATATATATATATATATATATATATATATATATATGTATGTATATATATATATATATATATATATATCCGAGCGTGAACTGCATGACCGCATTAAGCATTCTCACATGAGTGGGTGAAAGTGGCACCGCAGGAATAGCGAGTTTGCTGCCAGGTGGGATCGGTTTAGAGGGCTCTAACGCGGCGACGGAGCTTGTTCGTTGTTTGCGAGGATTGATTTTAATACTGCGGCCCGGGATGCGAATACTGAGGGTTCCCTCCTTTCTGAATGGAAACTGACGAACCTGAAAGGAATCGACAAGAATGATGACAAGACACTTAGTAATGACATTGGAATGGTTGAATGGTCCTTTGAATGATCGATTCGAGACAAAAGTAAGGGTTGCAGAGTGGCAAAACCAGATACACCTAACCACTGATGGAGTAGTTTAATTCCGACGTACAGTACCTTTCTGACTCGCTATATGGCTTTATACATATTACACGTAAAAGGGACAGCAACTTTTTCAACCACGTTCATTTTTTATCTATTACTCTTATGTGACGTTAAAGATGCAATCATTATGTCACTGTTCTTTGTACATTTCGACCTCATTCGCTTTCCTCAGTTCCCCTGAATTCCCTCACATGATTATCAAACAATGCATTAATGATTCACTTACCATGAGCGTAGGCCGTGTTGTAGGCCCCATCATACTGGACGGTTGAAACACCGGGATAGGCCGGGGCAGTCGGAAGCGGCGCCACCGACGTTCTCCCCTGAACAACGATGGTTGTCTGCCAATTGAATTGATACCAATACAAATTGGAATTAGTGACAAGGCAGAAATTGTTGTATTATTATACACATACATATATGTGTATGATACACTGTATACAATATATATACATATATATGTACATACTATATACATTATATATATATATATATATATATATACATATACTCTAAATGCAATAGATTTAAAATCAATCTGTAAGATTGTGGTTTGGGACAAATCCACAGTTAGACTTAAAAATTAGATTGACTTCAAAATCTGTCAGATTGAGATCTTAAGTATAAGTTGGATTTGTCCCTCATCTCAATCTAATGAATTAAGAGTACATAATTATATATATATATATATATATACAATATATGTGTGTGTGTGTGTGTGTGTGTGCGCATGTGTGTGTGCTCAAATGTGACAAAAAAAAGGATGTCATGACACTCTCATGTACTGTACTTTTAATCTTTAAGACGTGACACATGTAACCAAGAACCAAAGGATCTGCCTAAAACTCGGGAGGTAAAGAGTGGGCTTGAGTTTCAGGCACTGGGGAGGGAGGGGCAGTAAGAACTCTGTCTCCGTGATTTAAAATACTGTGCGTGTGAATGTATGTTAGTGTGTTCGTTACTGTCGAAGGGTAGTTTTTTGTATTCGCATAGTCTGTCAATAAAGATTAATTCCAACAATAACATTTTATGATGCAGATCTTTGTGGCGATGTAGTGTTCAGTGTTTATTATATCGTTTATTTTGTCGTTAAAGGGATGGTATAGTATTGGGGGAGATGAGGATTGGGCTGGAACTTTTTGCGCGATACCAAGAAACCACTTATGAAGTAACACAGAGCATACCATTCTAAGAGGAATTCAAAGTTTATTAAATGAAAATTGGTTTCAGAATGGCTAAGACATCCAAAAGTGATCCTAATAAAAGCAGGGCCGGCAGAACGGGGGGGGGGGGGGGGGGGGGGGGGCACTTTTTGGCTCAGGAGGGTGTCACCACTTTTTACCACTTATTACCCTGGGAGTGCGAAAGTGGCACTTAAAAAATAGAAGGAATCCTTGATGTGTGAGCGCAGTGAGGCCTATGTTTTGCGCTGAAGACTCTTTTTCTTTGTCAGCTTAAGAGACCCGGAAGTGGCACCCAAAGTTGCGCTGAAGGTTTTTTGTTTTGTTTCGTTTTGGTCTGTTTGGTGTTTGGTGTTTTTGTTTGTTTTTGTTTTTGTTTTTGTTTTTGCTTGTTGGCTGATGAAACCCGGAAGTGGCACCAAAAGTATGAAGTATGAAAACCGTACGTATCGCCGGCCATGAAAAGGTGGGACCCACCTTTTATTAGGATTGCTCTGTTTTTTATATAATCAGCCATTTCAAAACCACTTTTCATCAAACAAACGTTGAATCCCTCTCATTATCTCACGAAAAGATGCTGCAAACCTAAAGTAACGTCTCAACCAAAACTATACGATCCCTTAAAACTTTTTCATTTTGTTAAATACAGTGAGGTAAAAGAATGTATTCCTTAAAGGTAAGCAGACTGAAGATCTCTGTCTGCAATAAACAGTTCTCAGTTGAATTTACCGTTATTGGTGGAGGTACGGAGCAGCTGAGGCATGAGGCAGTCAGTGACGCTATGAGTGTGATAAAACTCAGAGCAGCGATGGTCGCGTCGACCCCAATACGGCTCTCCTGCAAGGATTGAAATTAAAGCTATTGACAGCAAGGATACATTTGATACTTCACGACGTTTGCATATGATAAGTGTAGGAAATACGAGACATTGATATTATTGTAACCAATCATTCATTTGAAAGGAAAGTTTTATGCTTATTTCATTATTAGTAGCATTTTGAGGGTAGCGCTGGAGGTGTTTGTAGCTCGAAAGTAGGTAGGGCCTACAGCGATGCGATATTCATGCTCTCTCATGCAGTCATCAAACATTTTGTTGTAAGCATATACAGGCACTTATACACTAACCATATTATAATGATTGACCTCCGACCCTTTTCTGCACTATGAAAAATCACAGCCAATCAGCACCACTGTTCGAAGAAATTTATTCATGATACTTTTCGTTACTTTTTGGACAATGAAAGGATATCACGAGTAGAAAGGACCAACCGTATTATAGAATAGGAATGGTGACCGGGTGAGACTCCCTTCTGCCTCGTGAATTATATCTTCCCAAGGGCAGTGTCTCATGAAACTTGTCGGCCACTGACAACTGTTTTAAGCTACGGAAATCCTTGTATCTGATTGGTTGAGAGCAAATTTGTACATGACAAAACACTTTGATGAAATGCCCCACAGATCTGAGAAAGCCATCGCCCTGACCTCTCCAGTCTTAATTGGCGTTCTTCGTTCACGGCTGTCACTGCAAACTGTGTGCGCATTTGAAAGCGGCTAACTAAAAAATGGACCTGTCACATCTCCCCTAATAGTTTTAAAACGCGCTTAAAAGTATTACATGTATTTACCATTTGCAGATGAAACATAAACGTAGCTTCTGTGCTTTAAAATAGTTCTAAACTGTGAGTTGGGGATAAAAACAACCACCGTAAAAATTTTAATCAAGATAATGTTAAGAATTGTCAGCTATACAAACTGGCCCGAATTCACGAAGGTGGTACGAATGAACCCACGGTTTAAACCACGGACAGATACCATGGAGCGCCAAGTGTCGCACGGAATATTTCGTTACGAAATTGGTCATTTCGTTGACAAATGATTAACGAAATTATAATTTCGTGGGCGAAATGTTCATCTTAAGTTACAGAATGTTGTCATTTCATTACAAAATAATCATTTCATCGACGAAATTACTGATCTCGTAACGAAATATTCCATGCGACACTTGGCGCTCCATGGTTTTTGTCCATGGTTTAAACCATGGTATCATTTGTACCACTTTCGTGAATAAGAGTGAACAATAGTTATGATAACATTAATTGTTTCTAGAATAAAGCGTCTTTACAGTTATGGTTTATTGAGAAAAATTGTGATATCTCCTTACATTTTAGGCTTTATTGCAAAAATCTTATATGGTATAGGATGTTTTGTGATACAAACTGTTGTACATATTATATGCATCAAATGCAATAATTCGAATATTTTTAAAATCATTGCTCCCAATGATAAACTGTACCTTTAACATACTGTCTGCCAAAATCAGGTGGGCCATTACGCATTATAATACACCTTTCAAAAACAGTCAGTTCCTTCCAAAGCCTTAAATCACAAATAGAGATTTATGGCTCTGGTTCCTTCCAGAGCCTTCTACGCGTATTACAAGTAGCGGTACTTACGATGATGTATGTGCAAATGATTGCGTAATTAATTCCTGGCTGACATATCAACTCCAGCTCCTGTATAGCCGCAAAGATTGACAGACCGAGTAGCTGCGCTGCACAGGCCCCGGACAGTCCAGAGAGAAATGCGTAAGCTGTAAGCTGGGTGCCGGGGGGGGGGGGGGGAGAAAAAAAATTGTTTCTCGATTGATCCAGACGTTTTTATGGAAGCCTTGCCGAAGCAATTATAAAGTTTGCAGATTCTGACTATCCAGAAGTTCCCACGGAGCAGCCCTTTGCATGAATTCTGATTTGTTTGTAATATACATGGTGATTGCAAATACAAAAGTAATATCAAATTTATTGCAACAAACTGCAGATACAAGGTGTATCATTTCAAGGTTTTTCAAAATGCATGTTCGTTATAATAGAAAAAGAATGTTTATTTGTTTTGCTGCACTTATTTATGGTCTTCTATGTCGTAAATTAGGAGGCATGAGCAGAGTTGTTAGTTTGCTGGATGTTAATAACTGAGCTCAAGCAGTTTTATGGCAATGACACAACGATGTGGGAACCAATTCCAACACTGCCAAAGAAAATGTATCAAAACACACATATTTTTAGTTTAGATATTCACTCATTGTGAAGCCGATCGAGCGACGTTCATAATGACATGGCAGTATGGCGGCGATTAACTAACAAGAGGCCCAGTCCTGTAATTTTTGAGATCTCTGCAACTTCAAAGCAGCCGACATTTAGCTACCTTTGTGACCAACTTACCTTGTTCTGCCCCGAGGTTGACGCCGAGCCAATAGCCCCGGTGACAATGAAGAACTGTGATAGGTATACAAGGAAACACATATTCAGCATAAAACCTAGTAAATATTCCCGGTGCAAGACGTCTATAATGAGCAAAATTTCGCATATTTCAGCAGAAAATATGAAATAAAGTTTCATTCAAGAGCAAAAAATGCACAAAAATCATGGTACTTTGCAGAAGCTCAATCTGATTTGTTTTTCATCACCCGCTCAATCTGATTTTCTTTTAACACAGAATCAGTGCTATAATTAGGTAGAACCTTGTTTTGTATTCCTTGGAAAGAACAATACACACTGTATTGTTCCTCTTTCAGGTGATGTATTTTGCTTGTTTCTTACCTTGCGTATTGCAATAATGAGCTGTGAAATGTCGAGACATTATAGATCATCAGGGCCGGCGCACTGTTTTCAAAAGTGTGGGGACCCACTTCCGGGTTTCATGAGCTAACAAGCAAAAAAACAAAAAGAAAAAAAGGTCCTCAGCTCATCTCTCCCCGTCCCCGCGTCTACTTCCGGGTTTCTTCAGCTGACAAGCAAAAAAAAAAAAAAAAAAAAAAAACAGGTCCTCAGCTCATTCTCTCCCCTCCCATTTTAGTGCCACTTACGTACTTCTGGGTTGAAAAAAGTGTGGGGGCCCAAAGTGATGACACCTTATGTATTCCTTTGTATGGTGCACAAAAAGTGTAGGGGCCCGAGCCCCCACGGCCCCCACGGCTGCGCCGCCCCTGATCATTACGTATTTATGCCATCTTTCGGTATGCATACTAGTACGATAAATGAGAGCGCTTATTGCCTTACTGCTGTACTGCAGTCAGACTGTAGAAGATAATAAATGAATTGTCTTAACAGTGAACCATTTCCTGCCGTGAGTTGGTAATGATCAATTAAGAAGCAAATTATATTCCATATCTAGATTTTAACTCTTTATGTGCCACGTTCGCACCTCTGACTCAGTCGACGGCGTGCCAACTTCGCATATTCTGCTCAACAAACAAAGCCGCCAAGACCGATCGATAAATCGCTAATTACTGCT
The DNA here is from genome assembly GCF_040938485.1 of Diadema antillarum. Taxonomy (NCBI): domain Eukaryota; kingdom Metazoa; phylum Echinodermata; class Echinoidea; order Diadematoida; family Diadematidae; genus Diadema; species Diadema antillarum. Next base: position 700,150 of record NW_027271249.1, on the reverse strand, counting down.
AATCCCGCGGCACAATGAAAGCGTTTCTCGTGCTTTTGTTCCTCTCATATACGGCTTGCATTCTTTGTGGTGATCGACTATCAAGCGATGTTCCCAACTAGATTTGCTCATATATTCTAAGTTTCTGTCACGGTTTAATGTGCAAAAGTCATGACTTTACAGTTATGTAGCAACTGGTCATTCAAAAGAAAAAATGAAAATAGAGTCGTCATACAATTTATATCGAAACAAAGCTTGGCATTCCTCTTTAGCTTTGCCTAGTATTATGCCCATCTTAACAGAAATTTGTAGAAGTTATACAAATTGGAAAAACAGAATTCTTTCTCAAAGCATGACTACCTTCGTGTCTCAGAATAACGTGGTACACAGGGGGTTTCCACCATGGCACATAAAGAGTTAAACAAACACTCTACATAATTCTCATGTAGATTGTTATAAAGAAAAAAAATCGGTACAGAAGAATCTCCTATCAATAGGATTTAACCACTTCAACGCCGCATAAGTAATTAAGGGAGTATAATGCGCAATCTTTCCCCTTTTTTATGATAACCACAAGGGTTCCCCCAAAGAAATGGCTCCCAATGGGATAATGAATGTTCCCTGTGCCAGAAGTCGGCCTACAGCTGGTATGTTTGTACTAGAGTGGTCCTATCTGGTTCGTTCTGGCATGGTTCTCATATATTTTATGCTGGACGTATTACTGTACCGTAAAACATGCATTAATTATTCGCGGCATGAAATTTTCGCGAATTGGAGCCGACGGCCTTTTTAGCGGCATAAAAATTTGAACGAATTGCCACTGGCATTAAATGCATAATAGTGTAGACGAGAACTTTCGCGTGCATTTTACTTTCGCGAATCTTGGCGCTCGCGAATCATGTCGCGAAATTAAAATGCACGCGAACATTTCTCGTTTTACAGTAAGCATAAGCACAGTCTTTACCACCACTCCACTCCAGATGGCGTTGCCAATATAGGACCAGAAGCATTCGAAGACAATGGCTGTCCCACCCAAGCCGCTGATTAGGATCCCCATGGTGATTTGCAGGCCCGCCAGGCTTCGGATCTTCATCAACTTGCGGGTCCGCTCCTGGGTTTCTCGCAGAGAAACTGGGTCGATGGTGGTCGTGATGACCGGCTCTGGGTATGCCACGGTTGCCATTAATATACCGATCTATAGTCAAGAGAAGAACCTTTTAGTTTATGAGATAATTTCAAGGATCATTTTCACTTGATATTGACAGGGTCTTACGTCTTTTATTCACGTGTTTGTTTCTCTGTTACTGATATTACTCGAAAATTATGATCTGCGGCGTACTGCGGCGTTGATGGATGCTTCCCTTTTCATTTGTTTTCATGAATATTCATCGAAATCACCAACTCGAAAAAGAAGATATCTGAGAAGGTCCTGGACATTATTATGCAATGCGAGTGCACGTTGACTTGCGTCTCCGATAATGTATTCTATTAATCATAAATAGTTATGGTACATGTAAACATGCAGGTTCAGCTCAGTCTACAGAAAGGTGAGTTCCAGAGCTTTTTGCAGGGCCCACATCACGTAAGTGGTTTAGCGGCGATTAACAGATAATGTCATGGACAGAATCGTGGTTTGGAAGATATTTTGATATGTAGATGTATTCAGATAATCTGAAGAAGAACGGTAAAAAAATTTTAAAATACATATCACGTATTTAGGTACTAATTTGTCCACAAATGTGATTATCAGGGAGTCATAAAAGTCAACATGCATTCCCATTGCATAGGTACTTTAAAAACGATATCACGAAGTATAAGATTCAAACGTTGAATATTAAACCAAAGAGCGCCATCAGTAGTCAATGAGCACTGAATATAAAAACACCGTGAGGATTAGAACATTAACACATATTACATAAGCACAGGTCGATATCTGACTAAAATCTGAAATCAATCATTTCTTAGTTGTTGGTATAGGCTTACAGACGGAAATGCTATCGTAAATGTTGCAGCGGGACGGAATAATTCGAAACTGATACTGTTTATGATCCCAGGATAATCTTTTTTCCTTTTTTTTTTGGGGGGGGGGGTCGTAAATAAGTGTAAACTTCGTTACGCATATCATATATTGGCAGACACAAATCATGATTGTATATTAGCACACCCTAATGAAAAATATGAGGTTAAAAGAGAAGAAAACAACAACCTACAAATATTGCGGATGTTGTCTGAGGTGACGTAACTTCTGAGAAAAGTATCTGGAGATGTTATCTTTGCATTGGAGGGAAATAGAGGTGTGTGTGCATGTCTTGTGTATTCGTGTGTGCGGGACATGGGGAGGGGTTGATTTTTTTTAGGTCGCACTGTCTCGTTCTACATAATATCACTTGATAGCAGAATTGGGTGGAAGATAAGCAATAAGAAAACATATAAGAGGAAGTTCATGTTATTTTTCAGAGACCTTAATTGAGAAAGTGGGATGTATACAGTCAAGTTGTTCCGAAGACCATTTATTTCATTTCAACTTCCGTTTCGATTGAAAGGGCGCTTATCGTAAAGTTTGTTTTACTGGACTTCACAGTAATGGCGTGATCATTGGTAATAAGCGTGGCTTTTGGTTTCAATGAAGATAACATTATTATCGAGTACAATCTATTGGGATTATGGGGGGGGGGGGGGGTAATACATCCCCGATATGGACAAGCAGTGTTGAAGTAGCCAAGGCAGGTTCTCATTCGAGTTGTTGTTTTGTCATCTTTTTCATTTGATATTTCACTGAAGGACGCCTTTAGGAGTAATTAAGACACGAAGGCGAATTATAATAATAATTAATGATATCATACACTGCAGTACAAGCAATGCAAATATGCACGTTTGTATTGCATAAAATCACTGTTATTGTACTTTAGTTCATTGTAATATTTTCTTTTTGAAATGTTGTCTTGATTTTGTGTGATAACATATATTCAAATGCCTACCTTTACTTGTACTTATATTTGTTTGGTAATGATACACAATGAAATGAAATGAATTGAAATGAAATAGAAATGAACTGAAATGAAATACAACGAATTGAAAATAATTAAAAAGCGGTAAAATGAAGTAAAATGAAATAAAATGAAATGAAGTGAAATGAAATGAAATGAAGTGGAATGAAATGAAATGAAATGAAGTGAAATGAAATGAAGTGAAAGGAAATGATATGAAGTGAAAAGAAATGAAATGAAATGAAATGATATGAAGTGGAATGAAATGAAATGAAATGAAATGAAGCGAAAGGAAATGAAATGAATGGAAACACACTCGCTCACACAAACTTGTGATGAGGGACTATGCGACTCACCGAATAACGATGAACTGTACATCCTTCAATGGATACATAGATATCATATATACTTTAACAACTTGCCCATTTCCGTAAATCAAATATCCATGTGATGATATATTTTTCAGTAGGATATTGTTACTACCATATATATTGGTTAGGGAGATCAGGTCATTAATCATTGCGGTAAAATGTTAAATTCGAATAATTCGGATGACCTAAAGGCCTGCATTATTGATTAAAGAAGATGAGTGTATTTCCCCTGGCATCGTTATGCTTAAAGAATGTGCTTCCTCAGAAATTAATATAAAAGCAAATAAAATAGTTTTATCAGACGGAACAGTTTAAAAGATCCTGAGAAGAAAAATAGTATTCAATTTTTTTTGACACTTGTTACGTGGGGGTATCATCGTAAGTAATCTAATCTAAATCATCCGATACAATAAAACAAACTTAAGAGGTCTCAATAAAACAGTATCCAATGGTATGCTGTGTCGTATCAACTCTGAAGAATACTAGAAGATCTCAGGTAGCATGCATTCTATGTAAGCCCCTTTCATTTTTTTTAAATTGTTTCTTGATATATTCTGTAATCTAGAGCTCAGAAGATACTTTTCTTCAATGCAAGTATAAATACATGTACACTTACACAGGGCCTCCTATACATTGTATATCGGAATTCATCTTTCATTCTTCAAATCAATTTTTAGCTTTGAAACAACGATCACCTTCAATTTAGCTCTGATCATAAAGACAACGGTTTGAAATCAAATGTCGATATCCAACTATATATCGTAGATATATATGAACATCATAGTTTCATAAAATGTGATCTTCCAGACAAAAATATTTGCACATGCAGTCAGACGATTGTTTTCTTAAACTTTAATTCTACAAACAAAACAACTCAAAATGTGACACGATGCACTTTGCATCCAATCGCACCTAAAGATGTAATAATGAAAATAAAATCTACACTCTATAGTATATACTTCCTGATCACATACAAGAGCAAGATCACTATTACTTTGCATTTCAATAATATATAATATAATAAAAAAAAGCATATCGGTAAATTTAGTCGCAGTCTTGACCGTTTTCCGTCTCAAATCAAAGTTTGAGTCAATAAGAATCATGATATGAAGACATGTGACTCATTTCACCGATGCGGCAAATTTGATCTACACCAATCAATGGCGCATGTATAGAGCAGCAACTCCAATGGTACACATTTTGCAAAATTCTATTCAGAGAGTTTTTTTGTTCTTCGTTTCTTACCACAAGAACAGCGGATGAGATGTTGAGAGGATGAGCGGATCGGATTCCAGCGAAGAATGAATAATAGCAGACTGCCTTTGAAATAATAGCAAATGGTTTTTGTCGTCACGACAGAGTCACCTTACAATAATGTAGGGTTCCGCGAGACCGTTTGCTTGCTTGTGCTGGGGAAACAGCTATGCGGATGTATGTGCACACTTATCGCGGTTCCTTAGCAATTCGCAGTTAATCATTAATCATGGTTACAAATGCGGATAAAGTTCGCATTACTTGCCTACAGATCGAGGCCCTATACAATGACAGGTACTTGCAGCAATCCCTCACTTTATTATGTAAACAAACGGAGCAACCCTATCCGTGTACTGAATGATATTATGTAGGCATAATTATTGGTTGGAGTTGGTTAAAATGACTAAAAACACAGTGTTATAGATATCATGGTCACTGACACTGGACAAGTCATCTATTCATTAATTTTATTCATCAACTCTTTTCATTAAAAATACTTTCGTGACATACATCCACTGTTTAAGTCCTGGGAGGGAATTTGAATGGGGCAAGGTTTCTGGAAGGGAACTGGTGTGAAACCTCCCACAAGTTTCGAAGCAGGGGCTATATATATATATATATATATATATATATATATATATATATATATATATACATATATATATATGTATATATACATACAGTTAAAGGATATGTGCGAGGATGCGGAGAGACCAAGCGGGTAAGAATGTGGAAATGGAGTATCCATTCTAACACGAGGGAAATTTTGTATTTTCGGAACGGAAATTCAAAGATTTGGTGCACACTTTTGGTGAAGGGTTTGGATTTTCCATCAAAAAGATAAGAGATACAAACGCTCTGGGAAATGTGATTAGCCAAATCGCCGTGTCTGTCCCCTCTTGTTCCGCGTGTGCGTCATCTCTTATTACTGAAGTATATCTAAAGGTGGAGGGGCTGGATGGGGTATCTCTCTCTAACGCGACGGAGTGTTTGCATTTGGAGAATTGGAAATTCAACTATCAATTTCTATGGAATATCTGAACATTTGTCAATGAAATAAAAAGTGTTCAAAGTTCATTGAGAGAGACCGAGTGTGGAGGGTGTCACGAGGGAGCTTTAGAACTCAAATTAAATGATCTCGTGTATGTCTTGATGGAATACTTAAGGAATTTTCAACTACCAAGAAACTGTAAAAAAAAAGAAGAAGAAGAAAGTGTTCTAAATCTATGGAGGGGCAGAGAGGGAGAGTTTGGGAGGGGATATTCCCCTTCTGCCTTTACCCCATCAAGTATATTTTTCATATGTCCGACATAATACCTTAGGCCCTGTGTTTTCTCACGAATTTTGTCCGACAAGGGCGGGAAGAATGGACTGTCCAAAATATTGATCGTGTCCTGTGGGCTAACATTGGAATTGAAATCATTTTCTTTCTTTTTTTTAACGGCATGTAGAGGTGACGAAAATGAGCCAAAAATCTATAGGTCGATAAACTAACCTTAAATAGGAAGAAGTACGGTCAGGTGGAGAGCTTTTCATCACTTTCAAAAATTGAGGATGCTCTTTTTAAAGAATTGCGATTGGATGAAAAGGTTTCATTGAGTATTCTACTGTTTATAATTTGTTCATAGTACTGAGTAATGACAAAAAAAAGTCCAAGTCACTTTGATGATCGTGTTCTTCCATTAAAGTTGGCGATAAGCCTATGATCAGAATTCGATCATGATATTTTCCCCTTCCGTCTTCTATCTTCTTTTCTCTGCTCTGTTCTTCTCTCCCTCTCTCTCATTTTCTCTTTCCTTTTCTTCCTCTTCTTCTTCTTCTTCTCTCTCTACCTCTCTTCGGCTGAAATGTGGTCCTGTCAATCCGCACAAACCGTAGTGGCTCCGACGGGCCGGCACCTACAGATCATACAAGAGTAACTAGCAGTGAAAATTGTGTGGACTTTGCATAAAATTATACGATCTTATATAGTTTAACAGGATATACAATTGAAGTATGCCATAATCATATTTTGATTCCAGAAATGTGCGGGGAAACCTATAGGTTGTTTACACAATGGGCAGCGACAAATGAACAGCTTGCGTTCAAAAGGCGCTAAATCCATCATTTTTTTTCTCCAATGGATTTACCGTCCTTTAAAAACTAGCTCTTCCAATGTACACAAACACAAACCTGCGTACGCACACACATACAGTACTCCACCCAAACGCACATCATAATCCCACATGCACACGCGCACAGTCACTTGAGTGAACAGTAAAATAGAGTATGCTTCATTGCCTATACTACTGACAGAACTCCTATAGGCCTACAGCTATATAGAAAGAGTCTCATTCAAGAAGTCACCTCATCATAGCTTTTCCTATTCTTTTATGAATTTGATTTGTTTATTTGTGTCATTTTCCATCTGAGAAGATGGCTGGATAGCCCATATTCAACTGCACTATGCTGATCTTCCATTGGATCAAGAAGGACGTAAGGGGGACCGCTTTACCGCCGGACAATGCACCCCACTCTTTGCGATTAATGAATGAATAAAGCTCGGGATCTTTTACGTGCATGAGTTGTGACTCTCTCTCACATGGAAACTTCTTTTGTGTCCTATCCATGCAGGAACACAGTGTTTTGTCTCTTACAAGAGGGAACAGTATGTGGTTATATACACAAGGCATTGCTCAGGTGTCGACGTGCTCAAGCTCCATTGTCGATACATCATACATTTCACTCAATTCAAAAACCCTTGTTGCGCATAAATTTATTAAATATAAAGGCTCGGACGTCTGGAACGCTCTACTAGATTCGTTAAGATTACTCCCATTTCTGAACCCCTTTAAAGCTCACGCAAAGAAAAATATGTTATGACAACAGGGCCCCGATTTATGAAGAGTTATAGTTGATTAGAAAGTTGATTTCAACTGTAAGTTTATGGCAGACTGTGTAGTAAGGAAATTCATAATTGATTTTATCTTTTGATAAAGCGAGGCCCAGAACCATCAAAGTCCTAGAAATTACAGCAATTCAAAAAGATATTCTGGTCATGTGTACCATTACTTATCAAAAACAGACAAACAAACAAACTAAGAAAGGTGACGAATATTATGTATATACAGTGTATAGAAAATGACGTATGATGTATTATTATCTTTCTTGCATGTTTGTTGGCTTAACATGAATAGAAGATCAGCTGCCATTTATTGGTGAGATGATACAAAAGGGCAGGGGGGGGGGGGGTTAAAATAACTTTATTACTTTCATTTCTTATCCCTTGTCGATTGGGAGACAACCGTGATAATTCCTTGCCGAATGCCAAGAAACTCCCTGTATTGTGGTGCAATATAACCATTTCGCAACAAGATTACCAAAACTTCTGCAGTCTATCAGCAAATAATGTCAAATTCGAAGCCAAATCTGAAGTGTATAATCCTCTTACTCGAGTCAAGGTCTTCATTCAATGCTATCCATTATTTTGTTCCCGGAGACCAATTTGGAAGTCAGTTGTATTTAATTCGTTAACAAGTGTTTCAAAACATTGGAATGTGAGTCAGAATTACTGGGTTGGTTCTACTAGGAGGGTTTATAGGTCACGTACAAACAAGACTAAAACCCGTTGGGGACGAGTCCCGAGTGTGCTCGGGCGAATGTCTATCAACGTCTGAGGTGAAAATCTGCCTGTCCTCAACGGACTAAGCCGTAGTTTCCCTATGAAAAGAAGGGTTATTATCTACAGATCTTTCCAGTAGGCCTACCACTGAAAGGACGAAATCGTCATTTGAAAGCTGAGGTTGCCTTCACGCAAGAGCTAGCAGAGACACTTTCAGTTTTGACAGAACAGTGCACTCCATTGTTGTCCTTTGCAGCGTGCAGTAATTATATAAGTAGACCATGATGATACCCAGACCCACCATTTTACGTAAGTTGACCGAACTGCACAAGACGACCGTTTGGACAGGCACATTCTATAGTGATGGGTCACTCCTATATGATTGCATGTTATCTGAGGATCCTAAAGTCCTCATCAGTTGTGATTTTCATGGTCTCGCTTCTTTCTATCTTTTCAAAGACAACGGGAAACGGCACTTTCAAAAATGGCTCTCACCAAGGCAATGATTGTGAGTAACCCATCGAAGAGTAATGAGTTAACCAAATTCTACTTATGATGTACGTCAAATCTCTTCCATCCGGACATGTTGGGACCGGCGCTCATCCGGATAAAGGATATGGCAGGATAATTTATGAGAGACTCAATATTTGATACACGTAGCTTAGCTGCATACCCATTGTTAGCTACATGTAGGCCCTACATGTACCAATTTTGCGTGAACATGTCACATTCTTATCAGCTGGTCTCCGTTCAGAATTCTCTGATAGTTTTTCTCAATGAACAATCCCCTGTACCGTGCTCTGATTTAAGGAAAAGTTTTCGGTCCATGTTCCTGTTAGGGATAGTGAATGTCTGTGAATGCACGTATATATTTAGACGAAAATTAGATGTATATGTATTTCAGTTATGTTGGGAATACAATGTCATTTATATGAGTTTTGTGTAGGAATTTGAGAATTTGGAATTTGAGTTTGAAATCCCCCCTTTTCCGGTAATTAGTACATTAACCCCCCCCCCCCCCCCCAAACAAAAAAAAAAAAAAAAACAAAAAAAAAAAAACAAAAAAAAAAACAAAAAAACCCCGTCAAGATCGCATCCGGATAAACGGAGGTCGGATAGGAGAGGTCAGACTCTACTTACTCTAGTAGACTTGCTAAGGGGGTAAACGCTGCATTTTTTTAGTACAAATGTCCTACTTGGCACAGATGTTCCCTAGGGCAAATGAAAAATTTTCATCTAAAGAGACAATCTGTATCTATGCAAATAAGCCTTAATTTGCATAATTTATGCAAAAATAAATATAAAAATTATGAAAAAAAATATGTGCATCCAGCAGAAATACATAATTTGGGTAGAAGTATTCTATAGAGTAAGTGGAAAACAATTCCTGCAAAAAATTGATTTCATACCTATGTAAAATAAACATAAAATTTGCATAATTACGCAAGTTATTGTGCAAAAAATCTGCATTTTTGAGAGAATTTCAAAACTATTAAGCACTGGATCTTGTATTACAAAGTTTTAACCTGGGATGGATGTTCCTTGGGTCAAAAGTAAATAATTCATCTGAAGAGACAAACTGTCTCTATGCAAACAACCTGTTATTTGCATAATATGCATAACAATACCTACACATCTATAGATAATCAGAACAAACAAAAAGCCTTAATGTGACATGTCTTGAATCGCTTTGATCTTAATATCCAAAAAGCTAATAGAATAACACAATACTCTCACAACAACACTTTTCAGTTGCATAAATTGCTTCCATATTATTTAATTAACTTACGCATTTTATGCATAAAATTATGTAAATAAGCACACCAGATGTGAAATTTCGAAACATAGTGATCTTTGAAATTATTTTTGCTATCAATATTCCCTCATTGTATAAATGCTTTTGCAGGGTGGAAAAAAATAGCAATCGATAGTGACACTCTATGATTATGCAAATCTAAGTGTAGGGCCTACATGTGTATGAACAGATGCAAATCGGAAAAATATTGCTTACAAAAGGACTGTTTTTTCCCTTGCAAACAGTACACAACTGAGGTCATGGTTAGAAAAATCATTACAAAAAAACACTACCATAGTGAAAGTGAGAATTCTGATTTTTCATTGTATTTTTGTAGGCAATCAAGAGGCTTTTAACATCAAAACTGATCATAAACTTGTGCAAATTATGTGGATGCAAGGGTATCTGCACACATTAAGAACTTACAAGCTTGAGTTAGAAACAAAGTATGTTTCTGGAAAAAAAAAATGTTAACCTAGTATACTGTGAGCTACTATGGCATGGAAACTATGCTAGGAAGTTTTATACACAATAACATTTTGATAAGGCAATAAAATGCAAATTTTGTCATGTGAACAATAGGACTTATAGGAGATGTTATACTTTAAGTCAAATAATCTCAGTCTCTGACTTAAAAATCAGTCAATTTTCAACCATGAATCAGAGCAGAAAATAATATGTTCATAGCCATAAAAGAGTATATTCGATGGCTCTTTACAATTACTAGGATGTGATTTGTCAACAGATCGTCACAGTCTACTGTTTACGAGGATCGTAAATGTCATATTCTCCCTGGTTGTGATTGTTTTCCCCTAGGGATAATGTAACTGCCTGGCGGTCCAAAGAATGTTATTTTCCACCACATATCAGCTAATACTCGATGATCATGACCTACATGATCTTGAAGCTTTTTTCCAAAAAAATAATTATGTGAACTGGTTTAGTGTAAAGATGTCAGAGGTTAAATCAAAAGAAATACATAGGTAAAAAATGTAAAAGGTAAGAATGTCAGAGGTTATACATGTGTGCATCAAAATTAACTTCCATGCGACCCATACATTAAATGTAATGTTGGTGCACGTGACTATACTATGTCACTGAATTCCATGTCCTTTCCTACTTATCAAGAGGAAACAAAAAACACTTGACAGGGGAGGGCTTAACATTTTTTTCGCTAATCAACAAAGGTATCACTGTCAGGTAGAACATACATAAATATAAGTTTCATGATACCTTTATTCACATTCAAGATATGAAAGAAAAAGTGAAATATAGCACTTTCATCAGAGCTATAACATTTTGGCAGGAAATTTCCCAGTGAATATCCTTTAGGTAATACATGTATATAAATATTAAGCTTCAAAAAAAAAATCCTACAAGTATTGCAAAACCATGAGGGAAATAGAGAAATTTTTGAGGGCCCAATTTTACCTTGATCTTTGACCCCCTGACCTTTGGCAAATGACCCCCTAAATTCCCAAGAAAATCCCCGCCAGTAACAAGTTCCATGAAGATACCTTTAACTATTTGCGAAATACAGAGAAAAAAAAAAGGTGAAATTTTAGCATTTTTCACCTGAACTTTGACCTTTGGACCTCTTGGCCTGGAACTCTCTGGCGATCGAATCTTATTTTTGGTAGTGTATGCAGTCACTAAGTTTGAAAAAAATACCTTTCAGACATTGCATAGATATGGGGAATATAATGAAAATTTTAGCATTGACCTTGAACTTTTTGACCTTTGACCTCTTGTCGAGTTTACTTAAAAACTGCTTAATCACTTGCCCCCATTATACGTCATCTTTGGACCAGGTTTCGTGAAATTTGCATAATCCAGTCTTGAGTTATCGCGTAAACTGATACAATTTCTTAAGTCGACCTTGACCATTGACTTCTGGTACATTCGGGTATTAATATGCACAATATGCTAATCAGGTGGTATTTGCATAAACAAATAGTGTTTTGATATTTCAAAACCATTTTTCTTTTGACTAAAAGGAAATGCATACTACTTCCATAGTTTTCATAATAAAATGCAGTTCTTAGACTGTAAGAAAAACTTTGAAAAATATGTTTTTTACTTTACTTTCTTTAGTAATTTATGTAAAGTAGATGGTAATGATGGTTCAATTATTCAAATTATTTTCTCATTTTGTTTCATAAAGTGTTTCTAACGGGTTATTATCTATCTAGGATGAGATTTAAGGGGAGTTTCATTAAGGCTTTCATTAAGGCTTTTTGTTTGTTCTGATTATCTATAGATGTGTAGGTATTGATATGCATATTATGCAAATAACAGGTTATTTGCATAGAGGACAGTTTGTCTCTTCAGATGAATCATTTTACTTTTGACCCAAGGAACATCCATCCCAGTTTCAAACTTTGTACTACAAGATCCAGTGCTTAATAGTTTAGAAATTCTATTAGAAATGCAGATTTTTTGGGGCAATAACTTGCATGATTATGCAAATTTTGTATATTTTACATAGGTATGAAATCAATTTTTTGCAGGAATTGTTTCCCACATACTCTATAGAATACTTCTACCAAATTAGGTATTTTCGCTGGATGCACATATATTTTTAAATAATTTTATAATGTATTTTTGCATAAATTATGCAAATTAAGGCTTATTTGCATAGATACAGATTGTCTCTTTATATGAAAAAAATTCCAATTGTACAGAGGAACATGTGTGCCAAATAGGACATTTGTACTATAAAATGCAGCGATCACCCCCTTTTTTCGCCCTTAGCAAGCCTACTACTCTTTCAGACACAAAAACCGAGCGTTATAAGATCTTAATGTTTTTCTGGATACTACATTAAAGTTTTTCTGGCCGTTTTCATCTCTCCCCCTCAAGATCATTAAGCTTTACAAATTGATTTCCCAACACCGTCAGAGCAACGCAGTAAGTATAAACTATTGATGAAGGGATTGTTTGTTTGTTTTTTGTTTTTGTTTTTTGTTTTGTTTTTGTTTTTTTTGCTCAAACCGCATTCGGAGAAAAAGTTCCGGTAAAGAAACCTCTGTCCAGAATTATTATCGACAGGATTTATCAACTTTCTGACATCTTCAAATTCATGAAATTCTCCCCGTCGAGTTGTTTTTGCTTCAACTGAATGACAAATTGCCCCTACACTGACGTGAATGAGCTCCGTATCGATCAGTGTTTGAGTGGCAGCCATGACAAGGAAGAATTTTCAGCACTAGCTGTCGGGCTTAAGCTTGGTGGTCTGAGTGGATAAGACGCCTGTCCGGACATCAGGAGTCGTCAATCTTAATCTTATTTTCTGAAAGCCCGTTTCAGTGTCAGTTTCAGTTTCAGTAAGTTTTATTTCTCCACTTGTACATAACAGAAAATAAGTATAACAATATCAAACATATTTACAAGCCATGAAAATACAAACAAGATTTCACATTACAAGTGTATAATCATGTAAAATAATACATGAATTTCATTACAGATCTTTAAGTGTAGGTGGGGGAGACCGTTATCAATAAGCATACCGCTTGACTTGGGCAACAGCCTCTAAACGCCTTGTAACAATTTCTTTTTTTTAACTAAAGGAACGGAAGACACACACGTAGAACAATTAAACGTATATCTTTAAAGTATTTTAAATGTCATTCTTCTGAGCAGTTCTTAAGTTTCGGTTTTAAAAAGTGGGAAATTCCATTTTTAGCAGTCTTTTTAAAAGATGACTATATTTTAGAATAGTGTGAGTAGGTGTTTCTTAGAGGCCCCTTTTCATTTCATAGAACTGTTTTACGCATTGCTCATTTTCTACTCTGATAACTTTTCAAAGGAGAGTGATACTGCATGTATAGTTGGTATTCGTCATGAAAGGATGTGCTCAATGGATGTGGAAAATCTTAGCTTAATATCAGTTTTTCATCGTGTTTTTTTTTTCTCATTCATTGCATAAAACAGAACTTGAAAGCCTCTTTTTTGTGATAAATGCTTTTCAAAACAGGTGTGTAAGCCTATATCTTTTTTTCTTTATGATTGGACCGGTTAGTAAGATGCAATTGAATTGAGTTATACATAATTAAGAATATAATTATATATATCATAATACATAACAGTCTGCTACTTCTAGCATATGCCTTCAAATAAAAATACATGTCTGGCGACTTTTCTTGTATTTGTTATGGGTCACAAATTATATTTGTCTTTTAGACGAGTTGTAAAAAAAAAATCTACATTCATAGAATGATCGCCCTATTTAACAAGTTACGAAAACATAACAAAATCAAACCTTAGTTTTTGTTCGTAAATATCCAGATTATAGGCAACATAAAGTCCCTTTCTCCACAAGCAAAAAGACAAAAACAAAAACAAGGCAAAAGCGGACTTGCAAACGACCTATCATGATATTGCAAACTTGGGGTTCTTGTCGGTTATCAGCCAACAGGGGATCGGAATACAACCAGTTGGTGAGAGACCTGCTGTCTTACTACGGCCCGCCAAGCAAGAGACCAGTCGCCAACACCTCTCAGACAGTAGACGTTTATTTCAGAACGCTGATTGTGCAGGTCATCGAATTCGTAAGTGCAATTGATATCGCATCAACTCTGTCTGTTTAATTTGAGTTTACTTCATATTTGACTCGATTATATTGCACAGAGTGAAATGAAACAAACAGAAGAGTTTAAAGTAAGGATTTCATGGAAAATTATTCATGTTTTCGCGAACTAATTGTATACAATCCGTTTCACATATAGAAAACTTACGAATAAAGACCTGAAATTATCCTCACAAGCATATCACCCTTTTATTTTCCTCCTTTTCATTGTATGTACATTGAAAATGGCATGTTTTATATGTTCACGAATTGTAACAACTAAAAGATAAATGTCACGTCATGTCATTAGCATATTGACTGCATTATCTTTTAGTAATCCCATTCCCATTTTAACTGATTGACAAATTGCCCTATATCAACGTAAATCAATCAGTTGCAATGAAAACATTTCGTCGGAAGAATTCATGAATTTGAAGACATTCCCATTTTTTCTTCATATTTCCCTCGCAGAACGAAATATCTCAGACGATTTCATTGAACGGATGGACTGCGTCTGTAAGTACATGTATTCTCTGTTGAAAGAATACTTCGATATAATACAAGAGTGATGGCATATCATACGTCTAACATAAAAAACAAACAAACATCAAATCCGACAAATATCCTTTGGAACGTAGACAAGTATTATGATTGAGGACTGCTGGAAGCCTGTGTGCTACATGAGTTTAACATTTGTTAAAGGGATCGTATAGTTTTGGTTGAGAAATAACTTCAGGTCTCTAACATAGTGTGTGTGTGTGTGTGTGTGTGTGTGTGTGTGTGTGTGTGTGTGTGATACTGAGAAACATCTTATAAAATATAAAAGAGCATGTAATTCCAACAGGGATTCAACGTTTATTTGATGAACAATTTGTTTGATATGACTGAGATATGTAAAACAGAGCAATCCTAATAAAAGGTGGATGGGACCCACCTTTTATTAGCATCGCTTTGTTGTTTGTTTTTGGACGTCTCAGCCATTCCAAAACCGATTTTCATCTACTCAACGTTGAATTTCTCTTTAGGTATGATCTATGCTATTTCAAAAGTGGTTTCTTGGTTCACTTTGTATCTCACAAAAACTCAAAAGGCCAATCTTCATATCTACCGATTCTATACTATCCCTTTATGTCTTAAGATGACGATACATTATCAGTTGCTCCACTGTAGTTGCAAATGGTTACGTCTTAGTAACCTTAAGACAGACAAACATAGTTTTAAGAAAGCAAGCTTTGAAATGGTACATAGGCCTAGTGATGAAATCAACCGGTCGGGTTGTTCAAAACCCAACAGTCTGATCGACATGAAAGGTCTAAAGATATTCAAATAATTCTAAATTCGGGTTGTGATGGAGGGAATTAAACTCGAGCAGACTTCACAGCCGTTATTAAATCATTAGTTCATACACCCTCTGTCATCATCGCAGGCACTGTGCAACAGCCAAAGGAGAGCTGCAGAAATCTTGGTGTCATCTTGGATTGCAACATGACTCTTAATAGTCATGTATCATGTGTCACTAAGTCAGTAAGATATCAACTGCGAAACCTTTCACAAATCCGTAAGTTTCTTTCCCAAAAAGCAACGGAAATGGTTGTGCACTCTCTCATATCGTCAAGACTAGACTTCTGTAATTCAATATTCGCCAACCTCCCTGATTATCAAATCAACCGACTTCAACGCCTTCAAAACTCCGCTGCCAGACTGGTCACGCTAAGCAAGTCATCATCCCACATCTCACCCATCCTCCAGAAGCTCCACTGGCTTCCGGTCAATGCCCGTATCCAATTCAAGATTCTCCTTCTTGTTTACCAAGCACTACATGGCACAGCTCCACAATACATCCTGGACTTAATACAGCCCTACACTCCACCAAGGCAACTACGCTCCTCAACCTCTCGTCTGCTTCACATTCCACGTATATATCACAGTTGGGGGCACGGTCTTTCTCATACATTGGACCTTATCTATGGAACAGTCTCCCACTTAACATCCGTCAGGAAACTTCGTACTCTCACTTCAAGACTCTAGTGAAATCATATTTGTTTAATTCTAGTTTTTGTTAATGTTAATGTATTATTATGTGGACTTGGTTTGGATGGTTGTACACAGTATGTGTTGAAGTACGCAGGCTCTCATGCGCCGAGAGTATCATTAATGATAGATACGGCGCATTATAAATGTACTTTATTATTATTATTATTATTAACGGCCTAGGCCCCTCCGATATGCAGGCAGTAGAGTCCGATGCTTACCAACATAGGAACCTCAATTGGTCCGATTCAAAACCAAACAAAAACAAACAAGCAATGTTAATAGAATGAAAATATATATAATAATCCCAAATAGGTTCTTGAGTAAAGTAAGCAATCTCTGGGCTGTGGTGCGCATGAATTGCCTCTTCAGAATACCTCGTGGCAGAATTATTACAGATTATACATTCATAACATGCATACAAGATTATCTAAAATCTCTGTGATCTTCATATAACACTAAGAGCTCTTTGGTATAATGAGTTCGATGAAGTTGGTAACCTTTGAATGCTGTTGAATCTGGGACAGAACCTAATGAAAATGTTCAACTGTTTCTGGGACGTTACAATATTCACACGTACCCGACGCATGTTGGTTTATTTTACACAAATTGTCATACCAACCTAAGTTCTCCATCCTGAGGTAATATACAATCGTCTCAGCCCGTCTGTCATTCAAAGTGCATGAATAGGTCTGAGAAACCTTGATCGGATCTATACGTTGATAGGATCTATACGTTGGTTGATCGGATCTGTACGTAGCCTTTTGTCAAGGCACTCTCGCCCAGCCGAGCGCGACCGGGCCCCCACTCGGCTGCTCTCTTCACCATACAGCGAGAGAGCCTTGACAAAAGGCTAATCTATACGTTGCATTTAATACTCAGTACTAGATTAGAGATAGATTTAATATTAGAGTTCCGGCATTCAGGTAGCTTCATCGAGGTTTAGTTTTCATCATTAGGCTGTGGTTCAACGGAATGCATGAATCAACCCATCGATTTACTGTGGTGGCTTCAGATCGTATCGTCATACATTTTGTATACCTCTGATTGTAACTGCGTAGAGAGAGAGAGTGAAATAGTTGACTAAAAAAAGTAACAAATTTGCTAATTCGAGACAGGAACATTGACGTCAATCTTCAGAAACGTGTCGCGTATTCAAAGACCAGTTACAAATTTGGCGACTGAAAGGCCTTTAATTATTGGGTTCTAAATAACCAAAAATGTAGAGCTAAAACCATTTTTTCTTTGTTTTTCTCTTTACGAAATATCATAAAGGGATACTAAAACTAATCAAAAAGAGGAGCCAACCAGGGACATGTGATTTATTTTATTCGATGGGTAAAAATAAGAACCACAACGATCTGAATGGAGTCAAATATCTTCGAATTGTGCTTAATAACAGAAGGGATGTATTGAATGCTGTTTAAATGGATATAACAGAGCAGATTAATTGTTGAACAACGTTGTGTGTAACCAGAAAGCTTTTAATTTACCACGATCTCGAGTTAACAAGGACACAACTTCCACGTCAAATAGGGACTAACATTGCATGCCAAAGCAAATGAAACAGATAAATAATAATAAAAAAAACCCGGTCAATTGATAATAACAGTTTTGTAGACCCGTTACCGAAGAACAATTGCGAGATATCTCAACAACGAGCAATTTTCTCATTGGAACCTTTTTTTTTTTTTCATTTGCCCGTTGTATAACTTAGGAGTGGAAAGATGAATTTTTGAAATGGGACCCTGCTGATTACGGTGACATTGACCACATCGTAGTGGAGAGTAGTTTAATATGGAAACCGGATCTAAACCTCGTGGAAAAGTAAGCATTCTTATTATTTCATAATTCTTGCTATTACCATCTACAAACTGCTATAAGGAATACTTTTAATGTGTCTTTGTGTTTGCTTCTTTGTGTGTGTTAGTTTATTAATGACTGCGCGTGTGTGTGTGAAACTGCGTATCATGTATTTCAATCCTCAAGAGCTGATTATAAAATAAATTCAGAGTAAAATGCAAAATCTTATTTGAGAACAAATTTGCAATTCAAAACAACTCCGTACATTTCTTGAATAGCCAGGACTCAACATTATTATTTTTTTTTTCCTGGCGACCCGTTCTCTGCGGGCCACTATAATCTTTGAATTTGAAATTTGTCGGCCCGAGTAAGAAATGTATGCCGTCCGAAAGAGAAAAAAAAGGAATCTTAGCTGCCCAATAGGGACACAATTAACTTTTTTGATCTTTGGTGGCCCGACATCAATTTCCATAGAAGTCCCGGACCACCGGGCCAACGCCAATGTACATCCCTGATTTATCACTATGAATCCTTGTCCTTTTGCGATTAGTTAGTGACAGAAATCCTAAATGTCCGTTGATCTTGACGCGATTCCTTTGTCTATGACAGTGTATCTCCCGGCTTCATTCAGCAAAATGATCAGCCTGTCTATATCTACAGCGACGGGACGGCCGTGTGGTACGTGCCGACGATCACGACCACGTCTTGTCGTGTCAATGTTCGTTACTTTCCCTTCGATTCTCAATCCTGCACTCTGACGTTCTCCTCCTGGCTGTACGACAGCAGAGGTTTAAATCTCCTCTTCTTGAATGACACGGGAGATTCGGAGGTAATAATAATCATTATGCACTACTTTAACTTACGTACAACATGATTATGAGTGTTTCATGATATCCAGCGAGGCGGCTACCCAAGGGGTCTAGAATCCCGTTTTTCAGTTATTAATGAAGTCTTTCTTAAAGTATGTTAGCAATAACAGTTATAATTACGTGTATAGTATTCATAAGGTTCGTGATTCCGAGGATTCGATTTTAGGCACGCTCCTTCTGTTTTCGGATCCACGAACCGTATTTTCTTTTCGGTTTAAGATACCTTCGGAATATAGGAACCATAAGGAATCATAAGGAACCATATTTCATTTTTGACATTAAATTAAACCTAACGTTATACGTGTATTCAAGTAAACGACGGAACCAACGCTTTAGAGCCAGTAACGAATGTTTAATTTACATTGTACCATAACTGGACACGTTGCGACTATTCTTCTCTGTTCTTGATTGTTTTTCTCGTTATGACGGCATATTGATTGTTTGTTTGTTTTTGTTCTTATCGTTGGATCAGTTCTTCGAAAATGGTGTCTGGTCCATAAGCGTGACAGCCAAAGCTCAGGACAGGTATTACCCGTGCTGCATCCACCCGTACCGGCTCATAGTTTACACCGTTCACCTCCATCGCCATTACCAGCATTACCTCTTCAACATGGTGATACCCGCTGGGCTTCTCTCCTTCCTCAACGTCGCCGTGTTCCTCGTCCCCCCTGAGTCCGGGGAGAAGATTTCGTTCGCTGTGGCCAATCTTCTATCCGCCATCTTATTCCAGCAACTCGTCAGCGAGTTCATGCCTCCCCTCGGATCGTCTATACCTCTCCTCGGTGAGTCCACTAGAAATTTGGATCTAGTTTACCAAATGACATTTCATCAAGTGTTTTGTCAGATTTCCTTTCTGACAAACTATAAGCTACTGAAATCCTTGCATCCTATTGGATGAGAGCAAATTTTTCAGAAAAAAATTCTGACCAAACCCTTCATGAAATGCCCCCAGGTCCTCAACAGAGACGTAGTTATTTTGTATGGCTATCAATTCCTTATGATAGTAGTAGACCTAGTAGTAGTAACGACAATATTATGATAATGATATGATATGATATCATATCATATCTTAGTATTATGATAATAACGTTAATAGTTATGATAATATATAGTAATACAGTATAATCTTTATCCAGGGTAGCTAGCCTCTACAGGTGCCCATTAAAACATCTGGGTCGATAGGGGCACGCACGGTGGGTAGAGACATCTTGTCCACGGACTGCAGAAGGTATAGCATTTGACGGGATTCGAACGCGGGACCTGACCGATTGAAAGTCAGTTTTTTTTTCCCCAGTGCCATTTAAGATATGCCCCCTTTCAATGCGCCGAGACGCATACGATACATTGTGTTACATCGTTTTACGTATAGGCGTGTTATGTTTAAAAGAAAGTATACTTATATTCTCATCAGCTCATCGTATAAGTTGTGCAAAAAACCAAATAAACTCGCCTAAGATGAATAACGCGTTTTGTTGTTGTTGTTGTTGAAAATTGAAACATGAAAATTGAAACACTTTTCACAGGTATCTACTTCATGTTCAGCGTTATGGCGAGTTATTTCTCTCTCACCGTTGCCATGGTCGTGCTCCGTGTTTACCACACAGAAGAATCATACCCAATGCCACGGATACTGCGCATGTCCACCGGTATTGCATCACCGCCGAAAGATGATTCCGACCGTACAACAATTAAGCAAGACGTCATCACGAATGTCGCGGATAAGTCGCGCAGTTGCAACGGAACAGAGACGGACCTCGTGGTGGAGAACGGAAGAAGAAGCATCGAACCCAACGAATGGCAGCGGCTCGCTCATCGCATAGACCGCTGTCTGTGTGTCGTTGTCTCTATTTGTACTGTAGCGGTAGATGTTTATGTGGTCGCCATGTATCTTGTCCGAGTATAAAGAGAAAGTAACAAAAGACAGTTTTTTTTTCAGATTTAAAAAACAACAACAATCTGTCAAAGTTTTGAGCAGTACAGATCAACCGCTCACGATATTGTTGTGGAGTTTTGTTTGTTGTTGTTCTTATGGGGTTTCGTTTGATGTCATATTTAAGTGTAGTTGTAGGCCATTGCAGTTGAAGTGATCAATATGTACCGAATCCATTCTTTTCAAAAGATTAATCTTTTAAGAAATGAATACTAACAACGTAGTCCTAATACCCAGGTAAGCCTTGGGATGGGGGCTGTTTGTTCCCCACAATTTTGGCTTGTCAAAAATGAAAAGAAGAAAAAGGAACCATGACTTTCCGACGATCGATGTACACTCAACAAAAAAGGAAAGCAAACACTTTTTAACTCATATTTTTCATAGAATATTAGGCTGAATATTGATATTTATATACAATGTAAAAGGCAATTTAATTGGCTTTTGACCTATTACAGTAGGTCAATAAATGAAGATACTTTAAGCTGAGTGAACACATTCATTTTTCTCTTCCAAGGCACATTAGTAAAAAAAAAAATGCAAAAATGGACAAGTTTTCAACCATGCGTTTGTGCTCTTCTGTATAACAACGAGAACAAAAAGAAAAATCCAATGCAAGGAGAAACACAAATTGATTTGGAAAAAAAAAAAAACACTTACAATGTTTTGCAGCCCAAAAGATAAAGGAAGGCAAAAAATAATCTACACGATGCAGACTTTTCCATCAAATCCAAATTCGAATGACTTCAGAGAAGAGGCAATTTGCTCAAAATTGGTAGAAATTGAAATGTCATTTTAAATGAAACACATTGAAAGTGTTAACTGGTCCTTGAATTTGTTTCATGGTTTCTGAAATTTCGAATTCAAAAGAATGAAATGAATGAAAATAAAAACTTTACATTTACCACCTTTGCAATTTACTCCATAATTATGTCGTTTGAATTTAAGCTGACAGTAAAATTCATACTTTCCCCCCTTAGTTTCCCACTTTGTTCTTGTTCGAGGATATGAATCGATAAAAAGGAACGAAAACTTGTTTTTTTTTTACCATTCATTCATGTCTCGCATTGTGTTAAATTGGTCTTTTATCATTGCTATCTTGAAGGGCATTTGCGAATGAATGACTAAAGGTCAAATGCCGCAATTTTTACTTTTGTGCCTTGGAAGACAATAAGGAATGTATTCACTCATGTGCAAAATTTCGATCCTTTGTATCAACCTACCAAGTCGATAGGGAATTGAATAACCTTTAACATGGTATATGACACAAATATTTTTTTATCAGTATTTTCTATGTAAAAAAAAATATGCGCTGGAAAAAGTGTTTACTTTTTAAAAAAAATTTTATTGTTGGTATTATTTTGCGGAGTGTAGGCCTATATCATTAACCAATCACAATAACTACGCATGACCCCCTCCCCGGCCCGCAGCTACCCATCTCCCGCCCCCTCCACTGAAACTCGTTCCACGGCCCCAGCCAAGTGATGCACACCCTATACTGTATTCTCAATGTTAGTCCTCACCATCAGTTTCATTTTCATCTTCTATTGCTACTGACGGTTTCTGTAAATCGTTTCGCTCTATGGAGATCTACTTGCGGTGAAAGTAGTGGAAATTCTGCCGAGTGTGCTATTATTTCTAGATGAAATCAGGTATCTTCTGCTTATATAATAGCCTCTCCCCCGTTCTAGTATAAATATGTATTTCACCATAGCAGAGTTTATCCAATCCAATTTATTCTGTTCATTTTCAGTGTGTGGATGTTCAGAAGCTTAATCATCCATTCTCTAAAAATAACCGCACCGTTCGCATAGATGGCTCTATATTAACTAACTCAAACAGACTGAATGGCAGAGGTGGAGGTGAAGGATTAACTCGTTAAGAATGATTTAAGTTATGGCATTTTTTTAAAGATTTGATGGTTAGGCCTACACGTACATTTTGTGTGTGTGTGTGTGTGTGTGTGTGTGTGAACTTTATTTTTTGAACTTGATCTTCCAGGTGACAAAAATATTGTAACTTTATTTATTGTATGAAAACAAAGCCGAGAAAAGCATTTTGTAAATGTTTTAAAAGCTAATGGATACATTAAAAGGAAACCCAAACCCTGACATAAATGCGGTTTGAGTAAAAACAACAATATCAGTAGAACACATCAGCGAAAGTTTGACGAAAAATCGGACAATCTTTAATCTATAAAGGAGATATAGGGAGAATTCCACAAAATGTTATTTTTCACGAAAAGTACACATTCCGTCGAATTGTTACTGACACAAGCACTGTTGACAGATATTATTATTTCCCCTGCTGTCTGAAAGAGCTCTCCGGACTTGATTGCAACCTTGTCATGGTCGGAGAGCTTGTGTGTCTCAGTGACCCCTAATGCTATGCCAGCTGAAGATTTATCTCCTGGTAGGGCCACCCAAGCTGGACAGGTCGAAGGGTAGAGGCCAGACAAAGAGCAATCCACTGGTCCTCCAGGTTGGGGGTTGAGCACAGGCTAACAGCCCTGTCCTGTAAAAAACAACTTGTTATGGAAACAGCAACGAACAAAATCAAGAACTTCAGGCGTGATGGGCTTCCAACTTCATCAACAGATGTATTTATGGATGGCAGTGGTGAAAGCCGCAAGGAAACCACTGGCAGGAAAACAGAAGTTCTAAATGCCAAACATAGTACTAAGACAGGTTACTGGAATGTGAGGACACTGTATGAAACGGGAAAGCTGGCACAAGTGACAGCAGAAAGGAGGAGCTATCAGATAGATATTCTTGGCATCAGTGAATGCAGATGGACAGGATCCGGTAAGATTACCACCTACAGTGGAGAGACTGTCCTGTACCCTGGGAGATCGATGACAACCAACATCACGAAGGAGTTGTAATTATATTGAAGAAGTGAGTTGAAAACTGTATTTTAGAATGGAAACCTTTTAGCAGTAGGCTGATCAAAGTTAGATTCTCGTCCTTCGGTAAGGCATCATGAACATGCGGCGCGCTAACCGATTGAGCCACATGGCTCTCAAAGATTGAAAGGAAAGCAAATCAGTGCCCCAATTCTTCAGTGTTATGCTCCAACCAACGACAGTGATGAATCTGCTCAAGATGATTCTAAGAACAATTACAAGCTGAGTTAGACAGAATTACTGGACATGACATGAAAATTGTAGTGTGGGACTTGAATGCAAAAGTAGGTAACGACATCACCAGCTTTGAAAGAGTTATGGGAAGATATGGTTATGGAAATATGAACGACAGTGGTGAAAGGTTGCTTGACTTTTATGGAACAAATGATTTGGTCATAGGAGGGACACTTTTTCCACACAAGAACATCCATAAACTGACTTGGATCTCACCAAATGGCAGAGACAGGAACCAGATCGACCACTTCATGATAAATGGTACCTGGAGAGACTCGCTTCTTGATGTCAAAGTGAGGAGAGGAGCTGATGTCAGCAGCGACCATTATCTTGTAGTGGCATCATTAAGAGTAAAACTTAGGAGAGCAGGCATCCAGAAAACAGGAAGGAGACAGTTTGATGTATAAAAGCTCAAGTTCCCAAGACCAGAACTTCGTTCTGCAACTGAAGAACAGATTTCAAGCTTTAGCAGACCTTGATGACAATAACCAGGAAATTGATGAAGTGTAGGAGAAAACCAAGACAACATTTTTGTTCAGACAAGTGAAGAGTGTCTATGCTACAAAGGAAAGGAAAAGAAAGAATGAATATCAGCAGATACATGGGACACCATAAAAAGCGGAAAAGAGTAAAGAAGCTTGTTATCAATGAAAAGTCAGAACGGTTAAAGCAAAAGTACAATTTTAAATATCAGGGAATGAATAGAAGGGTTCAAAGAAAGGCAAAATCAGATAAAAGGAGTTATTTAGATGGTCTAGCATCTCAAGCAGAAGATGCCGCGAAGAAAGGGGAACATACAGCTAGCGTAAAGTCTACAAACAACAACAAACAACTACAAACAAAGACAGATACACCAGTTCTTGATAAACAGGGCCAGATACTTACCACAGAACCAGAAAAAGAGGCTCGATGGGAACATTTCAGTGAAGTGCTTAACACACCGCCAAAATCTGTTGAGGCAAACATTCAAGAAGCAGAAGAGGACCTTGACATAAACACTGATCCCCATCTAAAGATGGAATTATCTTTGCCATTAAGTCGTTAAAAAATAGCAAATCTCCTGGACAGGACAACCTCAATGCAGAATTGTTTAAAGTAGAGCCAGAGATTGCAGCTGGATATCTTGCACCACTCTTAGCGTGACTCTTCAAAGCTGTGTGGGAAAGGAAACAAATTCCAGGAGACTAGTCCGAAGGTGTAGCCTAATTGTCAAAATTCCAAAGAAAGGAAACCTAAGGAACTCTAATAGCTGGTGTGGAATTACTCTTTTTTCGATACCTAGCAAGATTTTTTTTTTCAAAGATCATTGTAAAACGTCTGAGAGATGAAGTCGACCAAGAGCTCAAAGAGGAACAGACATGATTCCGCAGAGGAATGGGTGCATCGACCAAATTTTTGTACGTAACTGTGTAATATCATCGAACAGCGCACAGAATGGCAAAGACAGATTTACATAAATGACTTTGAGAAGGCGTTCGATAGTATCCACAGAGAGAGATTGTAGCAAATTCTGCTCATGTATGGAATACCACATGATATACTAGTCATAAAGTTTTAAGTGAAGTCTGGAGTAAGACAGGGCTGTACGTGTCATGTCTGCACTTCTCTTCATAATTGCCATTGACTGAGAAATGAAGCGAACAGCTGAAGAGCACTCAAGAGGTATCAGATGGTCCATTTTCTAAACCTTAGAAGACCTTGATTTCGCTGATGATCTTGCATTACATTACGTTGCAAAGACAACACGCCTGAGTGAGCAAATTGGCCTGAAGATAAACGAAAGTAAAACAGAAGTGACAGCATTAAATAACTTCAATCCATATCTATACATACAGTATATATCGACAAAGAATACGTGCGTGAAAGCGGAGAGACCAAGCGGGGAAGAGTGTGGGAGGGGAGTATTCATTCTTACATGGAAAAAAGGACCTCTATAGTCACTTTGATGTTCGTGCTCTTCCATCAAAGTTGGCGATAAGCCTGTGGTCAGCCTTTGATCATGATATTTTCCCCTCCCATCTTTTTGTCTCTGCTATTTTTCCCTCTCTCTATCTCTCTCTCTCTCTACACACACACACATACACACACACACACACACACACACACACTATATATATATATATATATATTCAGTCTTGTTCCAAACATTGTAGTCGCTCCGCACATTGTCAGTACTAGATATAGCAATAACAATGTCACAATAGAGGACTGACATCCCTGACGAAGGGAGAGGCCCCCGAAAATTTGTATTTTGAATAAAAATCAAGGCAATTGGCATTTAATGCATTCCTCTATTGTGACATTATATACATAAGTGCATACATATCTCTCAACATTTACACACACAGACACACACCTGTATCTAATGATGTGCTGTATGTTACATATTTTGATCATATCACTGTTGGTGGCACTGCATCCACCACACCTGAACTACTAATAAGTATTTCTAAATGACACCAAAGACAATTATGACAATTATGAAAATGATTGTTGTTGTCGACCCTGAGGAAGACGTATGTATTCGTCGAAAATTTGGTCAGAATAAATAGCACTGTTGGACTGAAATGCATTACTACCCTATACTTCGTCATCTTTCTTTTATTATATATAAATTATATAATGAAACATCGTCTTTCGTGCATGTTTGTTGGTTTAACGTGAATAGAAGAACAACTGCTATTTATTGGTGAGATGAGACAATTAAGGGCAGGGGGATTTAAGATAGCTCAACAATTACTTTTATTTATCATCCCTCATCGATTGGGAGGCAACCGTGGTAATTCCCTGCCGAATGTCAAGTAACTCCCTGTGGTGGGATATAACAATTTCGCAACACAGATAAAACTTCTGCAGTTGATCCCAAAATGTCAAATTAGAAGCCAAATCAAAAGTCTATAATCCTCTTACACGAGTCTAGGTCTTTGTACAATGCTACCCATTATTTTCCTCCCGGAGATCAATTCATGGGTCAATTATTGTATTCAAGTCGTTAACGAGTGTTTCAAAACATTGGGATGTGAGTGAGAATAAGCGGGCTGGAACGTTGAGGATTTATCGGTCACGCAGGCAAGATCAAACCCGTTGACGACTCCCGAGTATACTCATGCGAGTGTCTATGAGGAAATATACGTGTTGCAGCAAAATTATCCCGTCCTCAACGGGTTAATTACTGCACGCTGCAAAGGACAACAATGGAGTACACTGCTCTGTGAAGCTCAAGGTGTCTCCGCTCTTGCGTGAAGCAACATCAGCTTTAAAATGACGATTTCGTCCTTTCAGTGGTAGACCTACTGGACAGATCTGTAGATAATAACACCTTTTTTTTGACAGAAAATCTATATAATAGGGCTTAAGTAGGCCATGATGATACCAAAACCCACCATTTTGCGTAAGTTGACCGAACTGCACAAGACCGTTAGTTGGACAGGCAAATTCTATGGTGATGGGTCACTCCTATGGGATTGCGTGTCACCTGAGGATCCTGAAGTCCCCAGTTGTGATTTTCATGGTCTCGCTTCTTGCTATCTTTTCAAAGACAACGGGAAACAACACTTTCAAAAATGCTTCTCATCAAGGCAATAACTGTAAGTATACCATCGAAGAGTAATGAGTTCATAACCAAAATCTACTTATGACGCATATAATTATACATTAATACTCTTTCAGACACACAAAAAGAGCCCTGTAAGATGCACGTATTGTCCTGGATACAAACGATAAATCTTTCACCCTTTCTCATCCCTCCCCTCAGGGCCTCAACGTCATTAAAACTTACAAGCTGATTTACCAAGTAACACCATCAGTTTCAGTAAGATACATGTACATGTGATTGGTGAAGGTATCAATTTTTGCTCATCCGCATTCGGAAAAAAAAAAGGTCCGGAAAAGAAACTTCTGTCCAAAATTATCATCAACACGATTTATCAACTTTCTCACATCTTCAAATTCATGAAATTCTCCTGTCGAGTTGTTCTTATTTCAACTGAATGACAAATTGCCCTACATCGACGTAAATGAGCTCCGTATCGATCACTGTTTGAGTAGTAGCCACGACACAGAAGAATTTTCTGCTCTTGGTGTCGGACAGAAGCTCGGCGATCTAGTGGAAAAGACGCCTGTCAGGAGATCAGGAGGTCGTCAATCTTAATTTTATTTTATTTATGAAAGAGCATTTCTTCTATTTAGTTCTTAAGTTTCGGTTTAAAAATTTGAAATTGTATTTTTAGCAGTTTTTTTTTTAATAGACTGTAATTTTTTGAAGAATAGTGTGACTAGGTTTTTCTTAGAGGCCCCTTTTCATTTCATGAAGCCGTTTTACGCAATATTTTAGATAAAGAGTTCTCTGTAATAGACACTTCCAAAAGTTGTATTTACCTGTGACAGTTTCGACGACGGGCTGTCATCTTTCTCAAACGATGACTAATCCTCAACTAAGAAATTGGAATCGAAACTGTCACAGGTAAATACAACTTTCGGATGTGTCTAGAGAACTGTCTCTTTATCAACCATCCTTATGAACTTATTTCGCGTTTTAAGCATTGCTCATTTTCGACTCTGATAACTTTTCAAAGGATAAAGATACTGCATGCAAAGTTGGTATCAGTCATGAATAGGATGTGATTAATGGATGTAAAAAATCTTAGCTTCATCTCAGAATTCCAGCAATGTGGATATTGCAGAGTTTTACGGGTTTTTTTTTTTTGTCTCACTCATTGCACAAAATACAAATTGAAATCCTCTTTTTTTGTCTCTCTCTCTCAATGAACGCTTTTCAAAACAAGCGTGTAGGCCTACAGTCTTTACATTTTTGGACCAGTTAGGAAGATGCATTTGAATTGAGTTATACATGATTTTAAAGCTTAGTGTCTGTTCTTTATAGCATAATGCCTTTGACTAAAAATACATGTTTGGCGACCTTTTATTGGTTTTCTTATGGGTCACAAATTACATGTATATTCGTATTTAAGACAAGCTTACAAAATTCCCATTCATAGAAAGATCGCCGTATTTGACATGTCAAGAAAACATCAACTGCAACAACAACTACACTATTAAAACAAAACCTTAGTTTTTGTTCTTAAATATCTAGATTACCAGCAACACAAGTCCTTTTCTCCACAAGCAAGCAAGCAAGAAAAAAGGGGGAAAAAAAGGAGTGGGGGGGGGGGGGGGGGTGTGAAAGCGGACTTTCAAGCAACATGCATTGACTATATAAACAGTTTTAACATCATGAAATTGCAAACTTGGGGTTCTTGTCGGTTATCAGCCAACAGGGGATCATACAACCAGTTGCTGAGAGACCTGCTGTCGGACTACGGCCCGCCAAGCAAGAGACCAGTTGCTAACACCTCTCAGACAGTAGATGTTTATTTCAGAACGCTGCTTGTGCAGGTCCTCGAATTTGTAAGTGCAATTAATATCGAATCAGCTCTGTTTAATTCAAATTCACTCAATATTTGAATCGACCCTATGGGACAGAGTGAAATGAAACGAACATAAGAGGGTTTTATGGAGAAGTTATTCATGTTTCGACAACCAGTTATATGCAATCCGTACCACATATGAACATAATATGATTTATATCATGACGCGAATATCCTAACAAGCTTTTGTATGCATCATAAGAATGTCAGCCTTCTACATCCCCCATCTTATGTATGGACGTTGAAAGTGGCTTATTCTATACGTTCTCGAATTGTTACAGTAAAACGATTATATATCATGTCATGTCATGAGTACTGAGTATCTTATTTCGTTGTTTTAATCTTATTCCCCATTTTTCAACATTATTCCTTCACAGAACGAAATATCTCAAACTATTTCGTTAAACGGATGGACTGCGTCTGTAAGTACATGTATAATACTCTGTTAAAAGAATAGTTCGATATGATACAAGGGGAGGGGATATTTTGTGTCTGACATTCCCCGCAAACTCATCAAACTCAACAAATATCTTTTTGCAACGTATACAAGAATTACGATTAAATGCAGATTTAAAGATTCCCGAAAGCCTGTATATAATATGCTCGTGCGTGAGTTTGACATTTTTTTTTAATTTTCCAGACTCTAAAGATGACGGTGTATGATGATTTGCTCCTGTTTAGTTGCAACATGCTTAACTCGGTAACGGTCAGGCAAACATGGTTTTAAGAAAATAATATGGGTAATCTTTGAAGATATAATTATACTGATAAGATCAAGTGGTTTGGTTGTTTAGCACTGTTAATCAATTCAAAACGCAACAGTTTGATCGATGTGACAGGTTTAAAGGCATTCCAAAAAATTAAACTTTCGATGATACAAAAGAATTTAAAGAGGAGTTCTTGATCTTGAGCTTCATTCCGGTATCTGATAGCTGATCACAGCCCCACCCCCCCCCCCAAAAAAAAGAATAATTATACAACTAAAAGATGAATAAATAGATAGATCAATAAATAAAACACAGCTTGCAACGAGAGATGTCCACGGCAGACAAGACCTTGTCCCTCCCCCTTTACTTGAAAAAGTCAGCAACAACTGCAGTGTCGTTATCAAGGTATAAGCCATGTTTGAAGCTTCTATTTTTACGTGGGTGTGACAAATTTCTCACTGATCCGTAACCTGTTCATTGTAATCGGCCTTGATTCGGTTCCATTGAATCAACAAAGTACAGCGTACAGATCCGGCTTTCAGGTAGCTTTATCAAGCGTTAGTTTTGATGATCAGACTCTGGTTGAATGTATCAATAATTAACCCATCACAATCCTCGGAGAATTCTATACTACTGAAATTATCGTCGTTATCATGATCTATTTATCTATTATCAATTTATTCATCTATATTAACATATTTTGGGAGGATAACAAGGTCACCACGTGAATGCTGTGTCATATCATGGTTCTCTCCAATCCGAGTTTAAAAAGCACAACAACGAAATCATATTACATAAATATGACAATTCTGACAAATATACAAATTGGTTATTAGTAACTCTGTTTAAATTGCGAATCTTGTGATGGAGAAAAAGTGAAATACTAGTTAAATGCATCTGATTTGAATGACATCACTCAATTCAGCACAAATCTGCTCAGAGACAGAAACAGCAACAGCAACAGCGAACATAACATCTAACAGGCTAATAACATAGAAAACAATAACTGGTCTGTTTTAATTGATTATAAAAGTTCTGTAGACCTGTTAGGGAGCGGAATTGCAAGATATCTCAACAACAAAGCACCATTTTCTCTTTTTTCATTTGCCTGTTGTAACTTAGGAGTGGACAGACGAATTTTTGAAATGGGATCCTGCTACTTACGGTGACATTGACCGCATCGTAGTGGACAACAGTTTAATCTGGAAACCGGATCTAAGCCTCGTTGAAAAGTAAGCAATATCATTTTCATACACTTCTTGATATTACCGCAAACGACTTTTATAAGAATTATACTTTTCAAAGTATGCATGTGTTTGTTGTTTCTGTGTATGCGTGTGTGTGTATGTGTGTGTGCATAATGGGTGTGTCATGTATTTTAGCTCTAAAGAACTGCTTATATTCAATAGATTGAGAGTAAGAATCAAAATCTTCAGTAATAATTTGCTATTCAAAACTCAGTACATTATTTGTTAAATAGCCAGGGCTCAACATTATTTTTTTTTTTTTTTTGCTCCTGGAGGCCCGTTCTCTGCGGGCCACTATAATCTTTGAATTTGAAATTTGTTGGCCCGAGAAAGAAATGTAGCGGTCCGAAATGAAAAAAAAAAACACACCAAACAAACAATATATGACAATCATTTTGAATTTTAGCTGCCCGATCGGGACACCAGGGTCCCGTTGCATAAAACTTTTTTAGCAACCTTAAAAACTTCAAGTTGGGATTTGCCCAACCTGAATTTTTTAAAGTTGCTAACTTAAGAACGTAAAATCCGTTGCATAAAAACTCTGGTTGGGAGCTTCCAACCGGAATTTTGTGCTTTCAACCGGAAAAAAATCCGGTTGGAGTTTTATGCAACGGGCCCCAGTAATAACTTTTGGAACTTTGGTGGCCTGACATCAATATTTAGTGGCCCCAGATAAGACCACGTGGCCCATCGCTAATGTCGATCCTTGGCTTATCACACTGAATTCTTGTCCTTTTATGGTAAGTTGGTGACAGAAATCCTAAATGTGTGTTGATTTTGACGCGAGTTCTTTGTCTATAATGACAGCGTATCTCCCGACTTCATTCAGCGGGACGATCAGCCTGTCGATGTCTTCAGCGATGGCACGGCAATCTGGTACGTGCCGATGATCACGACCACGTCTTGTCGTGTCAATGTTCGTTACTTTCCCTTCGATTCTCAATCCTGCACTCTGACGTTCTCCTCCTGGCTGTACGACAGCAGAGGTTTGAATCTCCTCTTCTTGAATGACTCGGGAGCATCGGAGGTAAGAATTATCATACAATTTGTGACCGTGCGCCTCTAAACGAACATAAAGTCGCACACACTGATTTTGCGTGAGGACTGAAAATATAAAGTGAAATGGGTCAACCTAGCCGAACTCGACTTTTTCATATTTTCTGAAAGAGCGGGTCTTCTTTTACATTATGCTGAAATTTGGTATCATAAAACGGGCAGGAAAGTGTGCTTTTTAGCAGTTTATCTCGAGCATTTTTGGTAGAATAGTGTGATTAGGTGTGTCTTTAGAATCCCTTTTCCATTTCTGAGAAACCTTGTCCACACTCTTCACTTTCAACTCTAATAACTTTTGAAAAGATAGTGCTACTGCTTTGAAAGTTGGCATTAATTATGGACAGAATGTGTTAATGAGGCATGCTTAATTTCAGTTTAATCTGATAATCCCTTCATTGTTGTTACTCTGGTGGTTTACTTCCTGTTTTTTTTTTTTTTGTCCCATTCATCGCACAGCCAGCACAGTTTGGTAAAGATTAAACGCTTGAATAGACACTGTACTTCAGAGCCTCTTTTCTCAGTTCACACTTTTCCTGAATGTGTACTTTCTTTCCAATATTTAGACAGGTTAGGAGAGTCCATTTGATTTGAGTTATACATCATTTTAAAGCTTAAAGTCTGCTCTTTCAGAATATGGTCTTAACTAAAAATTCCTGTCTGGCGATTTTTTGTTTGTTTTGAGGTGCAGGGTCACATATAGTGTATTTTAACTTTACGTATACAGCATAATTATTGGAGTGGCCCATGATATTCAGCAAGGCGGCCACCCACGGGGTCTAGACTCTAGAATCCCGTTTTTAATCTTTTCAATTATTGATGAAGTCTTTCTCAAAGTAACAAGAACATTATCATATATAGTTATTCTTAAGGTTCGTGATTCCAAGGATTCGGTTGTAGGCAACTTCCTTCTGTTTTCGGATCAGCATGTATAAATGTTATACATGTATTCAAATAAACGACGGAACCAAAGCTCAGAGTCAGTAACGAATGCTTCATTTACCATAACTGGGCACGTTGCGACAACTTCTCTGTTCTTGGTTGTTTTTCTTGTTTTGAGGGCCTATTGTTTGCTCGTTTTTGCTGTTATTGTAGGATCTGTTCTTCGAAAATGGTGTCTGGTCCATTAGCGTGACAGTCAAAACTCAGGACAGGTATTACCCTTGCTGCTCACATCCTTACCGGCTCATAGTTTACACCGTTCACCTCCATCGCCATTACCAGCATTACCTCTTCAACATGGTGATACCGGCCGGGCTTCTCTCCTTCCTCAACATCGCCGTCTTCCTCGTCCCCCCTGAGTCCGGGGAGAAGATTTCGT
Organism: Diadema antillarum; assembly: GCF_040938485.1. Taxonomy (NCBI): domain Eukaryota; kingdom Metazoa; phylum Echinodermata; class Echinoidea; order Diadematoida; family Diadematidae; genus Diadema; species Diadema antillarum. Next base: position 666,076 of record NW_027271249.1, on the reverse strand, counting down.
TCGCTGTGGCCAATCTTCTGTCCGCCATCTTATTCCAGCAGCTTGTCAGCGAGTTCATGCCTCCCCTAGGATCGTCCATACCTCTCCTCGGTGAGTCCACGAAGACTTTGGATCTAGTTGACCAGGGGCCCGTTGCATAAACGTTACAATTATGGTAACTTTGCCATCCAGTGGTAACTTCTATGGAATTCTTGATTTTGATTGGCTGTTGAGTATCGTTGCCATGGTAGTTACCAACTATGGATGGCAAAGTCACCATGATAGTAACTTTTATGCAACGGGGCCCATAGGCGCCGGAAGTGGGGGGGGGGGGGGGGGGGGGGGCAGGGGGGGGGGGGGCGGCCGCCCCCCCCCCCCCCAATCCAAAAAGTGGGGGGGCAAAACGCATTTTTGCCCCCCCAAAAAGCCCCCCCCCCCAAAAAAAAAGTAATGATAATAAGAATAAATGAATAAACAAAGAAAATAAAATAAATATGTATATATATGAATAAAAGGGAAAAAATATGGCTACAAACGGCAGCTTTTGGACTGTAAAATGTCAAAATTTTCAAGCTCGCTCGCTTCGCTCGCTCGCATCCAGCAGTTGAGCCTGTTGCGCCTCCCCCTTAATTTCTAAAGCGAAAAACATAGCTACGACGGCAGTTGTTGGACTCTAGAATGTCAAAATTTTCAAGCTCGCTCGCTTCGCTCGCTCGCATTGAATCGTTATGCCATTCTCCTAATGTTGCTGACAGTAATTGCCAGTAGTTGCGCCCGATGCCCCCACCCCTTAATTTCCAAAGCGAAAGATAAATATAGCTACAAACGGGAGTTTTGGGACTGTGAAATGTCAAAATTTTCAAGCTCGCTCGCTTCGCTCGCTCGCATTGAATCGTTATGCCACTATCCTAATGTTGCTGCCAGTAATTGCCAGCAGTTGCGTCCGATGCCCCCCCCCCCCCACCCCCACCCCTAATTTCCAAAGCGAAAGATGTAGCTACAGACGGGAGTTTTTGGATTGTAAAATGTCAAAATTCTCAAGCTCGCTCGCTTTGCTCGCTCGCATTGAATCGTTATGCCATTCTCCTAATGTTGCTGCCAATAATTGCCAGCAGTTGCGCCCGATGCGCCCCCATTTATTTCAAAGCGAAATAACTATGTAGCTACAATTAAAACTCCAGTTTTGGAACTGTAGAATATCAAAATTTTCAAGCTCGCTCGCTTCGCTCGCTCGCATTTTATTGTTATGCCATTCACCTTATGTTGCTGACAGTATATAATTTGTCGATCGTTTCACACCGTCATTCCATAATCCATGTAAGGAAAACTTACAATGTTCCTCAACGACTGCGTTGTTGAATGTATGACATTCCGTAATGTATTGTAGTCCCATTATTGCTCACGCACACACGCACAAGCATACAGACCGTCAAAATTACTTTATGGTTCCCCCCATGTTTCGACCCACCGTACGCCACTTTACATATATGAATAATAGATGTGTGTGTGTGTGTGTGTGTGTGTGTGTGTGTGTGTATGTGTATATTGTGTAACATATGCATGGTCTAATCTTGAGCCCCCTCCAATGTTTGCCCCCCCCCCCCCCCCCAATCCAAAACTGCTTCCGGCGCGCCTGACGGGGCCCCAGATCCCCAACAAAGACCTAGTTATTTTGTATGGCTATCAATTCTTTATTACAGTAATAATGACAATGGTAATGGTAATAATTAAATAATGATAACAATGATAATATCAATAATAATAATAATAATAATAATAATAATAATAATAATAATAATAATGATAATAATCATTCATCAGCTGAGAGGGACGATCTATAGGTGGAGGCATCTTGTCCAAGGACTGAAGGAGGTAGGCACTTGACGGGATTCGATTTGAGCTGGAAAAAAAAGCAACAACAAGCAAACTCGCTTTTAATGAATGTGTTTTTTTCATTTCTGAAAATTGAACAACTGCACAGGTCTCTACTTCATGTTCAGCGTTATGGCGAGTTATTTCTCTCTCATCGTTGCCATGGTCGTGCTCCGTGTTTACCACGCAGAAGAATCATATCCAATGCCACGGATACTGCGCATGTTCACCGGTATTGCATCATCTCCGAAAAATGATTCCGACCCTACGGCAATTAAGCAAGACGTCGTCGCGAATGTTGCCGTCGCGGATAAGTTGTGCAGTTGCAACGGAACAGAGACGGACCTCGTGGTGGAGAACGGAAGCAGAAGCGTCGAACCCAACGAATGGCAGCGGCTTGCTCATCGCATAGACCGCTGTCTGTGTGTCGTTGTCTCTATTTGTACTGTAGCGGTAGATGTTTATGTGGTCACCATGTATTTTGTCCAAGTATAAAACAACAAGACACATGGAATTTTTTAGATTTAAAGAAATCTGTTAAAGGTTTGAGCACTAAAGATCAAACACTGATGTCATTGTTTTGTTTTGGTTTCTTTATTGCTTTTGTTATCAGTGTTGTAGGCCAAGTGAAGAGATCAATAAACCTGTACATGTATGTACCGAGTTCATTTTTTTTTGAGAGATGACTCTTAAGAAATGAACCCTGACAACATTATCCTAATACATAGGTACTGCTGAACGGGTGGTGGTGGGGGGGGGGGGGCATTTTTCCCCTACACTTTTGGCTCGTCAAAAAGAGAGAGAGAGAGAAAAAAAAAACCATGACTTTCCGACGGTCGATGTATATCATTGACCCCTGACCCAATTACGATCACTACCCATGATCATGACCCCCTCCCCCACCCGCAGCAACCCCCTCCTCCCCACCCCCTCCACTGAAACACTTTCCACGGCCCTAGGCTGGTGATCACATGCTACACTGTACATGTGTTTTAAATGTACGTCCTAGCTCAACATCAGTTTCATTTTGATCTCCTGTTGCTACTGAGGGTTTCTCTAAATCGTTTCCCTCTATGGATATCTTAAGGTGAAAATAGTGAAAATTCTACCTAGTGCGCAATTATTTCTTGCTGAAATCAGGTAATTTCTGCTCATATAAAGCCACTCCCCCGTTCTATAGTATATGTATTTTTATTTTTACCATAGCCGAGTTTATATCCAATTTACATTGTTCATTTTCAGTGTGTGGATGTTCAGATGCTCAATCATCCACACTCTGAAAATAACCGCATCGTTCACACATAATATGGCTCTAACAGTATGCCCCCTCAAAAAAAAAAAAAAAAAAAAAAATGCAATCAGATTTTCTCATTGATAACACCCGATATGACTAAATGGTCTAAATGCTTTTTCAGGGTCTTAAAATATAACATTTTAGCTCTATTTTGTGGAAAACCCCATTCGATTTGGTTAAGCGGTAATAGAGAAATGTGGATTGTTGTAAAGCATGTCATGAGTCTGATTCTTCTAAGTTTAGCACGTGATCGATGATCTTGTGTGTGAATACAATACACAGAACTTGGAGGGAAGAGATTCCCGACATCCTCCACAAAATTTCTCATTTATCTTTGACCAATGAAGCAAATCGAACGGGGTTTTCTGTAAGATGTGGGCAATGAATTTGTATTTAGATCGATTAAATATTTTTAAAGATATCATTGCGGAGGGTCCCGTTGTAATTTTTTGGGGGGACATACGGTACTAGCTAAAACAATGAATGGCAGAGGTGGAGGTGAAGGATTAGCTCGTTAGGAATGATTTAAGTTATGGCATTTTTTTGTTGAAAGATTTAATTGTTACTAATGTTTTTGTGAACTTTTATTTCTTGAACTTGATCTCCCAGGTAACAAAAATATTGTAACTTCATGTATTGTATGATAACAAAGCCGAGAAAAGTATTTGTAAATGTTTCAACAATAATGGATACACTAAAAGGGAACCCAAACCCAGACATGAATGCGGTTTGAGTAAAAGCAGCAATATCAGTAGAACACATCAGCGAAAGTTTGACGAAAAATAGGATGTTTTTAATCTATTAAAAAAATATATGGAGAATTCCAGAAAATGTTATTTTTCACAAAAAGTACACATTCCATCGAATTGTTACTGACACAATATTGTGTTAAGGGAAATAGTATTCCCCCTGCTGTAGGAAAGTGGTGAGTCAAAAGCCATTATCAGTTTTACGCTAAAAAAATGAATATATGTTGAAGTTTCTTCATATTTTCTTTATATCGTTGTCCACAATTACATCATGATTACATAATTACAGTCTCTATATCCAACGATGACGACACCAAAACTTTCTAACTTTTGAATAGATTGTCAAATTTTACTGAAACTTCCACTGATGTGCTCTACTAATACTGCTGCTTTCAATCAATACACATTTACATTCCATAAGCCTTGGTTTCCTGTAAATACTGAAAGGTAGTATAATTATGCCATGGACGAACGTGGCGTAAATTCATTGAATAATTCAGAAAAGTATGCACGTGTTTATAAACACAAAAAGATTAATATCAATTTATTTCATCTCAGTGGTATATAAACCAACACATTCTGCTCAGTAAATAGCATCATTAACTGACAATATAACTAGAAGTGATATGCATGTATATGTATAATTAAATATAGATATATACGCATTATGTATATATATATATATATATATATATATATATATATACATATATCTCATATGTGTGTGGGTGTGTTTGTGTGTAATATTCACCCCTTATGATAAACTGGTATAAATTACTCCGATGTAACAGATCATGTTCCTATGTCTTCAATTAGTTAAGTCGAATTTCAGTATTGTTCTCAGAATATACATGTGGACTATATCTGTACTTTTTTATACCTTTGTTCAGGTTTATGCAACATTTCACCTGTAGTATCACTTACTTTTATGCTAATGAATTTAATTTAGTGATTTCCCATTCTGATTCATGTGATTTGAACAAAATGTTAATGACAAGTTGCTTGAATTATCAATGTGGTTTTCGCGATAACAGATTCATTCTAAACGTCTAAAATCTAATACATATTGTAGGTACTTTTGGAAGAAGATTCCAGATATATGAATTAAATTTCGTGGTGTACAGATTGATAATGTCAAACTTTCTGTAGTATATGTTATGTTGTGTAAGTGTTTATGATGATTACACTGATTTAATTTGAACTCGAAAAGCAAAAAGCCATAATAAATAAGGGAATTTATAAACTAGACTGATTTACACGAAAATCCCGAGTGATTATGCACACGTACAAAAGTGTATTATAAACAAAGACGACAGACAACATGACGCATAAAATAGCACTGATTCAGATGCCAACAAAATGTATATTTACAATAAAATTTTAATGTACAAAAGTATATTCTTCTCCATTCACTGAATGGGAAATGATAGTGACAAAACAATTCAAGCTCTATATTGCATGAGGAAACAGGCCATAAGAATCAACACATGTACCATTAAGTAAAAAAAAGAACTCATTCCATGTAGAAGTAACATGCCCTCACAAATACTGGGAAAATCCATCCAATGTTTGAGTAGACCAAGATAAATAGAGCAATGTTTGACTTTAGACTTTGATAAATGGAGTAAAATCAAACAACAGAATAAGGCATCAAAACCAGAATTCTGTTCCCCAAAAATGCCCTGATTGGTCGGATGATGTCATTTCTTCACAATGCAGGACCTCTTTTACACAAACATTCACTTCCTCTTTTGATACAAATTCCTGAGGAAATTACATTCTTCACACCAAATTTTTGCATGTGTTTAGATACGCTTTCTGACTGGAGAGTAGAGGGTTACTATGCCAACATACCTGAAATCCCCCCTTCCCCGGGGGTGGGGGATGAATTTTTATGATAACTACCTTCTTGTACAAGTTAGTGAGTCTATGACCTCATTGCCGTCCCTCCATTTAACCCGTTGAGGACGAGTCCCGAGTATACTCAGGCAGGTGTCTATGGGAAGTGCGTGTTGTAGCAAAATCAAACCCTCCTCAACGGGTTAATAGTGATTTGTGATTGTGATTGATTTCATTTTTTTCACTGTCTCGCAAAAGGACATACAAACCTTGCAATTCCATTACACTGTACTACAATACATTTTCATTTCTCTTAAACTACATTTTGATGAACTTCTATTTAACTGAATTTACTCTTTTCATCTCAGTCAACCTAGCACCAAACAGAGAGTAGTTGCCTTTTTAACTATAGTCATGTGAATACAGGAGCTGTATCCTCCCCCCCCCCCCCACACACACACATACTTTTGGTTCTTCAAAATAAAGAAAAATTAATACATGAATGTTGCCTAAAAATGATCACGAATCATTAAAAAACCCAACACTTTCTGAATGTTCCACTTGGAGAACTGTCCCATCGAAGAGGGGAAAGGGGATGGAGATACAATCAAATAACCTTTGACCTAATCACAAGTACTACCCTTAATCCTCCCCTCCCCCCCCCCCCCAACACACACACACATTTTAAGAAAATTATAAAAAAATTCTACAGCCACAGGAACAGTGTACGTTGGAAACTCAATTTAACGAGATCCCTGGGATCAAGACAATCTAATCTTTATATCAGATATGTTGTTATATCAGTAGTTAATAAATGATACAAATCAAAGGAAACAAATTCATTGGGACCAGATAAACTAGTTTAAATATTATCAGGTATTTTGTTATAGCAGATCTCTTTATATCGAGAGTCCACTGTACATGAACATGACACCTTGCCCTGCCAGGAGGGGAAAAATAAACTCTTTCAAATGGTGCCAGTATTCAAACAAATATTTCACAGCACTGACAGCAGTGAAATGAGCCCTCAAAGTTGATTTATTGAGGAGACCTAAAGATCATTTACCAAATTTATGGGGGAGCAAGAACTTTGTACTCGACCTACAGTACAAGCATCTTGTCATGCTTATTTGACAAATTCATTCGGAGAGTACAATGTAGGTACATTGTACAATGTAGGTACATTGTACAATGTAGGTAAAATTCAGAAGATTCACAGTGAATAGATGGTCAATGTACACAAGTAGTAAAATAGTCCAAATATTTACACTATATGTTTGATTGCACTGTAACAGTACAACATTCTTTTCTTTTCTTTTTCGTAAAGACATAATACAGATGTCTAACATAATAATATAATCTTGGATGCATGTGAAAAAAAAAATCCCATGTAAAACATGCACCATTTGCAGCACAGATGATTACAGAGATACCCACCTTGTAATCAGTATTGCAGTCTTCTGAGGGCTGAAATGTCATATTTTTGGTAGAAAAATAGTATTTTCATCTTTCCTAGCTCAGACATGTGAAGTATGGAATAATTTTGGAATAGCAGTATCTTTTTTTTCAATGAATCCTGCAGTATTTTGGCAAAAACACAAAACAAAACAAAACAAAACATTAAGACCAAAACAAAAGAATGCTACAAAAGGAACAGTTGGTATCTCTGTGACTACACTGGATATGGCACAATCAAATACTGGACATGATGATACATACTTCAATACTAAGAGTGACTCAGTTCAACCATTTACATTATAAAAATGTAGAACAAGAACTTTGCGGTAGCTGAATATTTTGAGGGTTGATGTGGAAAAATGTACACAGATGTTATTCTAACCAGGAGATATACACAAGGTCACTTCATTGAAAATATACAAAAATTGTGAATAATATTGAAATATGTTGCCATGGTAATGAGTGATAAGTGCTGAGTGCTGGGTCTCTACACCTTCTTTAAGCATACTGTAATTATCAGTCATAAGCAGGATCACCACCTCTACCTATTGTGTGTCACCGCCTATTTTTGTCTGGATTCAGTCCTACATGTTACAAGTGTTCATACAAACACAGTAGAACATAATAAAATACTTATATGGTAAGTGTGTGAACAAAAGAAAATGACAACATCGCGCGCCATTTCGTTTTAATCCCTAGAGACTATTGCTTTGAAATACATTATTTACAAAATACATTACAAAGGGGATGGCTACACTCTGTAGTTACTGATCAGTGGGAATCAGTGGGAATGCTGGGGGATGATTGTTCCAATCCTTGTGGGATTCATTTAAGAGTACATAATATATCTATTGTTGTGTGAAAATTATTTGCTTCAGAATGGTCTCATATTCAAGTAATGTGCAGTTCAATGTTTCCAGGTTAGCATGCCTGTACAGTGTCAGGGCGATTGTTAACGGGCCATTATTAAGACAGATAATAAAAACTTGGAAGTGCGTATCAGATTGGTTGATACAATTGTGTAGTCTTGATGAGAAATTTTGCAAAGAAAAAGGAGAATCTAAACACACTAAAGATGATTATTAAAGATAACTATGATATGCACTCATTCAATTCGTACATCTGTGCAATGATAGTAATGACACAGCTTCAAACCCCAAGATAGAAAAATTAACATTGTATCACAAATATTTGCCCTCCCTGCGTGGTTTGGACGTTGGGAGAGATCAATCGTTCATGGAGAACTTGTAAACTTTATTGATCTACGTTCAACTCTGGACAAAGAATCCACATTTATTTCAGTGTTGAAATACACTTATTTACAATCCATAATATGAAGTAAGAAGAAATCAATTGTTCTTATTAAGCATCTAATACACCTTTAATATTCCCCTCTATGCATACCAAACCACCAGTGCTAACAATCAAGGAAAATCACTGTTGAAAATAATTCATCAACTCAGTGGACTATCCTTGTAAAGAATATTGATGTGACAAACACTTGTACTATAACATAGAATTACATCTGTACACTGTAAGTGTTGTTTCCTGCTGAACTTTTTTTTAACCCCAGTATAATAAAATGTTGATATATCAAAGCAATTTCACTGGTTCCATGAAGTACGTCATAGCAAGAGTATGCTGTAAAATGTCAATCAAAATACTCCCCCCCCCAAAAAAAAAAAAAAAAATAGGAGAATGCTAATTGCCTTAAAAAAATTAAAGCATTGATTCACTCACAAACATCTTCCTTGGCTTTACAAAATACATTGTACCTTTGAATGTCAATACAGCATTATAAAGTTAAAACAGGACTTGTTACACATGACAGTGTACCATGTCGAAGTGCAAAATACAAACGTGTATTAGCTAAAAACAAATCCCAATTAATAAAATCAATTCATCAACAAATACTGTGTAATGATATATCTTGGAAGTCCTGCACAAAATCCCAGATCAGCATCACATCTGTAGTGTATTCAAACACTGTGGCTGGAAAAAATAACACCTCATAAAAATAAATCAGTTCCCTATTTGTTTTACCTTTTCAAGGGGATAACAGAACAGCGAAGGATGTTGGCTACCAAATTGACTTATATCATCTTTATTAAGGGAGATTAAAACTCAATAACAACAAACTATATTGGCAGTGATCTACTTACATTTTGTTATTTGAAAATATCAAATTTGCTTAAAAGCAAAGGAAGATACACATGCTTCATTGATAAAAAAAAACCACACACTTCATGGCTGAGAGTAAATGTGTTTCGATACACAGTATTGTTTTTGGCTGTTTATAGATTGCAAATTTCAATGATCATGAAATTCTGAAATGGCTAAGCAAACTCAAGAGACTTCTCTCACAGCATGTGTAATTTTATAATTTTGCAAGCTATCATAAAATTGTCTTTTTCACTCATCGAAAAGAGATGGGAGATTAAAGTATTTGGATTAACAAAAGAAACAAACATATTTAAGAGTGGAAATACATAAAATCTTTGAAAATAATCAAATACCCATTCAACACAAAATATAGTCAATAGGCAGATTCATATTATAAATTCTGCAGATTATCTGGTGATACATATTACGTAACATGCAAAAGCATGAGAAAGCACATAAGAGTCATAGAGAAAATAACACTGAAGCACTTTACCTCCACCAATATTATACGTGTAGATAATGTGGCCATGCGGGCTAACAATTCTCCATCTGCTTCACTGAAGTCGACTTTACCGATCAAACATGCAAATAAAATGCTCCAGGTCTACTGCATAACGTAAACAAATCAAAGTCATTGAGTTTGATAGATAAAATAAGGTTAATCATGATCAATTGTGTTGCTGAAACACTTAACCAGAGTTAAACTTGAAGGGGGAAAAATATCCCAGAAGTTTGGATTAATTGCACCCTAAGTGGTTTAGCGATTAGGCACGGCTAATGCCATTACTAAGGCGTTGCATCAAAACTATGACCAACAGGATCCCTCAGGAGCCTGATTGAATCAGGATCCTGCCTATGCAAACACCTGGGCAGGATCCTGAGGGTTCCTGCTGGTCATAATTTTGATGCAACGCCTAAATATCATGCATACAGTAATGTACATAAATATGTGCAGATTTGGATTCCAACTTCCCACTTATTCTGAAAGTACAGAACACTTTAATTTTCCATCACCAGCATTCTAGTCTTTATATTTCTGATAATATGTGCTTGTAAAAAGGAAAAAGAGAAAAGAGTGAGGGTGATGTGCATGAACAATACACATGGGCTCAAGCACACATAAATCATACTCTGAAAAAATAAAGCACAAAATATAATCATATATATACAATGTATCTTCACAATATAAAAGCTAGACAGGCTCCTCGGCTGATAGCAAAGTACCATAGCCACTCCAGCTCTTGACTATTAAAAAAAAGAAATAATTATATTTATGTTTACTTGACAGCCCATTATTGATGGCACATGAAATAGATGGTGTTTGCATTATTGTACCTTCTGCTGTGCAAAATCCTGTCTCTAAGTCTCACTTTTTCCTTTGGATTTCAAGAGTGACCTCATGTGCTTATGAAGGAACGAAAGAATTAAAAAGAAAGTTAAGGAAAGTTGATCACAAATACTTGCATGACATGTCCGGCAGAGTTCTCTGAGTGTATAATCCAACAAACCAGCTGACCCAAGAAGAAGCCAGTTTTCAAATGTTTTCTTCGAGAGTAGTGCACACGTGTTCATAAGTGAGACAGTAGGCCTGAAACAGGTGTTTCATGCAAAATCTAGTGCAACAGCTACATCACCAGGACACCGTCTGTTGTGTAATCTGCGGATTTCACTCTGCAGCATTGGTGTCAAAGGTCGTCGATCTTCCTTTTCCGCCAGCAGTGCCCTCACCACAAAGCATTTGCACTCTTGCTTGCTCTGGCCTGCTCCAGAAGTGCCTGCACGATGTGAAATGTAAACATCATATATATCATTTTTTTTTCTTTTCTTTTTTTTTTCTTTTGAGAGAGAGAAATGTCTGTGGACGGAGCAAGCATTTCACTCAATAATACACAGCTACTGAATGTTCTACTGTATACGCCATATATCTAGCGAGTTTAAATTTTCGGAAAAAACAAGATTTCCTTATGATTTCGTGAGTGGTAAAATTTGTGATCGTAGAGTACTGTACTTAATGGAGAAATGTATACATGTGCGTCACATTCATATCAGGCTCAGAATCATCATTTTGGCGTGTCTTTAATTTCGCGTACAGCACCTGACTCGCGAAATTTGCAAAAATAAAGACATTAAGAAATATTCGACATATACAGTATTTCATAGGAATATTTTTATTCTTTTTCTTTTAGGCAAGAAGAAGCTTCATGAAATGTTGCATTTCTGTTTTTATTACCTTCTGTTGATAGTGACATTTGGGAGATTATTGAACTTTCTTTCTTTCTTTTTTTCCCCATATGTTCCTATACCTTGAGCAGAGGTATAGTAGGACTGTATGTGGTAATCGTAAGTCTACTCTTCACCGCTACAGAAGAAATCAAAGTAGCCTCAAACAAAAAAAGTCCTGCCTGCTACGAATTGTGATATCCTTTTCGAAAATAGGCATACACACTTGTGTTATTCATTAAGGAAAGTAAATCTTTCTGCCCTGTATTCACAAGCTGTCATACAAGAATCTCTAACGGTATTCAGGAATACATTCATTTTCAATAAAGCGTGTTTCATTTATCAATGAATATCTACAAAACATGTGGTGTGTGCAGTTGTGACATATGTGACATGCATGGGCCTATCTTTACTTGGCTGCACGACATTTGCTCCTGCGACTTAATTGCCTAGGGTTAGGGTTTAGAGTTAGGGTTGCGGTGGGCTTCAGCTTTACATGTACATGCGTTTGATGTGAGGATTACCTGGCAGGATTACGGTTAATAGGGTTATGTTTGTGGGTAGGTTTATGTTTGGCTTTAAATAGCGTATAGATATTTTGTGGGAGCAATTGTCACAGGAGCAAATGTCACAGAATCTCTTTTATTTATCAGTCTCTACTTTGAATGTACAACAATATGTGACCTTGCACCACAAAATTAACAAAAAGTCGCACCCCTTGATTTCATGTGAGGACTCACGAAAGGTGAAACGGGTCAACCAAGTCAATTTTGAGTTTTCCACATTTTCTGAAAGAGGTATTCTTCTTTTACATTATTCATGAGTTTGGGATCATAAAATGAATGGGTAAGTGCATTTTCAGTAGTTTTTCTACAACCCTTTTTTGTAGAGTAGTGAGATCAGGTATGTCATTGAGGCCTCTTTTCATTTCCTGATAACCCTTTGCAAACTCTTCACTTTCAAGTCTGATAACTTTTGAAAGGATAACACTACTGCTTTGAAAGTTGGCATTAATCATGGACAGAATGTTTTGACAGAGCCTGCTCAATTTCAATTTAATCTGATAATCCCTTCATTGTTGTTGCTCCAGTGGTTTACATCCTGATTTTTGTCCCATTCATCGCACAGCTAGCACGGTTTGGTAAAGATTAAACGCTTGAATAGACAGATAGACCCTGTACTTCAGAGCCTCTTTTCTTGGTTCACACTTTTCCAGAGTGAGCGCTTTCTTTCCAATATTTAGATAGGTTAGGAGAGTCCATTTGAATTGAGTTATGCATCATTTTAAAGCTAAGAGTCAGCCCCTTTAGAATCTCTCCTTAACTAAAAATCCATGTCTGGCGACTTTTTGTTTGTTTTGTGGTGCAGGGTCACATATACCCATCTTCCTTGAATTGTGACATTGAGCTACAAACCATATCAGTTGCATGCCTGGGGTTCAAGACTGCAGTACACATCATACCTTGTGTGAATCAGGACTTGTGAGACAATTTTGTGTCTGGTTAAATTTGCAGCCGAGAACCACACTATTATTAAAAGGCAATCAGATATCAAAGTACAGTCAACCTCACCTATAAAGTCAAACATGCACAAGTTAGGAAGTTGGGAAAAATGAAGAAAAATTTGAACTTGGATGATTATAAACTCGAGCTAATTCTACTGTTAAAATAAAAAATCAAAGTCACTTTGATAAGTCAAAGCATTTCCTTTGGTCCTGTAAGATTTGACATATAGTGAGGTTGCCTGTATTATCAATTTCCAACATGGAAACTTGCAATGTCTCCTTTTGGAGACAATAATACATACTGTAGAGTGCATTTGTAATATCCAAAGCAATATTTCGGGTGACATGAAAAATGCTTGAAAATAGAACCAAGGCTATGCGCGTAATACAATCACTGTTTGGGTGACAAATCATCGTATCTAAAAAATGCTGAATGTTCAGGAGGACTACAACTGTACAAGACATGACGCTAAACGATATTGCATTTTCTTTGAAATGCCATGGTGGCTTCATTTCAAGGGTAAGACAACTAGGATTTTGGTCAGGTAATCACTTACACAATAACTGATTATCTGACAAATCCAAACAAGCAACATTGTCACTAAACTTTGAGATACTGTACAAGGTCTTGCCACCCTAGTGACGATATGTGACCCTGCACCTCAAAACAAACAAAAAGTCGCCAGACATGAATTTGTAGTTAAGACCATATTCTGAAAGAGCAGACTTTAAGCTTTAAAATGATGTATAACTCAAATCAAATGGACTCTCCTATTGAAACCTATCTAAATATTGGAAAGAAAGCACAAACTCAGGAAAAGTGTGAACTGAGAAAAGAGGCTCTGAAGTACAGTGTCTATTCAAGTGCTTAATCTTTACCAAACCGTGCTGGCTGTGCGATGAATGGGACAAAAAACAGGAAGTAAACCACCAGAGTAACAACAATGACGGGATTATCAGATTAAACTGAAATTAAGCATGCCTCATTAACATATTCTGTCCATAATTAATGCCAAATTCCAAAGCAGTAGCACTATCCTTTCAAAAGTTATTAGAGTTGAAAGTGAAGACTGTGGACAAGATTTTTCAGAAATGAAAAAGGGATTCTAAAGACACACCTAATCACACTATTCTACCAAAAATGTTCGAGATAAACTGCTAAAAAACACACTTTCCTGCCTGTTTTATGATACCAAATTTTAGCATAATGTAAAAGAAGATCTGCTCTTTCAGAAAACATGAAAAAGTCAAGTTCGGCTAGGTTGACCCATTTCACTTATTTTTCAGTCCTCACGCAAAATCAGTGTGTGCGACTTTATGTTCGTTTTGAGGTGCACGGTCACATATATGTAGTACTGTATAAGCTCTCATTTTTGCGCGTAGAGATTTTTGCAAATGAGGAGGTCACAGACATTTTCACAAAATGTTTTCAAAATTTCAACATCGACACTAAGAGAAGTGCAGTAATGCCTGTCAGTTCAAGATATTTTTGAATGTTGCTAAATTTGTGGTCCAACAGTGACTCACAAAATTCATGAAAATTAATCTTCACAAAAATAACAGCTTATACAGTATATCAAGATGGGAGAATCTTACCTTCATCTTGGCTTGCTCCTTCAGCTGGTACTCAGTCATCTTCATGGTGGCCCTGTGCTCCAGGTCATCCTTCCTCTTCTCTTGTCTAATCCTCCTCCTCTCCATCACCTCGTTGTAGTCTCTGCATCAGGAGAGATAATACAAAATTGTGGAGGAAGAAGCAGAGAACATGCTTTCATACAGCTGGCAAAGGAGTCTATACTGGAAGAACTGGACTGGGCCTGACATGGTGGGTTATGAACATTGAAGAGCTATCTACACTCAGCAAAAAAAGAAAGTGAACGCTTTTTCAAGTTTCGATTTCTCATAGAATATTTTGCTGAAAGCTAATGTATTATATGCCATATTGAAGGTAATTTAATTGGCTATCACCCTGGTAGGTCAACAAAAAGTGAAACTTAATGCATGAGTGAGCACCATTGTTTTTCTCTTACGGGGCACAAAAGTAACAAGAGACCCGCGGGTCTAGCGCTCACCTGAGTATCGCAAGTTCACCTTTCACGCAGTCACTAATCTTATTCACAGCTCTACCAAAATTTGACCAGGCATTCTCAAGTAGAAGATGAAAATGTACAATAAGGGCCCAATTTTTTTAAGATTCCTTAATTTGGGGGGATTGGGGCCCCCGGGGCCCTCTGGGTGGGGCATGGTGCCCATTTTGATAAATTGAGATCCTGACCCCCTAGGGATGCTACCTGCCAAGTTTGACAAAAATCCATCATGAGGTTTTCAGGAGGAAGATGAAAATGTACAATTCAGGCCCCCATTTGGACCCTTCCAACCACCCCCCCCCCCCCCTACCCAAGAGGGGCACCCCTGGATCTCCTATGAACAAACTTGAAACTACAGTCATTAATGCACTCACTCATAGTATTATCTCAGCTCTATAACTTCTGATTCTAGAGAAGATTTATAAAGATTCCTTCATTTGGGGGGTTTGGGACCCCTGGGGGCCCCCTGGGTGGGGCATGGTGCCCATTTTAACAAATTGAGATCCTAACCCCCTAGGGATGCTACCTGCCAAGTTTGGTGAAAATGGGTCATGGGGTTCTCAAGAAGAAGATAAAAATGTACAATTTAGGCCCCATAAGGACCCCTCCTCACCCCCTCCCCTGGGTCCCAAGGGGGGCACCCCTGATTCTGCCATGAACAAACTTGAAACTACAGTCATCAATGTACTAACTCATAGTATTAACTTAGCTCTATCACTTCTGGTTCTAGAGAAGAAGATTTTTGCGGATTCCTTAATTTTGGGGGGTTTGGGCCCCCTGGGGGCCCCCTGGGTGGGGCATGGTGCCCATTTTAACAAATTGAGTTCCTAACCCCCTAGGGATGCTACCTGCCAAGTTTGGTGAAAATGGGTCATGGGGTTCTCAAGAAGAAGATGAAAATGTACAATTTAGGCCCCATTAGAACCCCTCCCCACCCCCCTCCCCTGGGTCCCAAGGGGGGCACCCCTGATTCTGCCATGAACAAACTTGAAACTACAGTCATCAATGCACTAACTCATAGTATTAACTTAGCTCTATCACTTCTGGTTCTAGAGAAGAAGATTTTTACAGATTCCTTAATTTTGGGGGGTTTGGGCCCCCCTGGGGGCCCCCTGGGTGGGGCATGGTGCCCATTTTAACAAATTGAGTTCCTAACCCCCTAGGGATGCTACCTGCCAAGTTTGATGAAAATCGGTCTTGGGGTTTTCAAGAAGAAGATGAAAATGTAAAAAGTTTACGCACGACGCACGACGGACGACGCACGACGGACGACGGACGACGGACGACGGACGACGGACGACGCACGACGCACGACGGACGCCGGACGAAGGGTGATCGCAATAGCTCACTTGAGCCTTTGGCTCAGGTGAGCTAAAAATTGCAAAACTGAACAAGTTGCCATTCATGAGTATGTGCTCTTCCATGGAACAATAAGAACAAACAACAAATTTCACACAAAAAGAAACATGAATTAAGTTGCAAAAACAAACCTTTGATCTCTATGATATCTATAAAGCCCAAAAGACCAATGAGGGCTAAAAGTAATGGAGGAAAATAACGCTTCTTATGTCAAATCTCAAATTCAAATGAAATAAGAGAAGTAGTAATTAACAAAAATGGTAGAAATTTGAGCTTTTCTTTCAAATTAGGAAATTGTAAATAATGTTTGGTTCTTGAAATTGTCACATGGATTTTTAATCACAAGATTAAAAGAAATAAATAATGAAATTCTGCTCATTTAATCATCTTTATGCTTTTTATTCCCTATGTCATTCGAGGTTTGACACGACAGAAAATTCTTATTTTTTCCCTTTAGTTTCCCACTTTGTTTTTCTTAGAGGTAATAAAGAAATAAAAAGAACAGAAATTTATTTTTCCTATTTCATTCATGTCTCTCATTGTGTTAAACTGGTCTTTTGTTGTCAATGTTATCGTGAAGGGCATCTCCGAATGAAAGAGAACATGTCAATTTTTGCAATTTTTAATTTTGTGCCTTGGAGAACAAAAACGAATGTGCTCACTCATGCGTAAAGTTTTTTTTAAATTAACCTACGAGCTTAATAGCCAATTAAATTACCTTTAATATGGTATATAATACATTGATTTTCATCAAAATCTTCTATGAAAAATATGACCTCAAAAAAGTGTTTACTTTCTTTTTTTGCTGAGTGTAGAACAGCCATTAACCTGTTGAGGACGAGTCCCAAGTATACTCGGGCAAGTGTCTATAGGAAATATGTGTTGTAACAAAATCAGCCCATCCTCAATGGATTCATTTACTGCCAAACAAATGTGCCATCATGGATAAACACAAATGGAACTTTTTGTGTAACTATTTTTTTTTGCACCAGTCCAATTTCAGCAGCCTTCACTTTTCATAATTAAGAAGGTGAGGGTTAAACAAAAAAAGAGCCAATCCGGATTGGCACAAACAACGAGCTGCAAAAACAGGTACAAAGCAAACAGAGACAAGACACTTGAACAATCAACTTCTCTAACAATGCGAGATGCAACTGTTCAAAGAACAGCCCTCCTATGCTGGTGCTTATTGGAAAAAAAAAATCACACAGGTAATATATCTGATTTTTGAGTGGTTGCATGATACTGCTCCTACATATAATTACATATATTACACTATCCTTGCCATTCATATTGTGAGCCACGCTCCATCATACAGTATACCACTGTGCAGATGCTTGTAGATGGATAGTTTACGGACTTACATTTATACACTGTGGAATATATTGCCAGTGGAACTCTGTTCATTAACATACCCTCAGTATCAATTCAATTTAATGATTCTTGCGCCAAGTTGTTTTCATTGCAACTGATTGACAAAAACTGCCCTTCAAGAAACATTAAATTGAATCAACATTTACTACCTGCTGCATATGGGATCAGAACCATCACTTGCAATTATGGGCGGAAGTTTAGTCTAGTGGATATGAAGCATGCCTAGCACTTAGAAGGTTGTGGGTTCAATCCCAGATGAGTATGTATGCCCAAGACTTTCTAGCTATTACCCACAGTATTGTATATTTATTTTCACAAAGAACCTTTCGAATTTCTTCTCTTTTTTTTTACGGTTTGTCACTGTGACAATGTTACTACTGCAAAAGTGGAAATTTCATTGTGTCGAAATTTTTGCACACTCAGAAACTAGTGTGAAAATAAAGGCACATGAATATTTTTTGCTTGCCGTATGTTCCAGTCGTTGATATCTTGATTCCGCGGGATTAGGAACACGTGTAACTCTTCTTGCCCGACCAAGTGCGAAAAATTAGTCGGGCAAAAATATCCACTTTTACAGTA
Source organism: Diadema antillarum (assembly GCF_040938485.1). Lineage (NCBI taxonomy): Eukaryota > Metazoa > Echinodermata > Echinoidea > Diadematoida > Diadematidae > Diadema > Diadema antillarum. Next base: position 647,599 of record NW_027271249.1, on the reverse strand, counting down.
TTCTACACACATTAACCCTAACTTACCTGGGGGGGGGGGGGGGCATAATGCCCCCCCCCCCCACGACGAATTCCGTGACCATTCCGGCGCGCAAAATTGTTTGACCAACCCGCTCACTGACTTTTTACTTTCAAGTCTCGCGCAACTTTTGAGACCAAATTTGTCGCGCCCGGGCATACCGTTCCGAAGCCACGCCCCTTCAAAAAATTTTCGTCAACCTCAAAATTGCTCAAAAACGTGATTTTGTGTACAAAGTCAATCCAAATTGTGTTTTTTCAATTAATTCATATAAAGATTCATATTTTTCATTTTAATCGCTGAAATCAATTTATTTTAGTATAATTATACTTCAAAAATGTGTATGACGAATTCTGCTGAAAAAAACAACAAAAACAAAAGTTCGAAAAGACAAGGAAATACATAAAAAATTGATAAAACAATACAAATATAAAAAAATACGCACAAATGTTCAGAATGTCACTAGGAAAATTTACACCAAAAATCAGCATACCATAAGCTTTTATAAGCCAATTACAGACGAAGATTAGGTTTTTTGCATATATTTGCATAATTAATTAATTTAAAATAGAAAATGCAAGTTTTTTGAAAATTTAACTTAACAGTCTTGTAGATTACATCCGGCTTTATGTTCATGCAAAATTTTGCGGCGATCGCGCGATCAACAGCCGAGATCTGAAGGGGGGGCCATAATGGCCCCCCCCCCCCCCCCCCCAGGAATTCAAGCTCGCTAAATAGCCCAGGTAAGTTAGGGTTAAGCAATATTTCATAAATTGTATTACATAATTTGTATGCACATGTCAATCCAACATTATTTTAGCATTAGGAAACTGATCAAACATGCCAGAGTCCAACTTACGCTCCGCCCATAATAGATTTGTCCTCTACACCGAGACCTGGGCTCGACTCCCTCTGCTTTCTCTCAAACTTCCTGGCGTACTTCTTCTCAATCTTTGCCTCGCGCCCTGTGGCCTTGGGCGCCAATTCATCCATCACCTACAGATGCGCAGTGAAAACGGCAACAACACACCAATAAAATCGTACCTACAATTGTACATGATGTACAGATGAGGCCTCCATCCATTTCATGAGGCCGCCATCCATTTCAAGCTTAATTGCTTATGATGGTGGTCTCCTGCATTCAATGATCTCTGTTGTTTACTGAAAAATGCTGTATATCTTATTTTATGTTTCTGTGTATCTACATTGCTCAATGTAATCACCTATGTGTATCTATTTATGTACTGTTATCGATTTATTTCACTGCACTTGTTATTCTTTGTCTTTGTACTTTTTGAAGTTTGCATTCAAATTGCATCTGATTGAATGCAGAAATAAAAGCAAACAAACAAACACATAACTGAATGGAAGGTCAGAGACAAAATGCGGGTGAGAGTGCAATGCACCTGTCATTAGTGGACATTGGACGATGTTGACATGCAGTTTGACAAATGAGACTTTCAGAGAGCAGAAAAAGCAGAACAAAACTTGTTGAAAATCTTGATGTAGAAATCACTACCATGTCATCATTACATTGGTGCCTATGAATCTTATAAAAGTTGAACAAATTTTAAGAAGGGCTCAACATTTGTGGTGGCACAGTGGCCTGTGGCCACAAAAAAAAAAATTGATGTCGGGCCACTGAATTTTGAAAAAGGCTATTTTTTGGTAGCCTGATTGGGCAGCTTACATTCAAAATGGGTTTTATACATTTCCCTTTATTTCAGGCCACTTCATAATTTTCTTTTTTTTTTTCTGGCCACCAAAATTTAATCTTTAAAGATTTTAGTGGTACGCATGGGTCACCAGAGAAAGAAAAAAGTACATCGTACTATGGAGCCCTGTATTACATGACACTGGTTATATAAAATCTGCATAAACTTGGGCAGAAATGTACGGTACATAAATTTGCTGGGTATTAGAGAGTAACAGAAAATTAATCTTCTATGAACTTAGAAGGACCTTATAGTCTCACCATCTTGTTGTAGCTGTTGAAGTCTTTCCTCTCCTTCTGTAACCGTCTCCTTGCCTCCTCTCGGCTGTTCTCCTGCTCAACCTGCGACATGGACGGCTACGTTTGGGAAGCAAGGTTAGAATCACACATAAAACGAGCGCAGAATTTACTTGCATTCATTGTTATTGAATTTAGTAATGTGTGCAGGGATACTGATAATGTAAAACAACACTGCCATATTCTGAGGGCTGAAAAGGAATATTTCTGGTGGAAAAAACAGTATTTCTACCCTTCCTGCATCAGACGTGTGTAGCAATAGCTCTATTTTTTCCAAATATAGGAAATAATTTTTAATACAATCATTATACATACTTTTATAAGTGGGACTTGATATAAAATTATGTCTTGAGAAAAAAAAAACCAAAAAAAAACAAACAAACAGAAAAAAAAACTTCTTCATGAAGTGTACTGTAAAACAAGGAATTTTCGCGTGCACTTTAATTTCGCGAATTTCGCGAGCGCCAAGATTCGCGAAATTAAAATGCACGCGAAAGTCCTTGTTAACACTATATGCATTGAACGCCAGTGGCACTTCGCGAAAATTTCATGCCACGAAAAAGGCTGTCGGCTCCAATTCGCGAAAAATTCATGCCGCGAATATATCATGTTTTACAGTAATTCATTCTGTAGATAAAATTGAAAGTCAAGCTTGACTTCAATGGCTGGAACAAAATGACTGAACTCACTGGTCTACTGGGTCCGATGAACCGGGCATCAGGCGGGACACTTTTGCTGCCGGCTTCCCGGAAGGAGCCCTTGCCAAACGTCGAGAACTTGGTGGGCTGAGGCGTCTTGAACGGAGACATACTCACGCTCCCGTCAGGACTCCGTAATAGCGCCGACGATGCCGGCAACTTGTCGGCAAACTTGTGGTCAAACGAATTAGAGATAAACATACAATGTATGTTTTATTTGGTGGAGTTTTCACTATTAAAGTTCTCTTGAATCAAAACAACCAACTTATTTTCTACTTTCTTTGATTAGTATCTCTTCAAGGACAGAATGAGTGAGGCATGGAAGTGAGCATGTTGGCAAAAGCTCACTTAAAGGAGAGTTCTATGATGTATACTCAAGCAACTGCAAAAGTTCTTAGAAGAAATGGACAAGTATGTACAATGTAGTCTGGGAATAGCAAGATGTATCATCAACATTTGTATTACAACCATTAGTAATTCAAACCAAGGATGCAAGATATATACAATTCATAATTTTTCTCTTCAGAATGTCTATCATGTATGTAAATAACACCACTACAATTACAGGGTACTGAGACCTTGCCACATTCACAAAACAATTATTTACACATTTCTTCTCTTTTAATAACGTACAAAGATTCAGAAAAGGAGATGATTCATGGAAAAAAAGGCGAATTTAAAAAAATGGAATGGACAATTGCACTACATACGAAAAAAAAAAAATTGTATGTCTGATATTAATTTACATTCACGCTACCACACTACTTTAAGATAATATCTGCAGTATGATATGTGTGCTCATAAGAATGTAGAATTCAGTGCATCTAAATTAATGGTAGAATATATTCTAACACAAAACTATGAAAGAGCTGTTATTACCTTCCACTTGTACTTTGTGAGTGAAGACTTCTCATCAGCTGCATCGATGCCTTTGTAGAATTTCTGGACAAATACAAAGTTGCTTCTTGTGAGTCAACTAATTTTTCTCGGTATTTCCACTGCTGGGGAAACTCTTGCTCAGGTGTATAGGACTAGCATGCATTTTCTAAGTTATCATTAAGGGCAGAGTGGAGCATAAAATTAAAAGTCATCGCCTTCAATTTCATGAGAGGCCATGTCTGTACAGCTGTCATCATGATAATATTTTACACACTGTGGCCACTACATGTGTATAACAATACACTATACTTTGCAATGAAAATAAAACAACATACACTTTACATTGTACATAATTCAGATTAGATAGCACATTTTAAGAAGATTAGTTTTTAGTCTAGTCTTAAATTAAACTCAATACTGTTCAAGTCTGCTTTACAAATACATTTTGTAGAGTAAGATTATTGCACTATGTGGGAGCAGGACACACGAATACCCTGTTCATACATGCAGCTGCTGTACAAGAAATGCTAGAAAGATGTAAGGACAAACTATGGCACGCATGTTTGTTGCTTGAAACTTTTTTTTTTTTTACATGCAAAACTTCTTTTCCACTACCATCTACCAAAACAAAAATAGAACTTAATGGACTTAACCACAGTTACATGCCAACTATTCCAAGAACCTAGATTATCTCCAATTCATTAATGGATTGTTACAAACTGTTTCATGAGATACACCTTGGAGTTAACAATTTGCAACATGAATCAGAAAGTGATTACAAGTAGCAAAACAGATTTCAGAGAAAGGTTTAACCTTTGCTAATTTTCCACCATTCCATTTCTTGACAAACTTCTTGAAGTAGGCCTTTGACTTTGTGGATTTCATCTCATCCAGTGACTTGTTTTTCTGTGAAGTCAAATAAAGAAGTAAACACACACACCAGTATTAGTGGTATACATTGTACATACACATGCACTCTTACTATAGACCTTCACTAAAATACTGCACATTGCCTTTGAACCCTATTCTAACTGGGCTATTTGAGACCAAGTTTTTACTGGGGGGGTCAATTTGACCCCCCTTCAAATCTCGGCCGCCGATCGCGCGATCGCCGCAAAATTTTGCCTGAACATAGAGCCGGATGTCAACTACAAGATTACATGGTCATACAATAGAAAAATATTGATTTCATATTTTTTAATAAATTAATTATGCAAATTAACGCATGAAATCATATTTTCACCTATAACTCCATCAAAAAGACTGAATGATTGCTAAATTTTTGTGTCAGAGTTCCTCAAGACACATCAAACAATTTTCTTGTAAAAGAAAATAGCGCAATCAAAATCAGATTCTTATGTTTTTATTGTTTTGTTAATTTCTTATGTATTTTATTGTTTTTTCGATATTTTTTTTCTATTGTTTTTTTGCCAAAATTTGTTGGAGGCACTTTTTCAAGCTTATTTACATTAGAATTGATTTATTTCAATGGTTAAAAGTTGAAATAATCTAATTTATATCAATTAAACAAAAAAATACAGTTTGCATTGGATTTGCACACGAAATCATGAATTTGAGCGGTTTTCGGGTTGACATGCATATGCAAAACATTGCGTAACTTCAGAACGGTGTACCCGGACGTCGCAAATTTGGTCTCAAAATATGTGGGAGACTTCAATGAAAAAAGTCATGAAATGACGCGGCAAAATCTTTGCGCGTTGCGGAATCATGGCGCGAAACGTCGAGAGGGGGGTCAATTTGACCCCCCCCCCCCCCCCCAGTTAGAATAGGGTTAAGAAAAAAAAATGGTATCAGGAAGAATAAATTATGTCAAATTTTTGTACAGCTGTAATAACTTTAATAGCGATTATGACTTTGTGAGGGAGGGAGCTGGTTAACAGATTCATTGACCAAAACATAACTTTTCAATAGTTGTTATTTACAAACTACTTAGGAAATTCTGAGGCAAAAACATCATTGCCAAATCTGATTTGCTCAAAATAATGGTTGTGACCAGTATTCGTGCTTTGTGAAATAATTTTTCACACATCCATACATGTAATTTTCACCTTCCATGTCTAATTTTCATGAAAGTTTTTACATCCAATTTGTTTGATTTTTACCCTATTTAAACTTAAGTAGATCTAAACATGCAGTACAGTTATAATTCACAGACAGGTAAAATATTTATTATGGAGCAGGATATGTAAAAACAGAATTCTTGCAGTCTCTTTGTCATATGATGCCCTGATGTTATTAAAGATATGTCTATTACGAGAGCCTTTGCCAGTATTTCAAGCCCAACCAACTGGCTTGTTACAGTGGCTACAGCTGCAAAATGTTTTAAACTGTGATTGTGACAAAACAAACAGTAAGAACAGAGATCATTAACTAGTCTGTTCCCCTCCCCCCCCCCCCCCATTCGGTAATAAAACAAATGGGCTATCAAAATGAAAGTTCCAATTTTCACCACATTATCATGAAATCTGTAAAATATGATGTGCAAAACTAAATTTGACCTCTTCTCCTGAATCAACACACAGTGATTTGTACTTACCTCCTCCATAAGCCAAATTCTGAACTCTTTGCTCTTGCTGTAGTAGTCCTCTTTGGAAATCTTATCTGTGTTAATTAAAAAAAAATAGTAATGTTTCCATCACAACAATATTCAACTGACACATTGTAAAATAAATATTTCCTGTCCTCATTGTAGACTGATATTTATTCATTCATGGGTTTAGTGTACTTGATTTCTGTCTATAGCTACGAAAAAAGGAAATACATTATTTTCAGATGAGAATGAACAACTTACAACTTCATTCAGCAACCACAAATGTCTACCTAATACTGAGAAGGGGATTTTTATCTGTTCTTCTTGAATGACGTCATGTCAAACAGATAAGTTTGAGTTCTCAGAATCCATGAGACACATCAAAAATTTCAGTGGCATTAGACTAAGCTCATAGTGAAAAGAGCAAAATGTCAAATTACTAAATCAACCTTCAACCTCAGCCATTCTACCAGACTTTTTCCAAATTTACCAATCAAAATGTCCTAATGTACAAAGGTGTACTTTACTCAATATTGAAGATTGATGAATTTACATCTCATTTCAACTCTTGCATTGCTGCATTGATGCTAAAATTTTTCAATTTAAAGAACTTCTGTTGTCCAACCACTGACCTTCACAGGCTGGTCAAACTATACACACTAATGCCACAGTCATTCTCAGTGTTATGCATCCACAGTTCTAAACAAGGAGCAAATTCACCATTACTCTGAAATACGACAATTTTTTGAGCCTTTGCTGGCCATTGGTTATTAGAATAATTACAATTATCATTATGTATCCTCAAACAGGAAGTGCCTATTTTACTCACTTAGGGATTTCTTTTTTTCTTTTTTCTTTGCTTTCTTCTTGTCCTTCTTCTGTTGTTTTTTTGATGAGGCATCTACCTTTTGTTTCTTTTTAATCTTGTAGTCATCCTCTGTGTGAAAACAAACAAAATAGGTGTAAATCTTTTTCAATACCCAAGTACATGAATTGCAGTTTCCATATTATAAATTTGCAAATATACACATGTACAGTCAATAGCTACAACATTAAAGAGTATCAACATTTGCTTGCTACAGCAAATTTTCATAACAGAACTTTGTAGTCTTTAAATAATTCTTATTGTATACTTCACATATTTAACATTTGGTTTGTTGTACAGTCTCTGAAATAAAACAGCATTTCCATTGTCCAACCTGGGAGAAGGCATCGTTTTAGTACTCATATTGTAGATTTAAAGCTCACTAACCCTGCAAATTTTAGAAGAAAAACTACAGTGCACGCCAAATATTTCATGAGGTTTTTATTTTCGCAAATTTTGCGAGTCCCATGCTATTCTTAACTTAAACTTAGAAACAAGCAAAAATATTAAATCTCATCCAGACATGAATGTGTCGTGCATACATGCATTTCTCCATTCAGTACTGTAATCCACAATCATAAATTAAACCACTCATGAAATTGTTGGGAAATCAGGATTTGCGAAAACTTAGACTTGCTATTAATATGGCATACATGACAGTAGCTCAGCAAATATTAAAGAGGAAAAAGATGAACTGTGAGGTAGGAGAAAAGAAGAAGAAGAAGACAGAGAAAAAAACAAATGAACAGAGGAACACAGTTCTGTCACGGAGTTCCGAGGGTACCGAGGTGTTTACAGTCAGAGATGTCACACCCTTAAACAGGGAACCATTCAAAATTTCCTGAAAGCCAAGCGTGCGAGAGTGAAGTGAGCAAGAGGAAGGGGATGGGGGAGGGGCTGGGGGAGGGTGTGAGAGGAGCATACAATGTAACAGTGACTGAGTGTGCTGCAGGCTGAGAAGTGACAAAACCTGCTATATGATTTTCTGTCATTCTTTTATAAAAACTAACAAACAAACAAACAAACAGACAAACACGAGATCTGTAGATTGTCTACATACCAGAATCACTTCCTGAGCTGGAGTATGAGCCACTGCCGCTGGAATCATCGTCATAGCTACTGCTGCTGCTCTCATGCCGCCGCTTGGACTTGCTCTTCTTGTCTCTGACAATGTCAATGAGTAGATCTTAATTCAGAATCATAAAGTATCTGATCTTCCATACTGATGTGTTGATACAACAGATTCTACAAAGTCATTTTTTTTTTTTAATCAAGACCAATATGTACATATACATTGTACTTCTTATCCCCCAACAAAAGAGTAGAAAGAAGAGGCATTATGGGTACAGATCTACAAGGATGTTGTTGTTGTTATTTGAATTTATTTGGCGTTTATCATTCCTCTAGGAATATTTACGCCAAATCTACATTCATAAAATTACTTTGAATTTTCAAATTTTACCCTAGAGATATTATTTTCATTTTATTAAAAATGATTCAAAAATAATATATTATATCAAATAAATCTCCCTCACTGGCCTCAGTTTGAGCTGCCCAATCGACGATCATATTTTCTGGCCGGCCCGGCTCGGTACCTTGAGCAGATTTCTCAATAAGGAGGGGCCACATCTGTCTGTGCTTGATTGACCAACTTTCTCCAAATACTCAAGCTTGTTGTACTATGTACAGTGTAATGCTGAAGAGATCGCACCAGCATTAGCATTTCTTTTCCAGCAGCTCCAGAGCATCAACACTGACTGAAAAGGTCCTATCTGATTGGAAGTAGAATCTATGCCCTTGTCACACGTGTCCATAGGCATAAATCTGGTGATTTTTAAAGTGCAGCCCTGGGAATTACTGCTTATTAACATCTGTGCGTTTTACCTTGATCTACCTTGATGTTGGGCATAAAGTATACTGGACTTATTTGTCCCTCTACATCCTCTTGAGACTTGCTGCAAGTGTTGTTTGCACTACTATTTGCATGCGTAGGGCAGGAGCATCATGGGAATTTAGTATCTGGGTAAAAACAGTTGAATTTATGTTTTCATGACTTCTTAAGATTTGATTTGAAGGTGTTCATACTGCTGCTATTGATGACTTCAGGTGGTAGGCTGTTCCATAGGTTAACTATTCGTTGTGAGAAATTCCTTTGCCTTACATTTGAGTTTGCGTAGGGTTTTCTGAGTTTGAGTATATGTGACCCGCTACAACAAAAGGATCCTAAAGTCGCTGACCAGTGAGCCAAGAAAATCGAGTTTAATGTCACATCATTAAAATTGGTCAAAACAAGCGGATTTCTGTTTTTGGCATAATTTTGTAGTCTAGTGTTTTGTCTATCATCTGCCGAAATTTCAAAGCTAAATGATCAAAGGAAAGGCAAGAAATCAGCGTTTTTCTGGGCCATGATTTTCCGACTTTCAACGGAACAGAAACGTGTCCGAAGATTTGGATTTAGCGCCGCAGCTAGACTCCGCCCCTAGCGACGAGGGAGTGATCTTATTGGTCAGTGCAAGGCATCCTGATCACTGATTTGTCGTGCGTAGACCGCTGGCGCTAAGCTTGAATGAACACCGTGGAGGTCGCTAGGAGCATGCCTTCTATTGTCAAGCGATGAAAAATGTCTTGCCTCCCCTTGATCATGATGGTGTCAGGGGGAAAACTTTGAAGGCGTTTTTCTCGAAACTCTGATTTCCTCGACCACTTGACATGCGCTAATAAAATCATCGATATCTACGCACCGAGTACTTTTAAGAGTTGTGCTATATATGAAATTAAAGTAGAAGAGTAGGGGATTTATGTCATGCCATTTTCAGAAAATTGTCCTCCCCCGACTTTCCGATCCTTTTGTTGTAGCGGGTCACATATGACCTCTTGTCCTGGAATGTGTTACATGTTGCTGGAAGAAATCTGAGCTATGCGAATCGTCTAGGCCATTCAGGATCTTAAACGTCTGGATCATATCTGCTCTGCGTCTCCTACAATATGAAATGTTGGGAGACCCAGTTTCCTCAGTCGTTCTGTGTAGCTCAGGTTTCTCAGGCCAGGTAGCAGCTTTGTTGCTCTTCGCTGTACATTCTCCAGTTTAACAATGTCCTTCTTTAGGCATGGGAGCCAAACACTACTACTATATTCCAGGGATGGTCAAATGATTGATTTGTATAATTGTACTAAGCCTCTTCCATCCATGTTAGAAAAGGATCTCCTGATTAATCCCAGCAGTCTATTTGCCTTGGCGCATACTCTGTTGACATGGTTAGAGAAATGCAGACTGCTGTCAAATATTACTCCAAGATCATTCTCATGAGTTACTGTCAACAGCTCTGATGTATCGTCAGGGTTTAGATAATAACTCAATCCAGGGTTTCTTTTTCCAAAACACATTACTTTACATTCCTTTTGGTTGAAAGATAACTGCCAGTCTTTGGCCCACGATGTGAGTTTATACAGATCCTCCTGTAGATTGTTATTATCAGACTCTTCGTGTCGTGAGGCATACAGTTTGGTGTTGTCGGCAAATAATTTAACCGTGGAATTCTCTGGTGACATTGATGAAAATAATAGATAGTAAAATCTTATTGCCACTGGGCCTATAACACTTCCCTGAGGAATTCCACTGGTTACTATACTTTCATGTGAACTGGCTCCTTCTACTACCAGTACTAGAGTTCTAGTATAGTTTTCTACTCGTTGAGTACGATCAAGGAGAAATACATGTACTTTGATCCAGTTCAAGATTTTCCCTCTCATTCCATATCCATACATTTTCTTGAGCAGTCTTGTAAGTTTATGTGGTAGGCCCTACACTGTCAAAAGCCTTGTGACAATCTAAATAAATACAGTCGACTAGGAATCTTTGACATCAAGAGCAGCACTCCAGTCATTTGTTTACTTCAACTAGTAAATTAAATTAGTTGAGTAGCGCAGGAATTGCTTCAAACTGACCTAAATCATGCTGATGAATGGAGTAAAAGATGGCAACTTGATTTCAACGTTAGTAAATGTAAGATTCTTCATATTGGAAAAAATAACCCAAGGGTAAACTACAGAATGAATAGTGTAGAGTTGGAAGCAACCAAGCAGGAAAAGGACCTTGGCGTTATAATAGATGAAGAATTAAATTTCCATCAACATGTCTCAGCAGCTGTCCAAAAGGTAAATCAAACACTTGGGATTATACACAGGACATTCTCACAAATGACGACGCAAATACTTCCTATTTTGTTCGTATCATTGGTTCGACCTCATTTGGAGTATGGCAACATTTTATGGCATTTCAGATATAAAATGGACTCTGACAAAGTTGAAAGAGTGCAGAGAAGAGCCACTCGTATGATCCCTGAACTCAAATGTTTGTCATATGAACAACGCCTGGAAAAACTTAACCTGCACTCATTATACTACAGGAGACGAAGAGACGACATGATTACTGTTTATAAATTGCTCAATGGAAAGTTGGGGATTTCTGGTGACACGTTCTTCGAACCAGCCATCCACTCATCAACAAGAGGTCACAGATACAAGCTCTTCACCAAACGTTCAAGATTAGAATTGCAAAGTACATTTTTCAGCCAGAGAGTAGTTGCCGACTGGAACAGATTGCCTGCTAGTGTTGTTGAAGCTTGCTCGATTAACAATTTCAAAGATTTATTAGACAGACATTGGAGGGGGGAAAAATTTCAAACCTCTGCTCCTCAACGCACATAAAGCTGTGATGTGATGTGATGTGATGTGAGATGATCTGCCCCTTCTGAACCCGTGTTGATGAGGTTAAAAGATCATTGTTTTCAATATGAGCCATAGCATTACTAATGCCATTAGTGAATCCCTTATGAGTGTTTTCATTATTTTACAGAATACCCTAGAATCTAGTACTGTAACTTTAGTCTCGTCACATCTAACATTAAGTAAAAATAACAATGTTAGTCAAATTTACTAGTATTATTAGACCTCTATAATTGATCAGGGATTCAAGAATTGATAACATGATGATAGAACTTGTAATGTATTGTTAGAATAGAAATTTACTTGGGCCAAGTAAGCACCGCTTTATGTCTCTGCAAATGACTAAACCAATTTAATTTACATCGAAATAGCTAGTCTAAATAGAAAATTTCATTTGTTAGATCTAAGTTACAGCTGTAACTAACAGTAAAGTTTACGATAAAGGTAAAAAACCAATCAATTATGTAAACAAGGGTCTCCCAAAATCCAACACATTTTCAAGCATACGGGACTGAGGTAATATGGTCGCATATTCCTCAAACATTACAGCCAGCCAGCCCATGCCCTGAAAACGAACGATTTTATTAAGATCTTATGAAGAATTCAGAACCTCATAACCCATATGAAAGCACCCAACGGTATTAAGGGACATATATCTTTTGCGAGTACTCACTTTGCCTTCGGCATGACTAATAATCAGAATTGATCGGTTTACATGTCACAGTAATTCCAGTTTGAAGATTTCCCTCCCTTCGTCGTCTATGGTATCTTCGAAAATCGAACATAACAACAACTTCATTATCATGTCAATGAACACGTGGGATCTGTATCAATGAAATGGTAAGTGACGTTCGATCGGTGCACGCCAACTTGGACGGCATCCTACATTTACTGACTCTTCTTTTCATTAAGGTGTGAAGGATATATTACGAAATAAACTGATACCAGTGCAATTTCGGGTGTTTTATTTCTTATTTACCTGTTTTGAGTAGAAGTCAACTGCAACAGGAGTCAAGTGACGGTTTAAAGGATAACGTGGTTTGTAATGTGTGGGACCACATTGAATCGTCGTAACACACTACAGGAGGGCAGGCCTGCCCTGTAACAACTAAACTTAACGTTATATCGTTAGATAGCTAATCTGCTTACTGCTACCTTCCAAATTGAACTCTGTTGAGTGATGGAGTATGTAGCCAGAAGCTGGCTGTATACCCAGCCTATGATTGTTCAAGTTTATTTTTCATTTGACATATGCCGCAAAGCAAGGGATCATAATAATTAATATAGGTCTAGATTTTAATTTACCGGTAGTTTTGGTTGAGAGAGACCTAGAACTCTATTCAGGTTTGCGGTTTTCAACAATTAAAATATAAATTTACCTAGACTATAGTATAGGAGAGTTGATCGTATCACCGGACGTTTTTTTTTTTTTTCGTGGCTCTGAATTCCGTACTCATACAGAAGACGAAATTTCGGCCAAAAATAGCACAAGTTATTCACTACAACTGGACTAGTCCTGAAAATTACAAATTCGGCAAAGTTATGAAAATTATTCACTCCGATTTGTGGAAAATAGACTTCAAATTTACCCCTCTCCAAAAAGTTGTCGCATTATAATTCCGGACATGATTTTCGTAAGGAAATAATCAACGTCTTTCGCACCTTGTCCTTGCACCAGAATCACAAGTCATCCCACGAATCACCGTACACATTCTCACCAAGCGGACGACAAAGAAAAATCGGCGAATGAGGCTCAAATTTCATATTTAAAACATTGTATCTTGACAGTTTCGAACAGTTCACGAGATACAAAATCGGCAACTTCTATTTTACGTGCTTTGTCTATGGGAGCGCGGGTGATGAGCTATGAGTTGAGGGCCCCGGGCCTTCCTTGGTGCACAACTAATGCATTGTTTGCGTTCGAGGACAATAGCTGCAAAATTCTGGTATCGATCAGTAAACTTGTGGTTCTATTGGAATCTTAACCCTAAAAAGGCCAGGGGGGGGGGGGGGGGGTGGGGGGGGTTGAATCAACTCCCCCCTCGACATTTTTCGCGACTACTCCGCCGCGCGAAATTTTTTGACCGTGCTGTTCGTTGACTTTTTACTTTCAAGTCTCGTGCATCTTTTGACACCATTTTCGCTGCATAACGTTTTATACATGCCTGTCAGACCGAAAATGGCTCAAAAACGTGATTTTGTGTATAAAGTCAATGCAAATGGAGTTTTCTCTTCTTATTCATAAAGATATGATTATTTTCACTTTCATAGGCTGAAACTAATTAATTTTAGCATAATTATGCTTGAAATAGGTTCTGTCATAGATTTTGCGGAAAAAAAAATGATAAACAAAAGGTCGAAAAAAACACAGAAATACATAAGAAATTCATAAAACAATAAAATGCATAAAAAATTAATTGTGATACCAAATTTTTTTTTCAAGTACATTGTTAGGAATGCTACAAAGAATGTCTTCACCAAAAATTAGGATTCTAGGAGCTTTAATTTCTGATCTAGAGCAAAATGTATGATTTTATGCATATATTAGCATAAAATTTTAATTATTATAACGAAAATTTCCATTTCTTTTTGTATAGCTTGGTAGAATACGCCACAGGTAATGCACATGCCAAATTTCATGGCAATTGCACGATCGACGGCCGAGATCTCGGGGGGGGGGGGGGGGGTTGAATAAACCCCTCCCCGGCCACAGAACACCCAAAAAAGCCCGGCCTGGTTAGGGTTAAGCATTTATTTTTCCTGTGTATTTTGTATTTTGTATTATTTTGTATTTTGTATTATTTTGTGTTATTGTATTTTCCTTGGACGGTGTCACACCGTCCAAGGAAAATACATCAACACCCTATTCTATCAATAGAAACTTAAAATATCTGAGCACAATTTGCCCGAAATTTTACCCAGGCCAACCATACCACTTTACTATAGGTATAAAACATGGTCATCATGATGATAATACCATGCAGTAACAGTTTGTGAATTGGTAATAATATGTGTATGATACTTGGCCCTAGCATGGTATGCTACTTCCCCATAAGTAGAAAGTGCTGTAAATGTGAGCACATCTCTCTTTATATCCAGCCAAATCGATTATCCGGACGCTTGCCCGAGTCCTGATTAGGCCGCATAATCGAGGTCCTACTGTATAAGAATGCCGATGTTGTTGCTGATGAGTGATGCCAGGATGGAGTGCAACACTGCATTAGCACCAAAAAACGTTTGCTTTAGATACAATCTTGAACTGATACTCGGTAACATCTCACCTTTATGATTTATTTCATTTCTCTCTCTTGCTAGCAGGTGCAAAAGGAGCTCATTTCCTGTATCTCTTAATATGTTTTATCCACATTGATTCTTTAATAGAAACATGTTTCTTCTTGTACAAGGAGAGAGTTACTACGGTACCTAGCTTGTTTGTTTGTTTATTTTAATTGTTGTGTAATGGTGTGTTAGTGTGTTCTTCTAGTTATACATGTTAATAACTTTAAATTTTTTGTTTGGTTCTTCAGCTGAATTATAGACGAGTCAAAATACTGAGATGGGACTGACAAAGCAGTATCTTCGCTATGTGCCCAGTGCTGTGTTCGGCGTAGTCGGCACCACCACAGCTAATGTTGTCTTCACGAGCGACCACCAGTTTGCAGCTGTCGCAGCTGTTGAGCATGTCTTTATATGGGACCTACGGAAGGGAGAAAAGGTGAGAAGTTGGTAATTCTGAACTCAGTAGACTTTAGATGACATAATATTCATGTATTAATAAGAGAGTCTTTTGTGTGTGTGTGTGTGTGTGTGTGTGTGTGTGTGTGTGTGTGTGTGTGTGTGTGTGTGTGTGAATCGTAACTTCCAAACTCTGTAGTCATTTAGAAGTAAAGGGCAATGGTCTGAGAAATCCAGAAGTGCACACATCTATTCATACAGCACGCACTCCAAGACTTAGGGCCTGCTATTTTCAACTGTATTGCAGTGTGTCACACACCATGTTCAAGTACAACAACTGTAACAAGCACCAGATGCTTCAAAGGGGTCCCAGCATTAATTTCCATAACATGTGCATGTAATTGTTGCTTTTGTTTTTATTGTGTACATAATGTACTTTTGATTTATTTTGTGCCAAATAAATTGAATTGAATTGTATTGAATTACTGTGTACCAGTACATGTACATGTGCAGCATTCATCTCTGTACAGGTCTGTCGACGATCATCACATAATAGAATACACATATTGCATAGATGGTGATGATAATTATGGTTCAGTAGTAACATCAAAATTTGTTCGGTGATTGCCATTATCAAAGCTGTGTGTGATTCTGTAGGTATATCTGTACAGCCACTGGCTGGCACTATTATACTATTGTGTTGTGATGACAACTTTCTGGCTAAAAGTTTCTTGTTGCAAGGTATATTAAACTCTCTCTGACATCTTGCAGAAATCATCTATTGAACTGGAAATGGTGGCAGATGAAATGAAATTATCAAAGAAGACTTTGTGTTTGTGACAAAACCACAAATGATGCTAAATTTACTTTTGCCTGTTTTTTTTCTTTCATGCGTACATGTAATTTTGCTTCAAAGCAGTAGTGTTAGCCACTTTTGATGCTGCAGTATGTATTATGGAAACAGAAGGAGTGACTGAATTTATCCTTCAGCCAATCAACCCTCTACAAAAAAAGAAAGAAAAAAGAAATGATTGCCACTTATCCAAATCTTGTACACAGGTCCTAACACTAGAGGGCAGCAAATATGAGGTCACTGCCCTGGCTCGCAGTGAAAACCGGCCTGTGGTTGCCGTTGGTTATGCCGATGGATCCATAAAACTCTTCAGCACCGAAGATGGAGAGGTGATGGTAACTTTCAATGGTCACAAGACGGCCGTATCCACACTGCACTTTGATTCCCTTGCCCTACGCCTAGCATCAGGGTCAAAGGTAATTTAATCCCTGCCTTGTCCAAAGTTTCAGAAGAAAGGGAGACATATGTTTGAAGAGTTTTATCGCAAAGCGAGCTAACTCCATTCTTATTAAGTTGAGATATTTGCGATTAAAGCTGCAAAAAAACAATGAAAATGATAAGAAAATACAGGATATTTTGAATCATGACTTCAAGATATTCCTTGTTGTGTTACAAGTGAGATATCACTGGAAAGGTTTTACTTGTATTTTGCTCCATCTGATGACAGACTTACTTTCAAATGTGATAGGGGGTACATATTACAATGATGTTCAATTTGTCTTTTTTTTTTTCATCGTAATTTGTTATCTTTTTTGTAGTTGTAGTATTTTTGGAAGGAGATGATGTTTTGAAATTTTTTGTTTGTTTATTTGTTTATGCATTGAATGTCTTCTGCATTTGTAAGATCTGCTTGTTTTTATGAGAGTATTTCCAAGAGAAAAATTAGTGGAAAAATTAGAGAGAAATTTAGAAGACTTTGTAAGCTTGTCTGATATCTGAAAACTCTTGAAAGGGTCAGCCACTCAGAGCAAAGATATTTAAGGCATAGTCTCACTTCTAATTTCTTTTTCTTTTTCTTTGTAAATGGACAACAGTCACAGTTAAAAGATGGAGATAGAAAAGGCAAAAATGAATGTGAATTTATCTAACACCTTGAAAGAAGAAGATGATGCATGCTTTCAATACTATGATACCTGGTCCCTTTTTTATGAAGAGTTAAAATTGATTATAAAGTTGATTTCTATCATAAGTCTATGGCAGCCTGTGTGTTTAGGAAATTTAAAATCAATTTAATCTTTTGATAAAACAGGGCCCTGGTTTAAGCTCTGGTCCAGGAGAAGATTAGAGGATTTGGAATGTGCTGCAAAATGTAAAGCTACTTCGAACTATGCAGTGATAACGATTGTAACTTTACAGCTGTAGATATACACTGTACTGATATTGCATTGATATTGTCATCTGGGCAATTCCACGATAACACCGTGACACTTTTGAGTATAATTTCACTCATCAAATGTAAATAATAATCAAAATGTAACACTTGAGAAAAAAATGTTATTGTGTATCTACGCGTATGCATATCGTCGTAAGCAATTTTGAAAACAAAAGAAAGGAAGAAAAACTGACATGGTAAATGAGTTATGCAAGATTAATTACCACTGTAACACCGTGACGCAAAATGGACTGGGTTTTTGTGCACTTTGTTTACTGACAAAACTCTGTGAAGTTAATGAACATTTTGATAAGTGGATGTGTTCATTGGGTGTACTAGAGACTCAATGACAATAATGAAGTAAAATTTGATTAAAGAATCAATTGACAGGAAAACTATGACATAGATTTTAAATAAGTGTACCATAACACCGTGACTGTAACGCCGTGACCTCTGAAATGTGTGTAGAAAACCTATGGAGAATCCTGTTGTCTTACTTTCAGCTCATTGTGTTTCTCCATTAGGTAGAATGAAATGATGATTCATGATGAATGTTTGACATCACAGTATAACACTTCCAGATAAAACAGAAAATTATTGAAATCATAACAGATTAACAAAAACAACAAAGTAAAGAAAAACTTTGCACTGTAACGCCGTGACATGTCATATACGTTTGTACACGTTACAGTCAGGAACACTGCTCTTTCAGTAAAATATACTTTATGTTTTGAGACATAATTCACGCTATCATCATTGAAAGCTTGTTAAATATTTATGAGTGAACTTTTAGTGTTTACAACTACTCTTTAAAAGTCCAATTTGTGTATTTAAAGATGACATACAAATTTGAAACTTTTATTTTAATACCTTTGGTCACAAAGCCAGGTGAACCCACTTAGCAATTTCAGTAGCGATAAAAAGAATCATTCAAGCAATTTGTGTGGTACAAAATGTACCATAATTATTATTCTTTTTCAAAGATGTACTGTAAAATGAACATGTACATAAAAATTATTACAATGCAAATTCTCATTCATACGATAAATCCTATTGAGTGTGGCTCTTTTAATGATGAAACTTGTAAGATTGTGCACAGCACCATGCACAGGAAAGTAGTATTCCAGTGAGATTAACTTTTGGTGGACACATCGATCTAGCTTCAGTATGTCCTAAGTAATTCTTTAGGATACCAGGGAAGCTGCAGCAAGATTTCAGACTGTTTATCATGTTAGGAACACATCTGAGTCTACAAAAGAAGAGTCAAACCATGTGAAAAAATGGTCAATTATGATAAAAATATTAAACAAAGGGTATTAACTCAACTGAAACTGTTGTCTTTACCGTAATTAAAAGTTCAAAACCTTCAGAAATGTTTGCTCTGGATAGTTATGAATCTGGTAGGTGGCACACTGTGAGTGGACTGCTTGCATTTTAACCCACCATGTGCTCTGAGTGTTGATTGGCATATCAAACCCCACTGCATTGTAAACACAGTTCTCGATTTTTGGCACAGAAAGGGTTAAAATTGCATGATGCTGGCAACAAGTACAAGGGATAATCTTTGTGGATACAGATTGACCCATCTGTTATGAACAATCCTTGAAAAACCTCTATCTTTTGAGTAAATGTGACAGAGAAATCAGATAGTCACTTCAACAGTTAATTATCATGTGTAGTCCGGTATGTGTCCTGTGTTATTGCAATGCAAGTCACGGTGTTATAGTCACGGTGTTACAGTTACTGTAACACCGTGACACATTTTAATCAGCTTTAATTGATAAACAAAATGAGTTACCATCATTTCAGTACTTGTATGGTAGCTACATGTGGTCATGATTTGGGCTATCAAAATAAACCCTTTTGTGTCTGTAATTTTCAAACAATACTAAAAACATTAGTTTTTACTGTAACACCGTGACATTATTGATGATCGTATTTGCGATGTTCGCTGAAGCTTAACACATAGAAAATCTTGCACTTTGATGATTTGGTAATGATGTTGAACCCTTAAACTCTGAAAACAAAGGCAAAGTTTTTACCTCCTTTGTCATTTTCTCATGCTACATTCATTTAACTTCATTATATTTTTCAGATAATTATGTCAAATTTAATTATGCTGATTTTATGCACATATTTAGCAAAGTTAATGATGTAATTTTTTAACAAGATGGTCAAATATGAAAAATTCTGTCCTTAAGCTTTCATTTGATACCAAAATGAATGAGATTTGACTATTTTGAAAATTTGATGGTCATGTCCACTTTATCATGGAATTGCCCATCTGCCACCCATGCTCATCATTTTGACAGGATACGGACCTTATCATCTGGGATGTGGTGAATGAGAGCGGGCTCTACAGGTTGAAAGGTCACCGAGGCATGGTTACAAAGGTCGCGTTCATGTCGCAGCACAACATTGTCATTTCAAGGTGCACTACCACATTCTACAGACGAGTGTTTTTTGGGGATACGTAATTGTGTGGTTTGCAATCACTTGTGACATGATCTTGACATTGGATTGAGAAATGCTCAATTGCCATTAACCCGTTGAGGACGGACTGATTTTGCTACAACACGCATTTCCCATAGACGCCTGCCCGAGTATACTCGGGACTCGTCCTCAAGGGGTTAAAGGGAAATCCAGTCCAGATATAAGAACTGTTTCCCAAAAAAATAGTGAAACTTTAAAATGTCGTAACTTCCTTATTTTTCATCCGATTTCGATCAAAATCATACCATTGAACTCGTAATATTTTACAACTTACATTTGGACTGGATTTCTCCTTTAACCATTCACCAGCTGAGAAAGTTTTGTCTCTGACAGTGATCTTGAGAGAGACATTTCTACCAAATAGTCGGCAAAGTAAAAAAAAAGTATCAACAACAGCAACAACAACAACAAAACGCACACACAAAAACAAAACAACAAAACAAAACAGAGGCTGAGTGACTTTTGATAAGAACAAGAAAGCTTGCAACAGTATGAATGTAGGTAAGTCTGTGATGAAAACATTGATAAAGCCATCTTAGTTGTTGTCTTTTGATTGAGTGGGAATAGTCATTTGCAGAGGAAACGATGATATGAATGTCCTTGAATGTCCAAAGAGGGAAAACGTAGGTGCAGCATTATAGTTCCTGGAAAGTCTGTTGTAGCTTCAAAAGGCGTATCTGGGGCCCGTTTCATGAAACTTTTTGTCTGTGATTTACACTGACAACTGTTAAAAGCTGCTGAAATCTTTGCCTCTGATTGGCTGATAGCAAATTTGTCGGTGAAAACCTGCGACGAACTCGTTGATGAAACGCCCCCCCTGGAGCAGTGTGAAGACAATATCTCCTGCCAGAAATCTTAAATCATTTACATTCTACTTTCCCAACATAGTGGGGAAATACTACATGTACATGTAGAATGTGTGAACTATTTACCATTAAAGATTATATTTTTAGATATAATGAATGGCAAGGTAGGCAGCATACAGTCTCTCTTATAGGTTTACATTTACTTTAATATATTTGTTTGAACTTATTTCAGTGATTTATGTTTTCTGTTGTACTGCTTCCTTTGAATGTCATGCTTTCACCTCCACTGCATTCTTCACATTGACAAGCGTTTCCATGACCACACAAGTCACTGTGCTCAGTACCACTATACTCTACACTTAGGAATGTACTTTAAAGGGACTGTACAGTACTGGTTGAGGTGGGAATTCATGATTTGAACATTCCTAAGTGAGATAATGAGAAACCTCTTATGAAATATGACAGAGAATGTAATTTTAAGAAGGATTTAATGTTAATTTGATGAAAATTGGTTTTGAAATGGCTGAGATATCCAAAAAAGTGATGATAATAGGGAGCTTTAGATTTTAGACGCGCAGACGTTCAAAGGGAAAAAAACATGGTCTGAGCGTGCGCAGTAGCGCACGTCAAGTTGCTGCGCACGCTCAGACCATGTTTTTTTCCCTTTGAACGTCCGCGCGTCTAAAATCTAAAGCTCCCTAATAATAAAAGGCGACAGGCCACGTCTTTTATTAGGATCTCTTTGTTTCACCTTGTTTTTGAATATCTCAGCCATTTCAAAACCGATTTTCATCATATAAACTTTTGATACCCCTTAGATTTGCATACTCTTTGACATCTCAAAGAGTGGTTTCTGAATATCTCACAGAACGTTAAAAGCTAAATCCTCACCTCAACCAGAACTGCACACACCCTTTAAAGAAGAAGAAGAAGAATGGTGATATCATATGTCTTTTCTTTGGGTGCTTTCTCTCCTATTTGAAATATCATCCAGTTCCAAGGACACGTTTGTCAAGTTCTGGGATCTAGACACCCAGCACTGCTTCAAGACACTCGTGGGCCATCGCAGTGAAGTAAGACTTCAGTCTTTAAACTCTCATTTTTTTTCTTTTGTTAACGCTAGTTTATCTGTGTGTTTGTTTTATGCAACCTTGAATCTATGTGACTTCATACTTTTTTATGTGTAACAATGGTGGTATTGTGCTCCTGGTATGTCCCCAGTACTGCTTTATTTTTCCTTTGTTATGTTTTTATGAACATGAAATCAATGTCTGGGAGTTCAACAGAGATTCTGTTCCAAAAATTGTGAGATTTTAGCATTATTAGGAAGCTATGTACCTGTTCCTCATTGGATATAGCATCTAATCTTACACTTCAGTGAAGGTTTGATACATCATTATTTTCCAGCTTATTTGTATGATTGTTACGCGATGTATCAGTACATGTGTAAGATTGAGTGTACTATATCATCCAGCCTTTAGTACGTATGTTGTACAGTGGACTCCCGTTATAACGAAGTCGTCGGGACCGGCAGATTTCTTTCGTTATATTGAAATTTTGTTATAACCCAACAAATAAACAACGCAAATACATAGAGTGGGTAATGTTGCAGTCTGAATTTTTACTTCATTGTAATCGGAATTTCGCTATAACCGTGTTCGTTATAACGGGAGTGCACTGTATCTGATTTACATGGGGTGATAAGACAAAGTACACGTATGTTACTAATGTACAGGTGTATGGTCTGGTGCAGTGTGATATTCCAACTTATCAAATATGGTGTTACTTTTAATACATAGTGTAGGCAGTGTAGTAGTGTACTAAAGGGGTGATTCTTCTCAAAAAGTAGCTGCAATTCCATCTTTTCCTGAAATGTTTGGTCCCAGCATTCAAGCTTGGTATTCACTTGCAAAAATATTGTCTAAGAATCCCAGATTGATACAGGCACTAATTAACCTGTTGGGGACGAGTCCCTAGTATACTCATGTCTATGGGAAATGTGTGTTGTAGCAAAATCAAACCGTCCTCAACGGGTTAATGTTTCTGATGCGCCCTGTTACAACCAGGAAATATTGATGGGAGATATACCACGCGTATGTTGTTGCATAGCAACTCACAACTCATGTTCTTGGCAGGTCTGGGATTTTGCGATACTACCGGAGGATCGAGGGTTGGTGACTGGAACATCAGGCAGTGATCTCCAGGCATGGGATATTACTTTCAAAGATGAGGTAAGTTTTCAAAGAATCAAATCAGTTTGTTCATTTTGTTTCCAATTCTCCACAGAGCATGTAACTTTCTAGTCAGAGCTTGGCAGATGTTGTGTGTAAATGAGGTGACTGCATTACCTTTTTACCCACGCCGATGAAAATCGGCAGGGGGTTATGTAAAGGGTTCCGTATGTTTGTTTGTTTGTTTGTTTGTTTGTTTTTTGTTTTGTTTTTTGTTTGTTTGTTTGTTTGTTTGTTTGTTTGTTTGTTTGTATGTTTGTTTGTTTGTTTGTTTGTTTGTGTACAAGATAACAAGAGAACGGGTAAACGGATTTGCACGAAATGTTCAGGGAATGTTTGGATAATGACAGGAAAGAATCGATTAGATTTTGGTGATAATCGGTTGACCCTTGCAAATTCTGTGTGACCTTGAAGTTTTGACCCCATGGTATAGTGACCATTCCGAAAATTTCCCGTTTCTCACTTTGCGATTTTCCGCTACCATACGAAGACATAAACTCCCCAACGATCCGACTTCGCTGCTCAAATGTTCGTAAGAATTCCGAAATTTACGTTTAGGCCTATTTGAGGGACTATGTCCTTCTAGATTTATGAAAGTTCGTTCTCCGTCATCACAAACTGGCCCGTATTTTGATGATTTTTCAAATTAACATTGATTGTTTTTTTCGTTGGAGGAGCATTTTGCTCGGTCGCAGTCACACTGCACGATATGCGTGCTCAATGTCAATGCGTGTGCAAGGCCGCTGAAAATGCATCGCGCTCTACACTGTTGGTGCAAAATTGCACCGGGGACGTTGCGGCGCTCGTTGGTGGCCGAATACTGGTGCAGTAGACATTTGCATTCAACCCTTGCATTGAATAATTCCCGTAGACACTAATCATAGGGGTAATTGCCTAGGGGGTACGTAAATTTTGTTTTTCTTTTTTGCTTTTGTGGATACCATCAAAGATCGTACACTCATACGACCTTTGATATCATCACACTCTCGGCTTGCTATAATCAAAATATCCCGCAAGAAAACGGCGTATTTCTCGATTTTTAGCGCTTTTTCCGCGACCCGTCGCGTAGACAATACTCTTAAAACTGGACTTAATTCGCGCGCGCTTGGAAAAGTTCCGATTCTGCACTTTTGACGGTGGAATTTGGGATTTTCGATGGATTTTTGGAGGAGACTTAAGGACTTTCCTGTACGTGAATGAGTGTTAATACCGTATGTGTAATTATGTGATTTGCGTGTGATGTGACTGTAGAACCAAAGATCGTACACTTCAGTGTACGATCTTTGGTAGAACTCACTGGCTGGTGATAAAGCACACTGGCAATTAAGTGGCCGAATTCTGGTAGATGACCGAATGCACATTATGTTTACCCCGACTTTGTACTTAGGCGTGGGTCTGCCGCCTTTGACGGCCCCTCTCTAGTTTTAAAATGATTTTCAGATATGAAGATTGTTGCAAAGTGTCTTTTTGGGCAGTAGACCTCTGATTTGCTCAGAATTTACAATTGTAATTGGAAAGAAACGGGCATGTAGTATGCAAATTGTGCATTATCCAAAAAGTTTGTTTGTTTGTTTGTTTGTTTTTCCAAAGTACATGTATAATTGTTTGCCCTGGGTTAGTGGGTTTAATATCAAAACACTCTGTAGTGAAGGCAGCAGAATTCCTCTAATTCATCCTTACAGCAGTATTGCTACGCCAAGATTTAATGGCCATCACCATGGTCATTTTTTTTGTATGAAATAGTTGTTATGATTGGAAGTTAAAGCTGGGAGTCACATTAATTGGGAGTCCAGAAATCATTTAGCAGGACATATTGTTTTGGGCTGTTATTGTTTCTGTATTGGCAAAATTTACAGCGACAGAAAGTCTGTTTTCTTGATGTACACCAGAGCTCTGGTACACAGCGGCGTGGAAGCCTGATCTACATGTAAATGGTAATTGATGATATACAGTTGGTGGTTGAGGGTCAGCATTTGTGATGGAACTCAGTAGTATGCTACAAGTGTGACCGTGAATTTGTGGCATGAGTTTATGTGACAGTCCGTCATGTTTCTTCCTGTTGAACTTTCTAGCAAGAAGACGGTCGACTTGAGACGGGTCCCTCTCCGGCCAAGAAGTCGAGGAAACATTTCTCCGACGATGATGGGGACGATGCTGAGGGAGATGATGAAGGGGACGATGACGACGAGGAAGAGATGGGAGATGATGATGTAAGAATGCCAGAATGACGTGACATCTCCTCATAGATCAGCAGATCATGAGTGATCATGTTCTTGAAGTGTGTGTTTCAATCCAAATGGGGCTAATTTCATACATACATACAACATGCATAATTATTCTTATGAATTATTATATTGCACTGGACAGCAATGTCTGTGACACCAGGGAAATATGGCCCTAACGAGTGCAATATTCCGTGGTATGTTATGAAATAAAGCCATCCAATATAAATATCATCATCTATGCTTGTATAACCATTGTCTTGAGAAGGTAAAGCTGTGAAAAGCAGTTACTAGAATTTGAAGTACTAGTAGACTCTGCCTTAAAAAAGTTATATGTAGTAAACTGTGATTTGCACTTTTAGCAATCATTCATGCACGGAGCAAGTGTTCGTGCGACAGACCAGACAAAATATAGTGTATTGTTGCAATGCCAGTTAACTATATTACCTTATGGGGAATTAATGCATTAGCCTGTGTGTTACATTGAATATGCTCTGATATTGCACTTGAAAATCAAGCAGACAAAAACACACATTTTTAATGTGCCACTGCAATGCCTTATGTTGAGATTAAGTTCAAGTTCATTATGTAGATAATAATCATATTATTGTAGATGCTTCTTGAATGTGGCAAGTGAATTTAGCTGTCTCAAATTCTACCCGTATCTCTCCCCACAGAGCATACTGTCGTGTACCAAGGCAGGGACAATCCTGAGAAAGGGAACTGACAGAGTAGTCTCTCTTCAGGCTGACTCCACGGGAAGAATTCTTGGTTGTCACGTGAGTATGAAAAGTTGTTCTTTCAATCAATTGATACACTGTATGTTACCCATCTACAGAGTTGTCCTCATATAATCTTCCCTTTTTGGACCTGACAAAGCAACAGTTGCAAAATATGTTTTTGTCTCAAAAGTGCAGTGCTTGTTTAATAGGAGAATCAATTAGCTTGATCCCGACTACCCTATGTCTAAATTTAAAAGAAAAAAAGAAGAAAAATGAATGCTATAAAAGTCAAATGTTGTTCTTTTTTTGTGAGGCAAATTATTGTCAGGGGTGGTATTTTCATCCACCTACTGTGTCTCAATGCCTTATCACCTACATGCTTCACTTTATATATGCTTTGTATAAAACATAAAGTTGATTTTCTTAGAACTAAGCCTGTGGCCAGGGTTTCTTCTCTGGTAGGTACTGTTGAATCATAGAGGATCAAGTTATATAATCACTGGAAAACTGAATAACACCAAAATCGTGAAATTGATGTTCATCAACGTACATGTAGATAATGGTAACTGGTTGCCTGTTTTCACTTTCTTTACTGTATGCATTCATGCATAAATGCTTATTATAAAAAAAAAAGGACTATCCTCTTCCTACGCAGCTGATTATTTCTGTCTGTTGCATTACACTTAAAGGAGACCTCCGGATGATTTTCAGATGTTTTCATTTTAACAACTATAAATTAGTTATACTGAGGACAGAGTTTCAGAATTTGTGATAATTTGGATGAAGAATAAGAATATTTTCAAAATTTAGAACAAATTGCAATGAACAAAGATGATGACATGGCAGAGTCACCATAAGAATACATGAGTTGGGGCTCAAGGAAACAGAACAAAAGAAGAAGGCATGCATAGATTATGCATAGGTGAACTCGCAACCAAGCGGTATTGTAATGGAATTACACTGCTACATTTCTGAAATATGTGAACCTCCAATGTCATCATCCTTGTTCAGTGTAATTTGTTTAAGGTTTTTCAAAGTATTTTTATCTGCTAAAGAACCACAATAAATTCCACAAATCTGTACATAGAGTTGTCGATTTATGTACTACATGATGTGAAATTATGAAAATCGTCTGGAATGTCCCTTTAAGGTTCCTTTGAATACACTATAAATTTAAAAAGAAAAACAAAAAGAGAAGATGAGAAGGGATGAGTCATTGGCTTGATATTTCAAACAATGAATGATGGATTTTGTATAATTGTAGGTGTCCACCATCTAATCATATGAGTTTCACCCATTGCTGAATATGCTGATCAATATGAAGGGCTGCACAGTAACCTGATGTTTTTTTCTACTGGTCTGGCCTGTCTGTTGGACCAGTAGGTGCCCAAGTTTTTCCATTTTTTACTGATCCATTCCTGGAAAAGTTACTGGTCGACTGATTTTTACTGGTCAGGGACCATTGGACCTGTGCCTGTGTGCAGCGTTGTGATATGCCACTTTTGCCTTTCATCTGATTTTGGCTATAAAAATGATACTTTTTTTTTGGTGCGACAGGGCCCAAGTGCTGTGCTGGAACTCTTCAAAGTCTGTAACGAGGAGGAGCTGGAGAAGAGATTACAGAAGAAAGTGAAGAGACTGAGGAAGAGGGCAAGGTGAGAGGTTTGGGGTCAGGTGAAACCCCTACACGATTAACCCTT
Organism: Diadema antillarum; assembly: GCF_040938485.1. Lineage (NCBI taxonomy): Eukaryota > Metazoa > Echinodermata > Echinoidea > Diadematoida > Diadematidae > Diadema > Diadema antillarum. The sequence goes on along the minus strand of NW_027271249.1, from coordinate 619,778 downwards.
TAATAGCCCGTTGATGACAAGCAGATCTTCCTATCACACATATTTCCCATAGACACCTGCCTTTAATAGAATGCTCAGGACTAGTCTCCAGCAGGTTAAGGGGCAAGTTTTCATTTCATTTCATTTATCTTATTTCCACAACTTGCACAACAAGTAAAAAAGAATGAACAATACAGGACAACATGTCAATCATATGCAATACAGAGTGTGGAGGAAGAAGCAAAGGCCATTGACCTGTCAAGGCTTCTCCCTAGTAAAAGGTAACAATTATGAAACAATACAAAGAGAACAAAACAAAACAATACAACACAAAACAAAACAAAACCTATTGCTATATACATTGTATATACTAGCATCAATGATAAGGGGATTATTGCCGGAAGGCACTATTGCACATATATGATTTTACAATATATTCTCTATGTATTCTCTTAAATGAAGACATAGAAACACACTGCTTAATATCATTTGGGAGACTATTCCACTTCTTAGGGCCAAAATATCTTATTGTGGATCCTGAAAACTCATACTTTAAATTGGGTAATCTGTAATCTTCCGCCTGTCTTGTTCAATATTTATTTACCTCATTTTTCTTTACAAAATCAAAATCAAAAGAACATGGCAATGTGTTATTTCTAGAGACATAAAACAAACAAGTTCAACTTACATCCTGTACGTATTGTGTTGCGTGGTATAAAAGCAGATTGAAAAAGAATCAGAGAAGCACAACAATGAAATATTTAGAAAAAGATTGAGAACTACCAGAGAAGCATTCTGAGAGCGCAGACCTCCGCCAAACAGCTCATTTCCACCACTGATCTTGTTCTTCCATAGAGATCATAGAGATCAACGATTTCCACCCATACAAAACTGTACTTATGCATCCTCAAAATTGCCCTATTTCCCAATATAGAAGCCTTTTACTACGTCATCAACTTCCAGCTGCGTGGTGCGCCTCGCCCTGGCAGAAACCAGGGCATGCACCCTGGCAGAAACTAGAGCATGCACTTTAGTGCGCATATTCAATGTTGTGCAATCGGCACAAATATGCGCAGCTTGAACTCCGAAGTTCATTGACCCTACCTGCTAAAATATCGAAAAATCCTTCATGAAATCTATAAAAAATTCCCAGATCCTTACCTAAATTCAATCATCTGTTCCTTGTGTCATTCTCAATCTTTCCTGTAAGTTTCATCCAAATCCGTTCACATCTTTTTTTGTTATTTTGCACATAGATTTCTACCATCATCTAAAACCTGACTGATCTTGGAGAATGTCCCTATCATTTGGATAAGCCCCAACACCCATGTTTTGACCTGTTTTACTTGTTAAAATGTCTTGTGCTTTTAGTGAAGGGTACCTGCTGTGATATTCCGACTAAGTCTAGAAATCTGGTGCTGGATAGTTAACATCAATTAGATATGATAATAACAATTATTTATAGAGCGCTTATTAATATTTCTAAGCGCTAAGCGTCTTGTAATGTAGAAGAATTAGAAATGAGAAATTAGGTCATGAAGTAAATAGTATTAAGATGAAACAAAATACAATATTATACAGATATGTGAATAATGATTGAAAAAAGTGAAAGAAATGAAAGAAATGTATATTTTTAATGATCTCATGATTAGGTCATGAAGTAAATAATAAGATGAAACAAAATACAAAATACAGTTATGTGAATAATGATTAAAAAAATGAAATAAATTAATGTTTTTGCGATGATCTCCTGAGCCCCATACTCTCGGACCTTCCTATCATCATAAACAGAGCTGCTGAAGGCGATGATGCTGAGGTTGACGTTTCCAGTGTGTCGCTGACAGCTGAGGAAAGAATCCGACCGCTGACGACCATCAAGATGTCATCAAAGATCAGGTAGACCTTCAGCAGCTCCATTTGGAGTGTGTAGCATATTTAACACTGTATGTGCCACGTTTGCACCAGACTCAGTCGACGGTGTGCCAACTTGGCATATTCTGCTCAAACACACAAACCCGCCAAAACCGATTGATAAATCACCAAATGGCACAGTGCAACGAAAGCGTTTCTCACGATTTCATTTCTGTCGCATGTAGCTTGCATTTTATGTGGTGAATTACTATCAAGCAGTGTGTCCTACTGGATTTGCGAGTAAATGTTAAGTTTCTGTCACTGTTTTGTGCGCAAAAGTCATGCCTCTGCAATGATGTACTGTAGCTACTGATCATTTGAAGGAAAAACAATCCTAGATTTCTCATACAATTTACATCAAAGCAATGCTTGGCATTTTCTCTACAACTTTGCTTACTACATGACCAGGGTAACAAAAATCTATGAAAGTTACATCAATTTGAAAAACAGAATGTGTTCCCAAAGCATGACTATGTCGCTGTCTCAGAATAATGTAGCACACAGGGGGTTTACACCATGGCACATAAAGAATTGAATAATAGCCAGTGTTAATTGCCTGATTTTGAATAAATGATGCACTCTAGAATAACAAATTCACAGAGAGTAGTTGTGAGATTGCAATGAAAACTTTTTTTTTTTAATTTCATAATTTCCATAACAAGTTTGTTGCCTAAAGCCGCATAATACTCATTTGTGATGTCCAGTCAAGTATTATGACTTGATTTTGATCTGTTATCATTCAATATTTGCCCAATTTGGATACTGTTCCCTAGAATTATAAACACAGAGGGTAGTTGTGACAATCTTCTATGTTTTGTTTTTGTTTTTAAATATTTACGACAAGTTACTTCATTTACTCATTTGAAATATACCTGAGGATCATAACATTACATAAACAATGTAAAACAACAAGGTCCTCATAAAAGGTGAGTTCTACCTTTTATTAGGATCTCTTTGTTTCTGGATATCTCAGCCATTTCCAAACCAGTTTTCATTAAATAAACTTTTAATTCTTCTTGGAATAGTATGCTCTTTAACATTTCAAATAAATGGTTTTTTATCTCACAAAAAGTTACAAACTAAATCCCTACTCAACCAGAACTATGCCGTCCCTTTAAAGCTCAGAGCCTGGGCAGGTATGAAAGGGTTGATAACATATTTTCTCCCACTCTCTTTTTCACTCTCTCACACTTTCTCTTCCTATACATGTATATCTCTTTCTGTCCGTCATTTATTCTCTCACACTATCTTTCCCCTTCTCTCCCTTACTCTTTCACATTCTCTTTCTTTGAATCTTTCACTCCAACTCCTTCCCACTATCTTTCTATCTTCTCTCCCCCACCCTCTGCTATACAGATCATTTCACTCACTTGTAGACACAAGTGAAGAGGTGAAACTGGTGGCCCTGTTACATAACAACAGCCTGGAAACTCACCACCTGAGTCTGGCCGTGGACACGCCCACCGCGTCCAAGGGAACGGGTGTCAGTCAGCCAGGCCATCGTCACGACGTGCGAACTTTGACCTTCAGCTCGGACAGCACGGCCGTGCTGTCTGCCGGGGGAAACAGCGTCAAGATTTGGAATCGGTGAGAAAAACAAAACAAACAAAACTAGAAAAGCACTTTGAAAGTGCAGACCTCCACCCAGCAGCTAGTTCCCAACCATCACACGTGCTGAAACTCGTCCAATTTCCCATTATTATAGAAGCCTTTGTTTGTGTCATCAGCTTGCAGCTGCGCAGCGCCTCCCACGAGTAGAGCACGCGCTCAGAGCTCAAATGCAAACCTCAAATATGTGCAGCTTGACCTCTCAAGTTCATTGACCCTATCTGTAAAAAGATAAAAAGATCCTTTGAAAATCCATAAAAATTCCCAGATCCCTACCAAAATTTAATCATCTTTTCCTTGTGTCAATATAAACTTTTCCTGAAAGTTTTACTCAAGTCCTTTCTCAATTTGTTAGTTATTTTACAAACAGACAAACCAACACCAATGATCACTTAACCCCCTTCGATCCTGAAGGGGGAACACCAAGCAGATATTAGGTATGTAAACATTAAAGATATACAGTAGGTATTGATGATCCTGTACAAAGGAACCTTTTATTCTGTAACCTTTGGTGTCTCACATGCAGGACCCCATTGTACCTGTGCCACAGTATGGTAATACATGGATGGGTAAAAAGCAAACAAACAAACAAAATCTTTCTCAAGACTATTCTGAGTGTAAAAGTAAAGTAAAGTAAAGTACAGTTACATCTTATAATATAAAAAGGCATGCCATGGTTTTAGCCCTTGGTCTTCATACTCAGTGCTATCAAATATCTCTACATGGAGTTTTGGCTAACTCTGCCCCAGTGTGTAGCACAATGGCGGCATGATTGCTTTGTTAGGCAAGCATGAACGTAGTAATAAAGGAATGCGTGTCTGTGTTCACCCAGCTAAAACCAGAAGATGCCCATACTCTTGTGTATGGATGGCTCTGTTCTTTTGTACTTCAAGTCTTCTGCTATCTATCACTCATCGTCACCTGTTGCCTGAATAATTTGTGCATCAATGCAGTAGGGCATGCAAAGAGGGTACATGAACACAATAAAAGTCAACTCGTGAAGTTTGTTTGTTTGTTTTTTTCGAAGGGGGTAAACGTTTAAGGATACTGCCACAAGGGATGAGAGTGTCAATTTCAATTTATTTTCTTTCTGTTTTGCATATAATTACCTTGCATGCTACTGTACAGCTGTATATGATATCTGGTCATTTACAGTCCTGTGTATTATTGCTTGTTCTCACTCAGAAACCCTTCACTGATTTCTAGAATGTGACAAAACACTTTCATGGTGTTCATTCTGTGAAGTCTCTCTTTCTGGACTATCTTCCTACTTGTACTTTTACCCATTGAGGATGGACTGATTCTGCTACAGCACACATTTCCAATAGATACCTTCCTGGGTATACTCAAGACTACTCTACAATGGGTTAATAGTGTACCTGTTAGCTCAGCATACCATTATTCCCTTTTCGTGTTCTGTTGGGATTTTTCTTTCCCCATTCCTTTAAATGGTTGAATTTTGCTTTTTCAAACCCATTTGATTTGATTGCTTGTGTTTCAGATCCACATTGCGGTGCATCCGAACCATGAAGTGTGGCTATGCCGTCTCCTCCATCTTTGCTCCGGGAGACAGGCATTGCATTGTGGGTACCAAGGTGAGGTACTTCAAGGATTATGTGCAAAATAAATTATTTTCAATGAATGGCACCAGTATACAAATAGTGCACATGTAAGAGTGCGTTGAACAATGGAGGATGCAGTGCACTCAAGGGTATTTACAATGATGTACATGCACTGCATTGTGTATACATACCCAACAGTGGGCTGCATCTTTGCTAACATCACATACTCAAACTTGTGCATTATTAGTTTTAAAAAATGGGTCTATGAACTGGAACTCCAGCTAGCAAAAGTTTGTATTTCAATCTATAATGCATTTTATTCAGGTGTGCTAGATTACAAATAATCTTTTAACTTGAATTCCAGTGAGAAGGCTGCATTGTCATATACAAGGAGTATGGTATTTTGATTTATGAACAGTGTACGTGTATATTCAGCTTTTTTTATTCTTCTTTTTTACAGTATTTTAAAACTGAATTCAAAATTGCACTAGAACTTTTACACTGTCTCAAAGAGACCGGCCTTAGCTCTTTGGCCAATTGCAGGCAAAGATATGTAATGCAGGTCTTATACTTTTCATTTTAATTCACAGACGGGGCACCTGGAGTTGTTTGACATTGCCTCTGGTACAATGATTGATTCCTTTGAAGCACATGAGGGCACCGTTTGGTCCATATGCCTCTCCCCGGACAAGGTAACAAAACTATGTACAACTAATGGGGATTGGTTTGCAGATAGCAACACGTGCTAACAACATCATACTGTATGAATGTCTTTAATATCACCACACAGGGGGAATCAAACATGACATTAGTCTTTGTGTATAGCTAGGAAGATATCAATGCCTTCCTCAAAGTGGACCAGGGTGATTGTACATTGTACGTGTGGGGGCGCTGTGGCATAGTGGATAAGACTCCCGACTCCCAAACGGAGGACCGTGAGTTCGAATCCCGCCCAGTGCTTACATCCTTGGACAAGATGTTTTTACCCACAATGTCCCTCTCGACCCAGGTGTATAAATGGGTACCTGGCAACGCTAGGGTAATAATAATAGCAGGGCCCTCTGGTAGAGCAGTGGCAACACTGAAGAGGCTACCCTGGGTAAATAAGACCTTATTATTATTATTATTATTACAGTGTGTATTAAAATTTAGTTTGTGGCAGTGATGTGCAGAGGTGTTTTTCTCTGTATGATAGGATGTTATAAAACCATTATTATTTCCCTTTTTTTTCAAAATGTGTTCTGCTCAAATGTTAAGTAAGCAATCTATGAATCCAATGATGATTGCTGTCCTGGTAGTATCTTCCAGCTAACTACAAATTCATTTCAGTTTTAATTCAAATTTTTAATTTGTGACCCTGCACCACAAAACAAACAAAAAGTCGCCAGACATGAATTTTTAGTTAAAACCATATTCTGAAAGAGCAGACTTTAAGCTTTAAAATGATGTATAACTCAAATGAAATGGACTCTCCTAACCTATCTAAATATTGGAAAGAAAGCACAAACTCAGGAAAAGTGTGAACTGAGAAAAGAGGCTCTGCAGTACAGTGTCTATTCAAGCGCTTAATCTTTTTACCAAACCGTGCCGGCTGTGCAATGAATGGGACAAAAAACAGGAAGTGAACCACCCGAGTAACAACAAATGAAGGGATTATCAGATTAAACTGAAATTAAGAATTCCTCATTAACACATTCTGTCCATAATTAATGCCAACTTTCAAAGCAGTAACACTATCCTTTCAAAAGTTATTAGATTTGAAAGTGAAGAGTGTGGACAAGGTTTTTCAGAAATGAAAAAGGGACTCTAAAGACACACCTAATCACACTATTCTACCAAAAATGTTCGAGATAAACTGCTAAAAAACACACTTTCCTGCCCGTTTTACGACCCCAAATTTTAGCATAATGTAAAAGAAGACTTGCTCTTTCAGAAAATATGAACAAGTAAAGATCGGCTAGGTTGACCCATTTTACTTATTTTCAGTCCTCGCGCAAAATCAGTGTGTGCGACTTTTTGTTCGTTTTGTCATGCACGGTCACATTTGATATCATTTTCTTTTTCAACAGAACAGAAATTAGTGAGGTATGCAAATGAGATGCAGATAGGCCCTACAGTGAAATCAATTAATGATTATTCTTCTTTCAATATGCAATGACAACAAAAGGATTATCCAACAGGTAGCCATGTTGAAGATTATGGACCATAAAAAGTATACCAGAGAAAAACCCTAAACACAAACCTGCAGTCGTGTAGGCAGACCTGTTTATTTGACCATTTTCACTGACAGGTCTCATCCATTTCAGTGAGACACTCAATGGTCCTTCATGATATTGCTCAAACTTGGAAAAAGTGCAATTTGTCATTGCTGTCTTTAAAGTTAATGTGCTCAGTCATGCATGACATTTGTGAACTCAATTACATATCAGTGGAAAGAGGAAGAGTTCCCCTTTCCTCACAACCAACATTGTGTTCTCCATAGTTGACAATTATGAAATGGTAGCCCTCTAGGTTTGGATTTCCTTAAGTTTTTTATTTATTTTTTTTTTCAATGTGCACTGTATAGTCTTCTTTATCCAGGGTACGTAGCCTCTATAGTGATGACACTGTTCTGCCAGAGAGCCCCGTCATTATTATTACCTTTGTGTTACCAGCTACCCTGTAAGACACCAGGGCTGAGAGGGACATGGTTTGTTTGAAAAAAAAAAAAAAAAATCTTGTCCTGTCAAAGAGCAATGTCAACACAAAAGAAGCTGCCCTGGTTAAAAATGAGTGCCGTGCTTTTATTATCATGATCACTATTCCCACCCACAGAGAGGCTTTGTGACGGGCAGTGCTGATAAGACGCTGAAGTTTTGGGAGTTTGAATTGGTTAGCTTGGAGAATGAGGATGGGCAGACGAGGTGAGTATTGGTAGATTGGCTTCACTTATTAACATTTAGTGCAGATGAGCAAAATGTTTAGATTTTTAGAGATGTAAACATCAAGAAAATCCAAGTTTGCACTGAAGCCTAGTAGGCATTTTATGGTAAACCTCTCTCACAAAAAAAAAAAAAAAAATGTTCATTGTGAGTATTGAAGATTACTGACATTTTGCAATTGTAACTGATTTTAATTGCTGTTGATGATTTTACCAAAGTGTTTGAATGTTGTGTCATAATGTTTTATAGACAGATTTCTACAACTTAAATAATACCATTTGTCATTATAAAGAGATACAGGAGATGCAACTCTCTATATTAGATATTTCTTTTACAGTGGACTCCCGTTATAACGAAGTCCACGGGACCGGCAGTTTTCTTTCGCTATATCAAAATTTCGTTATAACCGAACAAATCACTAATAGAAATCATAGAGCCGATAATGCTACGGCCTGAATTTTTATTTCGTTGTCACCGGAATTTCGTTATAACCGTGTTTGTTTTAACGGGAGTTCACTGTAGTAGCTCTATGAATACTAGACACACAATTTGCAAAGGTCAGCATGATGAGAGTAGGCGTAGTGGCTTATCAAGAATGAATGCTTTTCTCTCTTCCATTCCACATCATTGGATAAAAGTAAGGCGCACCCATTTATTTTTTGTACACAGTCGCCAGCTTAGCTTCGTTCACACGAGAACACTCAAGATGTCGGATGATGTCCTCTGCGTGAAGTACTCCCCGGACCATCGGCTGATTGCTGCCTCTCTCCTGGACAGCACCGTCAAGGTTTTCTTCGCTGACACCCTGAAAGTGAGAAGTGACTCTTTACCTTGATTCAACGCAATGAACAGTGCTAAACAGAAACTGTGGCCCTGTGCATTTTGCAAAATTATTGTTGAGGATAATGCAGTTACATTTTAGTAGGTGATGATATATTTTTGTGCTCAATTTCTGACCCCATATGTGAAGCTTTATCCATTGAAAATTGACAGAGAAATTCTTGTGTGCTTATAGTGGTTGGTACATTGCAGCTGGATGCAAGCTGAAATTATGCCGGATGAAAAATTGACTTTGAACAAATTGTTTTGCCAAACTTGAGAGCAGCATTGATTTGGTTGTATTTGCTTGTGAGGAAAAAAACACCCAAAAACAAAACAAAAAGGAAGAAAAAAAAAGAAACCTCACACCTGCATTGCTTGGAAATGAAGCAAATCCTTCCGATAGTGTCAATTTTATGATTGTTACTCTTGCCTTCCCTTCCAACCTGCAGTTCTTCCTTTCTCTGTATGGCCACAAGCTACCAGTGCTGACCATGGACATCTCATCAGTAAGTTTATGATTATATTATTTCTTTCTTTTTGTAAGGGAAGTGATTTTGTTTTTACAGAGCAATATCGCACCATGTTTTAAAGTGACTCTGTTGAATAAAGTTCAAGTCAGTTGAATAGGATAGTTTAGAGATTTATCAAGATTAGACCTAGTGGAAGAACGTCTATTTTTTCTTTTCAGAATTAGGATAGCAGGTGCATCCAGCAAGTGCACACATTGACATCACAAGTTTCACATTCAATTATACATGAGTCTTCACTGAATTTCTGTGGTGACATGAAATCAATGGGAATAAGATGTACATTGTATTCTTTTCGTAAATTTATTGAAGTCTTTCAAATAACCGAGAGACGATAACTTCGAGAGAGAAAGAGGTAGTACTTGTTATTTCATCAACCAAAAATCTAATTTGTATTTTAGAAGTTTTGTGCACTAACCAGGTGGGAATTGTAAAGCTATGTTATCACTGTCTCTTCTGATAGTAAAAAAAAAAAGAATATAATCATTCTGAACAACATGTAACTTAGGTGAATAGAGAAATCATTCTGAACAACATGTTACTGGGAGAAACCAAACTTGCATTCAGTCATTTTGATAACAATCCTATGGTAATGATAAAAAAAAAAATGCCTTATTCAAAGCAAGTGAAACTTTAGTCTTATTTTAAGTAAGTTCAATATGAAGCCAGCTGCCGTGTACAGTACAAACAAATGTAATATTGTAGAGCACTGATAGAAGAGAGCTGGTACAGTGTACTTCAACCCTTTGAGATTAGCCGATTCTGTTGGAATACACACATTCTAGAGAGACCCCAGCTACATAGGGTACATGTATATGAAACTGGTCATTAATGGGTAATGCCGTGTTATATGAAATAAAAAAAAGATTATCAAAGAAGATGAAGGGAAAAAGGTGTGCTGTAACATATTTTAATCCAATGTTGCCTTTTTTTTGTGTGTTCCTTTTTTCTTAGATTGCAACTGCTGAGCTACAATTGTAACAAACATGCAACAGCTGACAGGTTCAAATCCCACTGGTTTCGTGTCTTTGACATGCTTATTAAAATTATACGTCAGCAGTTGCAATCAAGAAAGAAAGGAAAGAGCAGGGTGTTTAACCCGGTGAAGTGGTCCCATCTCACATCCAACTGGACCTCATGGAAGACCAGCTTAATGTAGCTGAATATGGGCTATCCAGCCATCTTCACAGATGGAAAATGAACAATAACAACAACAACAACAAAATACAGATTTCACCTCTCACTTACAAGCTGTAATAGCCCTGTTTTATATTTTCTTGTGGCGAATGAGCATTCTGTAGTAAACTTGGTCGCACAGTGCAATTGTGTATGTTTTCAGCAAACAAGATGTAATGGTTACTATATTGAGTGTTTATAACCATACGTACTACACAGGATAGCACCCTCATTGTAACGGGATCGGCCGACAAGAACGTCAAGATCTGGGGCCTGGACTTTGGCGACTGCCACAAGTCAATGTTTGCCCACGAGGACAGCGTGATGTGCGTCCAGTTCCTGCCGGACACTCACCTCTTCTTCACGGGAGGGAAGGACAACAGACTCAAGCAGTGGGATGCTGACCACTTCCAGCAGATCACAACACTCGAGGTATGGTATCTCTAAAGGGCGAATTTTCCTTGATAATAGTGAGCTTTCCAGTCCATGCAACTTAGATTTTACTTTTTGCTTTTTGTGTTTTTTGAAGATCCTGTTTACCTTTGGGACCAGTGATTTTTAAGATATGACATTTAATGCATATCACACAAAACATCCTGTCATGTAATATTTTCACGATAAAGCCTAAAATGTAAGGGATATCTGTATTTTTCTCAATAGTCCCGAAACATTTTTATTATAACTTTTGTTTACCAACAATACTTAACATCGATATCATGTTTACCAACAATACTTAACATCGATTTCACCTATTCAAATTTTTACAGTGGTTTTTTTCCATCCCTAACTCACATTTTAGAACTATTTTAAAGCACTAATGCTGGGTTTTTGTTTCATCTGCAAATGGTAAATTATGCCTTTTCATAATGAACGTAACCAGTTCAACTAGTCTTCCCCAAATTGCAAGGCATGCAGTGAAATTTGATGGTCCTCAATTTCTAGATATCACAGTGTACTGCAGGTCGAGCATATACAGTGTTACTATTAAAGGGACGCAGTCCTCACGAAATTTAAAAAAATATGTTGTTGTTGGTACCTCCAATAAACTACTTTCATCAAAAACAAACTTTCAAATCACCAAGTAAGCTCGTACAAATTTAGGTTAAAAAAGTGTGACTCTGCAAATGAGCAAGTCTTGGCGGAGAGTCATACGTCATCGATGCACAACTCTTTCCAGCGGTGTTCTGCTCGTCATCCCTAGTTATTTATAAATACATGTTTACTATTTATTTTTATATTAATTGTATATATAAATAAGCTTGAAATATTTTGTTTGAAATAATAAAACCACATATTGTCACATTTTATGAAAAAATCAGATATGATCATTTTGAACACTTAAATTGGTTTTCTGAGGCATGGCTGTCAACTTGAGAGTAGGGCATCAATGACGTTGCACCTTTTGGCAGGCTCTTCTACACGATCGCTTGCAGGAATTATTTTTTAAAAATCGCGTACGGAGACAATTTTTGATGTCCACGCGTATAAATTGGTGAAAGGTTATATTTTTTACTCTTCTTAATTATCAGTGCAGCGAAAATCTCAGGACTGCTTCCCTTTAACCAGTCACAGGTTGATAAGAAATCTTAGTTGACTCTTTGCAGTTTTTGTTCTGACTAGCATCTCAGTGATGTACTTCTAAATGTGAAAATTGTTCTTTACCGTGTTGATTTAGGGCCATCATGGTGAGGTGTGGTGTATGGCAATAAGTCCTGATGGTGATTTTGTGGTAAGTACATCATTCTATTTGAAAATTCAGACTATTTTTATTCATACGTCTCAATTCAAGTATATCTGTTGCATCTGTTAATACTTTGCTCTTTTTCGCTTAGATGGTCTTGGAAGGTACTATAATTGACATTTTATGCTTGGTATTTCATTGTAATTCCACATTATCACAATAACTGACAGTTGTACATGTACTAGGTTTTCTTTTTGTATGCATAGTAATCCTTATAACCAAGTACCATCTTGACTACCAGTGAATAGCTGTGCACCATGCACGAAATTCCTTCTTTGCCTCGAAAATGCAATATAAATAATTATACATATGTGGAGAGGAAAGAAAAATATAGTAATTGTACCACCACAAGGATATACCCCAACACACTGTGATTGTAATTAGATACTACCCTCTGGTGATGAGCATTTTGGTTCTTGCATGCAAAACTATGTTGGAGTGATGAATGCCAAATTGAGCCTGCCAGTAAGGAATGTCAAGTGTGGGCTAGTGCGGCATGAAAGGAGTTAATCCACCGTTTTCTCTCCCTCTTGGACAGGTGAGCGGGTCACATGACAAGTCGTTGAGACTATGGGAGAAGACGGAGGAGCCGTTGGTCCTGGAGGAGGAGCAGGAGATGGAGCGGGAGAAGAGATTCGAGGAGAGTGTGGAGCAGGAGGAGCAGCCGGTAAGACAAACATTAATCTGAAATAACCTGTTTAGGATGAGTCGATTATGAATTGCATTTCAAAAGACACCTTCCCAAGTATACTCGGAACTAGTCTTCATTGGGTTAATGATGATTATTTACACATATGTGGTAATAGTTATTGTAAGGATAGTGACAATGGTTATGCCATTACTACTATCAATGATAGTGATGGTGGAAATGGTGATAAACTTATTCATACTAACCAAAAATTTTATATTTGCCAATTTTGCAAGATAGTTAGATTGTTCCACTTGTTGCATACCTTTTCTCTCACCTTTACTTGTAACTGCACTAGAGTTCAGTCTCTTGTTCCTTTATTTCAGTGCACTCTCGCTATAACGAACACGGTAATGACAAAATTCCGGTTACAACGAAGTGAAAATTCAGGCTGCAGCAATATCAAGGCTATGTTTTTTATTGTTTATTTGTTTGCTTATAGCGAAATTTTGATATTACGAAAGAAAAATGCCAATCCCAAGGACTTCGTTAAAGCGGGAGTGTGATGCATCTGTAACCATCAAATCACACTGTTTCTCCAGCGAGTATTCAAATTGATGAGCCCCTCCCCTCTTTGTCTTTTCATTGTATTTCCATGTGCAGTTGTGCATGAAACATTAAGAATGGTGAAGTACAACTGTACTCTCTCTAAAAAGCATCCACTGAAGTATGTGCTGTACAGTGGACTCCCGTTATAACAAAGTCCTCATAACTGGCAGTTTTCTTTCGTTATATCAAAATTTTGTTATACTAGTATACAGAAGAAATAAACAATAAAAAACATAGAGAGGATAATGTTGCGGCCTAAATTCTAATTTCGTTGTAACCGTGTTCGGTATAACTGGAGTGCACTGTATCAAAGAATATTTTACATGCTTTGTAAATAGACTATTGCCCAAATATATTTATGATATCTTTGGCTACATATCTTTTATACCAGATTGCAGGCGAGGCCACGGGAGGTGAAGTGTCTATGCCAGAGAAGAGAACTGTGGAGACTCTGAGGGGAGCAGAGAGGTTAATGGAGGCCCTCAATCTCTACCAGGAGGAGACTGCCAAGATGGATGACCACGCCCAAAGGTGTAAGGCCTCAAACAAACAGGTGAGCGTAGTTACCATGGTAACCCCTCTGCCTCCCTTTCTGTTTCTCACTGTGACTCTGTCTTTCTCTCTTCCTGTCTTTCCTTCTTCATATGTGAGTTCTATGCATCAATTGTATTTTTCTTTCTCCTTTTTTTTTTTAACTAGCTTGAGACGTAATCCTTCTTTTTTTTTTTCAAATGATAGAATTTATTGATTTCTCGAAGCAACATAATTTTACAGAGGATAAATGAATTACAAAGTTATTACTTCAACACAAAAACATTTCTTTGATACAAACAATTTAAACACTTATCTGTGTTTTTTATGCTTTTTTTCAAATATTTAAATAACTTCTTACTAACAAACATACTATAAAGGGTCGTACATCCGAGAATACCCACTAATGCAAAACATAACTGTATATACCCAACCAAAAAATGGTTTGGCAGAGACCTCCAAAAGCATCTGATTGGACAGCCCCCCCCCCCCCCCCCCCACGTAATGCGGAGAAAAGTATTATTCATTATCATAATTATTCAATTCCATTTCGACAATAGGATAAAATAACTCTTGACAGTCCGAAAGCCCGCTCAGGCCCGCCCGACATGGCGACGACGAGTGCACATTGAATAACTTCCATAGGACCATTGCAATTGACTACACACAGCCCCGCCGCCGTACACAAGTGTAACACTTGTGCACAGCGACAGGGCCGCGCACAGCCACATTGCAATGCACAGCTAATAAAAGGAAATTCGTAAATACTAATAGGCCCCATGGACAGAAAATCTAGAAATTAGCAAACCACATTCACCCGCCGTCCCCACGCTCAGGCAGGCCTCCAGCGGACTTCCAGCAAGCCATTGGAACGCCAAGGATGCACCCTGCCCGAAAGTATGTACAGTGTATACATTTACATTACACACGCCACACCCAGGTAGGCTCCGAGAAAGCCACCAGGTTGCCACGAACATACCCTGCCCGAAAGCATGCATAAATTAACTTACATCATAACAACGTTAGAAGAAACTCGCGGGTACATAGACCTTTAAACTATATTCATGCATACCTCCCCAGCAAAGGTTGCTCCAGGCAACCCGTAAACACGTCAATATCCACCTGACGTTGCAACAACTAAATGTGTGCAAGGTGGATTCCAAGTATGGAATTATTTTCTACAAACAAAATCGAATGTTACCAGTTTCCAAGAGAAAATACCACCATATATTTGACTACGAACCAAATGAAAGTGTTGCATCAGCCCCATCCTTGGATCATCAAGAAACATGAAATACACTATATTAACAAAACAACATCAGACAGTTCAAATAAGTTGAACATGTCTCCATTTATCTAAAATCACAGTGATTTTACCTTGTTTTAGATATGTAATTTCTTCAATTTCATAATAATGTTTCAAAGCTTTTTGAAATAACGCCAAAGATAATGTACCATTCTTACATCTTGTGGCAAATATGTAATATTTGGCATATAAAAAAACAGAATTCAATGTAGTGAAAGGACCATTTGAGATACCAAATATGAAATCGTTAAATGTGAGAATAACTTCGTCTTTCAAAACTTGTCTTTGGAACTCTCTCAAAAAACGTTGAGTATAAGGGCACTCCCAGAACAAATGTGTAATTGTCTCGGTTGTATCTAAACAAAAGGTACATAAATCAGAATCTGACAAACCAATTTGTTTTAGCAGTTTATTCACCCCGAGGATGTTGTGTAGAATCTTGAACTGAAAATAACGTAATTTTGTCGACAATGAACTTTTAAAAGGAATGAGATAGATTTTTTTCCAGTCAGTGACTGGTTCTATCAAAATTGAATTCCATTTTTCTTGTGATTTTGGAACTTCACGAAATTTATCTACGCATTTTTTATGAATAAATCTACATACTTTAGGAGCTTTCTTAATATCAAGAATCAGTTCTTCTTGATAATTTTTATCTTGAGTTTGAGGTTTTTTAACAACATTTTCCAGTTAAGAGGAATTGCAGATATGATGGAAAAAAATCCAAGAAATTGCATTGAATTTCATATTTATTTCTAAATTGTGAAAATGAAAGAAAATTACCCTGTTCATTCAAAATATGATAAATTCTCGTAATACCTTTATTTATCCAATTATGCTTAATAACAACTTTTCCATTAATTCTAATGCAAGAATTATTCCATATAACCTGATTATGAATATATCTGTCAGGAGGGTTCTGAGAAAAAAATGAATTACTCCAGCAGACAAGAATTTCTTGTATGAGACGTAATCTAATGTACAAAATGTAGGATTCAGCTGTGTATGAATAGGTGAGAAAATCAAGACCTATGCTTGCAAATTAAACCAGTGTTCATTCATGTCTCACAAAAAAACAAAACAAAGCAAAACTGATGTAATTGTAATCTGTCATTACTCGAAGAATAAATGTGACCCTCAGTTTTTATAAGTAAGATTAGGTTTCTTTATTTTGAGGTTGCCTTGTTTCGTATTTTTTTCAGGGCTTGATACATGTAGCTCCATGACTTGTAATTTCTTTGCTCCTGGAAGATGTGGTTTCTTCCTATTATTATCGGCATGTTGTATTCTCTGTTGATTTGCAGCTTCCATTACCAGACAAGCATCCCATTCTGCAGGCATATGGCAACCTCACGGTAAGTGCATATAATACAGAACAGTCCTAACCTCTAAGACCTTGAGCATGTGTTCAATTGGGTAGCAACCAAGAGTTGCTAGACATGAATTCACATCAAACCAGCAGAGCTGGCATTTCTAGGGGAGGTTTCCTAAAAATGTGAAGGTCTGTCTTTCTATGTCCTGACACGAGAATGTACATACCTTTACAACCCAACAGTAGCCCCTCTGTGACTGGTAGCTTTCTCATTGTACTAGCACGGGCAAGACTTTATTTCTTGCAAAAATGTATGACAGCTTCACATAGCAATTGTATTGACACAGTTCTAGGTTCTCTGTGCTGCCCAGAGGCCTGTTGGATGAAATGTTTAACCCCAGAAAAACTCTGGTAAGAACTGATAACTTGGATTAGTATGATTCTGCCATTGACTATACACAGGAAAAATTCTGTTAGAAATCAACCTGTTTTTGTTTTTTGTCCCCGCCGAACGAGTTCGAGCAGGGGACTATGAAACGGGCTCCGTACGTGTGTGTGTCCGTGTGTCCGTCCGTCCGTCCGTGTGTCCGTGTGTGCGTCCGTGTGTGCGTCCGTGTGTGATCAAAATCTTCAATTTGCTACTTCTCTGTCATTTATGAGCCAATTTTGATTCTCTTTGCTTTATATGATAGCACTACATGGGAGCTTTGAAACTTCTACACAAAATTTCAGTCGTGACCTTTGACCTTGACCTTTGACCTATATTGTACATTTTGCTACAAAATGCTACTCCTTCGCCATTTCTAACCCGATTTCGATTCCGTTTGCTTTATGTGATGGCACTAGGTGAGGGCTTCAAAACTTCTACACAGAATTTTGACCTTTGACTTCTTTGACCTTTGACCTTGATTTTTGACCTGTATTGTACATTTTGCTACAAAATGCTACTCCTTCGCCATTTCTAACCGGATTTCGATTCCGTTTGCTTTATGTGATGGCACTAGGTGAGGGCTTCAAAACTTCTACACAGAATTTTGACCTTTGACTTCTTTGACCTTTGACCTTGATTTTTTGACCTATATTGTACATTTTGCTACAAAATGCTACTCCTTCGCCATTTCTAACCCGATTTCGATTCCGTTTGCTTTATGTGATGGCACTAGATGAGGGCTTCAACACTTCTACACAGAATTTTGACCTTTGACTTCTTTGACCTTTGACCTTGATTTTTTTACCTGTATTGTACATTTTGCTACAAAATGCTACTCCTTCGCCATTTCTAACCCGATTTCGATTCCGTTTGCTTTATGTGATGGCACTAGGTGAGGGCTTCAAAACTTCTACACAGAATTTTGACCTTTGACTTCTTTGACCTTTGACCTTGATTTTTTACCTATATTGTACATTGGCTACAAAATGCTACTCCTTCGCCATTTCTAGCCGGATTTCGATTCCGTTTGCTTTATGTGATGGCACTAGGTGAGGGCTTCAAAACTTCTACACAGAATGTTGACCTTTGACTTCTTTGACCTTTGACCTTGATCTTTTGACCTATATAGTACATTTTTATACTAAATGCTACTTCCGGCGGGGACATATTTTACGCACCGCGTAATTTCTACTTTTCCTTGTTGTTTTTTTTTTTTTTAGGTAAAAAGTTTAACGCAACAGGCCCCAAGACTACCATTGTCATTCGTTAAATTCTTTATTGGTCTTTAATTACCAGTGCTTTATCATTTTGTTTTCTCACCAGCCACTGAAATACGTGGGAGAAGTCCTTAAGAAGATCAAGTCAAGGTAATACCTCATGGATAATTTATCATCTGTCTATCTATCCACCTATCTATCCACTATTTAGCTATCTATATGTCTACATGTTTCTGTCCGTGTATATATCTATGCATCATCTATCCATCCATCTATCTACGTATTCATCTATATTTATCACTTATGTCCATTTAACCATCTATGCATCTGTGTTTCTATCTTTTATATCAGTGTATCTACCTGTCCATTCATGTGTCTTCCTATTCATGTATCCTTTTATGTCTACCTATGCTTTTCTATATAATCCTATCATATCTTTACAGTGAGTTGGAGGAAAGCCTGCTGGTGCTACCCCTGGACTACGCCCTTCGTCTCCTACCCCTCCTGGAGAGGCTGGTGGATGACTCGTGGGAGGTGGAGCTGGCCTGTCGCTGTCTCCTCTTCCTACTCAGGTAAGAAATTCAAGCTCATGCTGTAAAATGTATTATTTACCATTTGCAGATGAAACAAAAACCCAGCTTTGGTGCTTCAAGTAGTTCTAAAATGCGAGTTAGGGATAGAAATTACCAATGTAAAACTGTTTATTAGTATAATCAAAGTTAAGTATTGTTAAATATACAAAATGTGAACAATGATTATGATAAAATTGTTTCTTTAATAAATCGTCTATAGTTTGCAGAGTTTACTGAAAAAAATAGTGACATCTCTTTATATCTTTAGGCTTTATTGCAAATGTTCATATGGTAGGATGTTTTGTGAGACAACTGACCTACACATATGCATCAATGTGATAACTCAAACAATTTTTAAGTCACTGCTCCAAATGGTAAACAGTGCCTTTAAGATGTTGAAGACTAGTCTTGAGTATACTTGGGAGGATGTCCATGAAAGATATGTGTTATAGCAAAATCAGCTTGTCCTTAATGAGTTAAACATAGTCAGTTTATCTTGGGTTCTGGTACAGAAGACGATACTTGCTGCTCAACACAATGTGACAACTTTGATAGCAGTATTGATGAAAGGGCGCACGTACCTGTCGGAGCTAGGCTTGTTTTCATACCTAGCACTGAGAATCAATACTGTGTAGTAGAAATAAGAAATGTCATATTTAGTCTCACTGTGTCTGTCTCATTGTTAGTTGACCAGCTGTGGATGCATAGCAACAATTGTCTAGACCACAAACCCCTTGCCTTTAGGCTCTCTGTTCTGTCCAGTTACTATGTGTTAAAGATTTTTTTTTTGTGCATGGTCATACTGCCAAATACAAGTTAGTTATAATAATAATAATAATTGCATTTATATGGGGCTTCATACTGGCGTTTCTAAGCGCACATTTATGGTGATTATAGTATAGAGCGTGGAAGTAGTAAAATTTTAC